>NC_057797.1:49069617-49418553 GCF_018294505.1 Triticum aestivum
CTCTCCCTCTCCTCCCCCGCCCGCTCCGATTGGGGGCTCGGCGAATGCGGCGCGGATGCGCCCGCGCGCGCGCCTGCCTCCCGGTGGATCTGGGCTGGGCACCTCCGTGGTCTCTGAATTATTAACCGCCTCTTTTTGACTGGTTTGCGATGCAGGCTACGTGATCACGGACGAGCGGCGCCGACAGGTGTGGCACTGTTTGTTTCCGCCTTCATTGCGGTTGGAGCGGGGCCGGTGAGAGATTCGTGCTGTTTTTTTTTATGGATTTAGGAGGTCGTCTTTCATTCATTCGATCCCGTGGAGCCGATTGGTGGCGGTGGTGGCGGTGGCGCTGTCGATCCAGTCCCTGTCAAACAAGCGATATAGGTTGGCTGCGCTGCCATACCCCTTTTATCCATGATGTCGACTCTTTTGTAGTAGTAGTAGATTTGTATGGTTCCGTGACGGCGACCTCAGTGGATTTTTTGTCAAAAGAGACCACCTGCCGGATCGAAATGACAAAAAAGACCATCACAGAATTAGATTGACAAAAGAGACCCCCTCGATCGTGGCGGCAGGCGCGCCAGGCGACACGTGGCACCTGCCGCCACGCCGTGAGACGGCCGGCCCCGCCGCCACGCTGCTAGACGGCAGCATGTGCATTTACAGTTTTTCAGCCCCTCGCCACACAGGACGGAACGGAGCATGGGTATGGTGGACCCTGCCGCCACCGTATTAGGCGGCCGGAACTGTAGTTGCTGCCACCATTGCATGCACGGGTTGGGTCACTGAGTGGCATCATTGCATGCATGGTTTTGACTAGATGCATTTCCGGTGCTAGCTAAGATCATCTCTAGTGATTAGGCTGATTGGACGACCAAAAAGCTGCTATGTCCGGTTCAAGCAAATGCGCTCCAGTGTGTGGTACACATAATACAATGCCACCAGCTACAGTGCCAGCCGCCTCACACGGTGGCGGCAGGGCCCACCCGTCCCGCGTGCGGCAGTAGCAGTGTGTCGGCCCGAGCGCAGCAGGTACAGTGGCGGCCGCCTCAAATGGTGGCGGCGTGGCCCACCAGACCAGTCACCGTTCCGTTGCCGCCTGGAATCCTGTCGCCAGCGACTCGCCGCCTGGCAGCGTGGCGGCGGGGTCGGCCGCCTCACGGCGTGGCGGCAGGTGCCACGTGTCGCCTGGCGCGCCTGCCGCCACGACCGAGGGGGTCTCTTTTGTCAATCTAATTCAGAGATGGTCTTTTTTGTCATTTCGATCCGGCAGGTGGTCTCTTTTGACAAAAAATCACCTCAGTGATGTCTAGTCATCTTCGTTTATGGTGCTTCTTGTTTTATTCGTGTCCCCTAATTGCAAGTTGACCATCAACTCGCAACTAGGGGTCTTGTTGTGTGTGTGTGTCTTTCATTGTGGCCCCCGTTGCAACCCGCTCATCGAGTCGCAACTAAGGATGTGTGTGTGTGTGTGTATGTGTTTGTAGAGGGTGTGTGTTTTGTTGTGGCCCCCTGTGGCACCCCGCTCATCAACTCGCAACTAAGGATGTGTGTGTGTAGAGGGTCACTAGTTGCATGTTGATAACCGACTCACAACTAAAGGTGTGTGTGTGTCTTTTTGTCAAGGGTCCCCAGTTGCATGTTGACCATCAAACTCGCATGTAGCAGGTGTGTGTTTGTTGAGAACCCCCAGTTGCAAGTTGACCATCAACTTGCAACTAGGGGGTATGTGTGCGTGTGTGTGTGTGTGTGTTTTGTTTGTGTGTCTTTTTCTCAAGGGGGCCAGTTGCATGTCAAGTATCGACTCACAACTAGGGTGTGTGTGTGTTTGTTGAGGACCCTCAGTCGCAAGTTGACCATCAATTCACAACTAGGGGATGTGTGTGTGTGTTGCGGGTCCCCGATTGCTTGTCGATAACGGACTTGCACTAGAGGTGTGTGTGTGTGTCTTTTTCACAAGGGGTCCCTAGTTGCATGTCAAGCATCGACTTGCAACTAGGAGGATGTGTGTTTGTTGAGGACCCCCAGTTGCGAGTCGATGGGCAACTTGCAACTAGGGGGTGTGTGTGTGTTTTTTTTTTGTTAAGGGTCTTCAGTTGTAAGTTGCCCATCACAACTAGGGTGTGTGTGTTTGTTGACAAGAGTTGACAAAACCTGGGCACATGCAACTGGGACCCCTTGAGAAAACGCCCGTACTCATCATACTCAGTCGTACAACTGCAACTCATCATACTCAGGCGCAACTGCAAGAGGTATGAAACGCCCGCAACTGAGTTGGGAGAGGGTTGTCGGTGGTTATCGACGGTTTTTATCTTAGCATCACATAGGTGTGATTTCTATCATTTCCCTTGACAGTGGGTGCATACAAGCACTTTTTATTTTGGCCCTTTTTTGTGTTTTATTTCTCGGAACGCACAAACCATCTCTGGTATTTCCCGCATGAGAACACATAATGTTTTTGAATATATATATATATATATATATATATATATATATATATATATATATATATATAGGACAAATGTTTCCTACAAGCAGTGGTAGTTACCACCACTTGAGTTTTGTATGTTGTATGTAGTACCTGTCGAAACCGAGAGTATGTACGTGTAGTATGTAGTATATAACAATGATTAGGTAGTATATATACAAATTTTTAGGTAGTATGTACCAGTTTTTGAGTATGCACTTTTTTACGTACAAATATGTACGTATTTTACAAATATAACAAAAATTATGGGCTCATATGCAATTTTTTCATGTAACTTGTTTTGAAATATCTTAGATATAGTATATGCACATATTCAAAATAATAAAATAGTATATATAGTACCACATGCTAGTATATGAGACATGTGGGGTAACTACCACCGGGTGATAGGATGGATTTTCTCTCTCTCTCTATATATATATATATATTTGATTCTAGTTTCACACCGTTGAACGCTTATAGTTGTATCATCGTCGATCATACACAATAATTTATTTTGATATAGTCGCCAAGCAAACATTGCCTGTGCAACTAACATTTCTTCTTATATCATTTTTTGTTTACATTTGTTTCTTTTAAATTTCTTTACTATATATTTTTAATTTTTAACTTGAGTGAAAAATCAACTATATTATGAAGGTGTTTTTTCATTTGTATATCGTGTCGGGTTTTTTGTTGGAGACAATATTTCCTAGAGGAAAATGAAGTTTTTTGGTGTGTTGTTGTGGTGTCTTTATACGTGTCGGTCTCGGTGCCAGTTGGTGGTGGTCGTTTGAGTCTCTTGAGAGGTCCTATCCACGCTAAAATCATGGAATTACTGCTATAACACACACATGGATCGGCCCATGAGCTCTCACTCGCTTAGTCAGAGGGAGGGTGTCGCAACTGCAACTGTCACAACACTCACGCAATTGGTGCAATCAAATTGGTTTTACTCAAATATTCAAATTGTTACATGGCTCGCTAGTACCAAGCACGAATATAACCCCAGTTATATTCGCAATGATTTTTGTCCAAATACTTGGTGCACTTTTTTGATATGTGACATTTTTCAAAAATACATGGTGAACATGTTTCTTTTTTTTTGCGGGATTAACTTCCGATCTATTTATCTTCAATCATGATAGTATAACGAACACTAGAAATAATAAAAATTACATTCAGATCCGTAGACCACCTAGCGGCGACTATAAGCACTGAAGCGAGCCGAAGGCGCGCCGCTGTCATCGCCCCTCCATCGCCGGAGCCGGGCAAACCTTGTTTCATGCGATAAACATTTTTATGTACATACATATTTTTTTTATTTCTTCACAGATTTTTTTCTTTTCTAGCTGTTTAACATTTTCCTTTTTAGGCAATTCATTTGATTTTTTTAATAATGTTTGGCAACAACAGAAAAACGCTCCCTAAATAAGGGTAAGGGCCCAGCTGCTTCATGCTTCTATTGGTCAACAACAAACAACGGACAACTTTCGTTATTATGCACTGGTCCATAAAAACACAACAAACAACGAACGGCCCAGGAAGAAGTAGCGACAATATAGAACGACCACACCTTTTATACACAGATGGATGACGTCATGCGAATGAGACCAATTTATATTTTATTCAGATGAGTTCTAGGCACTCCCTATTTGTATTACAGAGTTGAACCAATGCGTGATCGTTGTATTCTGTAAAAAAAAGCGTGATCGTTGTATACGTTCTCAAATTTGTACTTATCGTATCGGCTTGGGTTTCTTGTTAGATTTCCTTCTCTCTTTTTACTTTCCATCTTTTTTGACCCTGATTTTTTTGAGAAATGTCTGTAACTTTATTCATATTTATCTCATAAAAAAACTTTATTCATATTCAGAACAATTACAGGTACACTGATTTAAACCTAAGACCCAAAATAATACAAAGTAACCTCATGACTAAGAATTACAATAAAATCTTTTGAAAATACCTTCTTCGCTTCTATCTCTGCTTGAAAAAAATACTCCAAAGACTTCGATAAAGAGGCTGTAATTGGAATGGAGCAACGATGTTCTGATTCTTTCACCCGCACGAACATTATCAATAATGGTTTTTGAAAGCGCCTTGAGTTGCCCATACAAAAAATGGGAATCCTTAATCGATGAACGTACTTGGGCTAGGGATGATTCCCTAGAAGTGCAGGCTGTCGAATCACTATATCTTCACTATGACGTCGATGCAAGATTTCACCTCCATAAAGAATCAGACCAATAAAAAAAGCTTGACACAACAACATAAACTCATCAGATCTGAATGATTGGATCGGCGAGGACAGAAAACTCTCTAACCTCACGGCACCGCCAAAAGGACAAGAAGAAAAAATTATTCTCACAAAACTATGAAGATCACTAGACGTTGACGAAGAACATACAGATCTTTTTTGACCCTGATATTCACCACACGTGTGGCACAATGGACACCCGACCACACGTCTCGTCCGGTCATATCCACAAACCAGCTCACACGACCCTATGTGGGCGAACATTAAAACTGCTTACACGTGTGGCAGGAGAACCCCATGGCCCGAACACACTATCCATCTCCCCCCCAAGCCAGCCCAGATTTTATTTTGCTTTCATAAATAAAGCGCAGTTGTGTTGTACTAGAAAAAAATGTCATCATCTTTAAAAAGCAGAATGCCATCATAAAAAAAAAACTAAAAATGCCCATGGCAGATTCGTAATAAAAATTAACCATGGCAGATTCATAGTAAAAAACAAATGTCCATGGCAAAAAATTAGATGGTTTCTGCACAAATCTTAGTTCCCATATACGAATGATTTCTATTTAAAATTGTCATTGCTCTAAAAGTACTGGAATTGCCATGGTCTTAATATTAAACAATGCCAAAGCAAAACTGCATGTTGAATATACCCATGTTGAAAATTTGCCATGACATATCTACTGTTATATGATGATTGAACCAAAAAAAAGACCTTGATTGCAAAAGATGGCAAATTGTATGAATTTGCCATGGCAAACAATGTTGTTTCCCAACCTAAAAACATGGCAAGTTTGCCGTGGGGGGTGCATATCAACTTGCCATCACATAAAATTTCAAAAAAAATGCCATGTGTTAAAAAACAAAACAAAATCCTAGAAACTTGTCATGTACATTTTGAATCTTCGATTGATAGGTACATTCAAATTGCCATGGCATGCATAAGATTTCATCTTAAAATTACATAGAGACCTATCAAAAGGGGACAATTGGTAGGTGGAACACACACTTTTTGAAGGATGGCAAGTTTGCCATATTTTATAAATTGTTTGCCATGTTTTAGAGAAAGAGCATTCGTATGTTTTAGAGAAAGAGTATAGCGGTTCTTTTCTTACTTTCATCCATAGAAACATATGAAGGTTTAATTGATTCCTCAACCTTAGGAAAAAAAACTTCATCTTGAGATTTTCTACATCATGAGAAATTCTATCAATGCTTCTAGACATGTCATCAATCTTACTCAACTTTTCTTCTATCGCAGTATTAAAATTCTTTTGAGCATTGATAAATTCTTTAATATTATTCTCAAGATCAAAGATGTTTCTATTATTATTATAAGAAGGATTGCCATAGGAATTATCATAATTATTAGAGGAATTTTCTGGAAAAGGTCTAAGATTAAAATTACCTCTATAAGCATTCTTATTAAAATTGTTTCGCGAAACAAAATTCACATCTACGACATCACTATTTTGCTCAATCAAAGTAGACAAAGACACATCATTAAGATCAATATGAGCATTTTTATTAGCAACCAACTTCATAAGAGCATCAACTTTTTCACTCAAAGAATTTATTTCTTCTACCGAATTAACCTTTTTACTAGTAGAAGCTCTTTCGGTATGCCATTGTGAATAATTTGCCATAATATTATCAAGCAATTTAGTAGCTTCACTCAAAGTAATTTCCATAAAAGTACCACCCGCGGTGGAATCTAAAAGATTTCTAGAAACAAAATTCAATCCCGCATAATTTTTTGTATGATCGTCCAAAGATTTAAACCATGAGTAGGACAATTTCTTAGCATCAATTTCATTATTTCCCAAGATTGCGCAACATGTTCATGCTCGAGTTGTTTAAAATTCATGATTTGCATCCTAAGGGAAATAATTTTCGCGGGCGAAAAATACTTAGTAATAAAAGCATCCTTGCACTTATCCCAAGAATTGATACTATTGCGAGGCAAAGAAGAAAACCAAAATTTTGCACGATCTCGCAAAGAAAACGAGAATAATTTCAACCTCACAATATCATTGTCCACATATTTTTTCTTTTGCATATCGCATAATTCCACGAATGTGTTAAGATGGGACGCGTCATCCTCACTAGGAGTACAAGAAAATTGATCTTTCATAACGAGATTCAACAAAGCAACATTAATATCACAAGACTCCGCACTAGTGGCGGGAGGAGCAATCGGAGTGCTAATAAAATCATTGTTGTTAGTATTGGAGAAATCACACAACTTGGTGTTCTCTTGAGTCATCGTGACTACGCAACCAGATTGCACTCAAAAACAGATCTGACGAGAAAACAGCGAACGAAAAAGAGGCGATTAAAATGGAAAATTTTTGTGAAGTGGGGGGGGAGATGAAAACGAGAGGCAATGGCAAATAATGTAAATTGCAAAGGAGATGAGATTTGTGATTAGGAACCTGGTATATGTTGATGATGTCTCCCCAGCAACGGCGGCAGAAATTTCTTTTGATTGCGGCTTGAACTACGTCGGTATTTTCCCAAAGAGGAAGGGATGATGCAGCATAGTGACAATAGGTATTTCCCTCAGTGATGAGACCAAGGTTATTGAACCAATAGGAGAATCACACAACACTACGTAAACGGTACCTGCACACAAATAACAAATACTTGCAACCCGACGTGTTAAAGGGGTTGTCAATCCCTTTCGGGTAAAAATATGATAGACTGGATGAATAGATCTCGAATAAATGCAAAATAAAATAAAGTGCAGCATGGTATTTTTGGGTCTTTGGAAATATAGATCTGAAAATAAAAGTGAATAAAAATAGATCTTGAAGGCAAATATGATAAAGAAGAGACCCGGGGGCCGTAGATTTCACTAGTGGCTTCTCTCGAGAAAAATAGCATACGGTGGGTAAACAAATTACTGTTGGGCAATTGATAGAACTTTAAATAATCATGACGATATCCAGGCAATGATCATTATATAGGCATCACGTCCAAGATTAGTGGACCGACTCCTGCCTGCATCCACTACTATTACTCCACACATCGACCGCTATCCAGCATGCATCTAGTGTATTAAGTTCATAGAGAAACAGAGTAATGCAATAAGAACGATGACATGATATAGACAAGAGCTAATCATATAGGAATAGACCCCATCTTGTTATCCTTAATGGCAATGATACATACATGTTGTTTCCCTTCTGTCACTGGGATTAAGCACCGTAAGATCGAACCCATCACAAAGCACCTCTTCCCATGGCAAGAAACATCAATCTAGTCGGCCTAACTAAACCAAAGATTCAAAAAAGAAATACGAGGATATAAGTAATCATGCATACAAGAGATCAAAAGACTCAAATAACTTTCATGCTCAAAGTTCATCGAATCCCAACAAATGCACCGGCAAAAGAGTTACATTGAATAGATCTCCAAGAGACCAATGTATTGAGAATCAAAAGAGAGAGAGAGGAAGCCATCTAGCTACTAACTACGAACCCGTTGGTCTACAATGCAACATCGGAGAGGCACCAATGAGGACGATGAACCCCTCCATGATGGTGTCTAGATTAGATCTGGTGGTTCTGGAACTTGTGGCAGCTGGAATTGATTTTCGTCGACTCCCCTAGGGTTTCTGAAATATTGAGGTATTTATAGAGCAAAGAGGTGGTGCGGGAGGCCACCAAGGTGGGCACAACCCACCTGGGCGCGCTTGGGCCCCCAGGCGCACCCTGGCGGGTTGTGCTCCCCTCGGAGCCCCCCCTCTGGTACTTCTTTGGCCCATCAGGTGTCTTCTGGTTCAGAAAAAATCTTCAAAAAGTTTCGCTGCGTTTGGACTCCGTTTGCTATTGATTTTCTGTGAAGTAAAAAACAAGCAAAAAACAACAACTTGCACTGGGCACTATGTCAATAGGTTAGTCCAAAAAATGATATAAAGTTGCTATAAGATGATTGTGAAACATCAAAGAATGATAATATTGAAGGAAATATGCCCTAGAGGCAATAATAAAGTTTTTTTTGAGAACTGATGATAGTGAGATTCTCTCACCGCCTTTTATATTAATAAGATAAAGTTAGGGGGGTTAGAGTGTCCAGCACTATACAAGTTACATGGAGGGGGGGGGGTTAGATAAGTAGCCTAATAAGACAGAAGATAAAATCAAAGAAGGTTAACTATTGAAAGAATGTAGGGGCCTTGCTCCTGCTTTGGTCGATGAACCAGCATGGCAAAGTCCTGCTTGAACCTGTTCCTCCAAGAATCAAACGAAGGTAGAATCCCTCTGAAGTGTTTATCATTCCTTTCCATCCAGATCCCCCAGGCAGCGACTGCAAAAACTTCTAAAAACATCGGCCTTGCCCATCTGTCCTTGCCCTCATGCAGCATTCTGAACTAGTTGGTGTCATTTGGCCATTGTATCCCCAAAGCATCCCAGCATCTCTGACTGAAGGGGCAGGTGAAGAATAGATGAACTATATCTTCCTCAGGCGGGTGATGGCAGAGTAGGCAGGTATAGTCATCATTTTGGACTCTGAAATGCCTTCTCCGGAGCATATTCCTAGTGTTCAACCTGTCAGCCACCAGCAGCCACAAGAACACCTTCCATTGCATTGTACATTTGGTTTTCCAGATCCAGCCAAAAATCTCATCAACTTGTATCTGGCTAAAACAGTGGGCATAGTATTTTGAGGATCGAAATTCACCACCTCCCCAGACACAAGAGCACACATCCTTGTCATCAGTCATTGAGGTTTCCATGGTCTCTGACTGCAGTCCAGCAACCTCATTCCTAGCCTGCAAAGATAGTGGGAGGTGGAATACATCTCCTAATCTCTTAGAGGACAGGAGATGCCTCACAGATATGTCTGGTTCCTTAGCAAAGGAAAAAGCTCTCGGGTATTTGTCTTGAAAAATCTCAGAATTCCAATTATCTTTCCAAAACAGGATCGTGTTCCCAGCCAAAACCTCCGATTGGTGACCCCTCTATATATATCAGAAAGTTGCATGATATCTCTCCACCAGAAAGATCCACATGGGTCAGAAGCATGCGGTATTTTGCCCACATAGTAGGTATCCCAAATTAAACTTACCCAAGGAACATCATATTTGTTATAGAATTTGTGGAGCTGCTTCAACAACATCCCTTGGTTTTGGGTCTTAAGATCAATGATCCCCAGCCCTCCCTTGCTTTTGGGTTTGCACACCATACTCCAAGCTGCCAGCTACCTGCCCCTATACCCATCGTCAGGCTTTCTCACCCAAAGACATGACCTGCGCAGTTTATCAAGGTGCTCAATTATCTTCGGGTTTATCTTGATGGAGCACATGTCATAAATAACTAGAGAGGTGACCACAGAATTGAGCAATGTTAGCTTGGAGCTGTAATCCAGGAGCGAGGCTGCAGCAGGTACCCTCCTGTGAACCGAGGTGACCAGCGGCATCAGGTCAGTCACGCTTGGGTGCGTGGTGCCCATGGGCAGGCCCAAGTACGTAAACGGCATGGTGCCAATAGAGCAGCCAAAAATGGCTGCAATTTCCACCGCTAGCACCAGATCAGAATTGATGGGAACCAATGTCGACTTATGAAAGTTGATCTTAAGGCCCACCGATTTCGCATAGTCAACCAGGATAGTTTTCAACACTTGCGCTTGTGAGATACAAGCAGGGAACACAGTGATCGTGTCGTCTGCATACTGAATTACAGGATAGTTACCGTCCGAAGTGGGTAGGGGTAATTGCAGCAAGCCAGATCGACTGGCATCATTGATCGCTGACTGTAATAGGTCCGCTGCGAGAACAAAGATCATGGCGACAGTGGATCCCCCTGACGCACAGGCAGTCAAACTGTTTCCCTGGTGTTCCATTAAGCAACACCGAAGAGCTTCCGGAGGAAAAGATACACTTGATCCACCCCAACCACTTCTCATTGAATCCCATATGCTTCATGATCTCAATCATCGGTTCATGCTGAATGGTATCGAAAGCCTTCGCGAAGTCAAGTTTCAGGATACATCAGGCTCTCCCCGATGCTTGGCATTTGTGAATGCATTCAAACGCCCAAGCTAGGAAGTCCTGGATCGACCTCCCTTTCAGGAACCCGTACTGGTTCCGATGAATGATCTTGAGCACAAGTTTCTGCAAACGGTTAGCCAGCAACTTAGTTATCAGTTTCAGACAACAATTAAGTAACATGATGGGCCTGAAGTCATTAGCAGTCTCCGGTGACTGATTTTTAGGGATGAGAGTTATAAATCCCGAATTTAGACTCTGGAGATCAATGACACCATCATAGAAATCATTGCACAGCCTATAGAAGTCATCTTTGATAATGTGCCAACATGATTTCAGAAAGCAGCCATTAAATCCATCGGGCCAGGTGCTCTATCCAATGGCATATCGCGAACGACTTTGTTAATCTCATCATGTGTGAATGGTGTGGTTAGCTCCTCTAGTCCCTCCACCTTTTTAATGATTCCAGACAGATCAAACTTCATTTCGTACTCTCCTTTCTTGCCCAATCTCTCCCTGTAAGTGTCAAATAACTCTTTTGCTTTACCCAGATGGTCAGTTACTACTGTGCCATCCTGAAGCTTCAGCGAAGCTATGGAATTTTTATGATATCTTTCAGACGCAGCAGAGTGAAAGAATTTGGTGTTATCACATCCACAAGTAAACCATCATACTGTGTACCTCTTTTTCCAATATTCTCATTTGTAGCCAAGAAGTGTAACTAGATGGTTTTTGAGAATCAACCCAAAGTTGGCTTCCGGTACTATGAGAGGTCTTTTGTCTTTGATATTGTCAAGTTCCAGAAGGGCCCAATTGGAATTATCAATACAAAGATTCATGCGAGAAATCTATTTACTCCAATGTTTAAGAGCATATCTTAAGTTTTTAAATTTCTTGCACAAAAGTTGAGCCAAATTTGGTGCATAGCAGTATTTCCCCCAGGTGGATTGCACCAAATCAAAGAATCCTGGGTGGGATATCCAAAAGTTTTCAAACCTAAACACCTTGCTCTTAGGGACCGAAGTTTCAATCGAAATCATACAAGGAGTATGATTAGACACTGGTTTGGCAATAATAAAGTTGTTATTTATATTTCCTTATATCATGATAAATGTTTATTATTCATGCTAGAATTGTATTAACCGGAAACTTAGTACCTGTGTGAATACATAGACAAAACTGAGTGTCCCTAGTATGCCTCTACTTGACTAGCTCGTTAATCAACGATGATAAGTTTCCTGACCATAGACATGTGTTGTCATTTGATGAATGGGATCACATCATCAGAGAATGATGTGATGGACAAGACCCATCCGTTAGCTTAGCATAATGATCGTTTAGTTTTATTGCTATTGCTTTCTTCATGACTTATACATATTCCTCTGACTATGAGATTATGCAACTCCCAAATACCGGAGGAATACTTTGTGTGCTATCAAAGTCACAATGTAACTGGGTGATTATAAAGATGCTCTACAGATGTCTCTGATGGTGTTTCTTGAGTTGGCATAGATCAATATTAGGATTTGTCACTCCGAGTATCGGAGAGGTATTTCTGGGCTGTCTCGTTAATGCACATTACTATGAGCCTTGCATGCAATGCGACTAATGAGTTAGTTACGGGATGATGCATTATGAAATGAGTAAAGAGACTTGCTGGTAATGAGATTGAACTAGGTATGATGATACCCACGATCGAATCTCGGGCAAGTAACATACCGATGACAAAGGGAATGACGTATGTTCTTATGTGGTTTAATCGATAAAGATCTCCGTAGAATATGTAGGAGCCAATATGAGCATCTAGGTTCCGCTATTGGTTATTGACCGGAGATGTGTCTTGGTCATGTCTACATAGTTCTCGAACCCGTAGGGTCCACATGCTTAACGTTTGATGACGATTTGTATTATGAGTTATGTGATTTGATGACCAAAGTTTGTTCGGAGTCCAGTATGAGATCATGGACATGACGAGGAGTCTCGAAATGGTCGAGAGGTAAAGATTCATATATTGTAAGGTTATATTCGGACATCGGAATGGTTCCGAGTGATCCGGGTATTTTTCCGGAGTATCAAGGGGTATCGAACCCCTGGGGAAGTTAATAGGCCTTAGTGGGCTTTAGTGAAGAGAGGGAAGAAGGGCCATGAGGTGGCACGTGCCTCCTCCCTGAATTGGACAAGGGGTGGGGGCACGGCCCCCTCCTTCCTTCTCCTTCTCGCCTCCTTCCTTTCCCTCTGGTGGAAGAAAGGAAAGGGGGGGGGGGGGGCGAATCCTACTTGGACTAGGAGTCCATGTAGGACTCCCCCCTTGGTGCGCCCCTCCTAGTTTCCGGCCTCTCTCCCTCCCTCCTTTATATACGTGGCCAGGGGGCACCCCAAAGCACAACAGACAATCTCTTAGCCGTGTGCGATGCCGCCCTCCACAGTTTAACACCTCGGTCATATCGTCGTAGTGCTTAGGCGAAGCCCTGCGTCGGTAACTTCATTATCCCTGTCGCCACGCCGTCGTGCTGACGGAACTCTTCCTCGTCCTCAACTGGATCAAGAGCTCGAGGGACGTCATCATGCTGAACGCGCGCTGAACACGGAGGTGCCGTATGTTTGGTATTTCGATCGGTTGGATCGTGAAGACGTTCGACTACATCAACCGCGTTACTAAACGCTTCCGCTTTCGGTCTATGAGGGTACATGGACACACTCTCCCGTCTCGTTGGTATGCATCTCCTAGATAGATCTTGCATGATCATAGGAAAATTTGGAAATACTACGTTCCCCAAGAGTGGCATCCGAGCCAGGTCTTTGCATAGATGTTATATGCACGAGTAGAACACAATGAGTTGTGGGCGATAATAGTCATACTGCTTACCACCAATGTCTTACTTTGATTCGGCGGTATTGTTGGATGAAGCGGCCCGGACCGACATTACATGACCGCGTTCATGAGACTGGTTCTACCGACGTGCTTCGCACACAGGTGGCTGGCGGGTGTCTGTTTCTCCAACTTTAGTTGAATCGAGTTTGACTACGACCGGTCCTTGTTGAAGGTTAAAATAGCACACTTAACGAAAAATCATTGTGGTTTTGATGCCTAGGTAAGAACGGTTCTTGCTAGAAGCCCGTAGCAGCCACGTAAAAATTGCAACAACAAAGTAGAGGATGTCTAACTTGTTTTTGCAGGGCATGTTGTGATGTGATATGGTCAAGACGTGCTGAGATATAAATCGTTGTATGAGATGATCATGTTTTGTAAAAGTTATCGGCAACTGGCAGGAGCCTTATGGTTGTCGCTTTATTGTATGAAATGCAGTCGCCATGTAATTGCTTTACTTTATCACTAAGCGGTAGCGATAATCGTAGAAGAAATAGTTGGCGAGACGACAATGATGCTACGATGGAGATCAAGGTGTCAAGCCGGTGACGATGGAGATCATGACGGTGCTTCGGAGATGGAGATCAAAGGCACAAGATGATGATGGACATATCATGTCACATATTTTGATTGCATGTGATGTTTATCTTTTATGCATCTTATTTTGCTTAGTACAATGGTAGCATTATAAGATGATCCCTCACTAAATTTCAAGGTATAAGTGTTCTCCCTGAGTATGCACCATTGCTACAGTTCGTCGTGCCAAGACACCACATGATGATGGGGTGTGATAAGCTCTATGTTCACATACAACAGGTGCAAGCCAGTTTTGAAGGAAATATGCCCTAGAGGCAATAATAAAGATGTTATTTATATTTACTTATATCAAGATAAATGTTTATTATTCATTCTAGGATTGTATTAACCGGAAACTTGATACATGTGTGGATACATAGACAAAACAAAGTGTCCCTAGTATGCCTCCACTTGACTAGCTCATTAATCAAAGATGGTTAAGTTTCCTGACCATAGACATGTGTTGTCATTTGATGAACGTGATCACATCATTAGGAGAATGATGTGATGGACAAGACCCATCCATTAGCTTAGCATGTTGATCGTTCAGTTTTATTGCTATTGCTTTCTTCATGACTTATACATGTTCCTCTGACTATGAGATTATGCAACTCCCGAATACCGGAAGAACACCTTGTGTGCTATCAAACATCACAAGATAACTGGGTGATTATAAAGATGCTCTACAGGTGTCTCCAATGGTGTTTGTTGAGTTGTCATAGATCGAGATTAGGATTTGTCACTTCGAGTATCGGAGAGGTATCTCTGGGCCCTCTTGGTAATGCACATCACTATAAGCCTTGCAAGAAATGTGACTAATGAGTTAGTTACGAGATGATGCATTACAAAATGAGTAAAGAGACTTTCCGGTAACGAGATTGAACTAGGTATGAGGATACCGACGATCGAATCTCGGGTAAGTAACATACCGATGACAAAGGGAACAACATATGTTGTTATGAGGTTTGACCGATAAAGATCTTCGTAGAATATGTGGGAGCCAATATGAGCATCCAGGTTCCGATATTGGTTATTGATTGGAGATGTGACTCGATCATGTCTACATAGTTCTCGAACTCGTAGGGACCGCTCGCTTAACATTCAATGAAGATTTGTATTATGAGTTATGTGATTTGATGACCGAAGTCCCGGATGAGATCAGGGACATGACGAGGAGTCTCGAAATGGTCGAGACATAAAGGCTCATATATTGTATGATGTTATTCGGACACCGGATGAGTTCCGGGGGTTACCGGATAAATATCAGAGTGCCGGAGGGTTATCGGAACCCCCCGGGGAACTAATGGGCCTCTATGGGCCTTAGTGGGAAGAGAGGAAGGGGCCAGGAGGGGCTGACTGTGTGCCCCCCTTGGGTCTGAATTGGACTAGGGGAAGGGGGCGGCGCCCCCCTTTCCTTCCCTCCCCCCTCTTCCTTCCTTCCCCCTCTTTCCCTTGTGGTGGAATCCTACTAGGACTAGTAGTCCTACTAGGACTCCCCTCCTTGGGCGCGCCCCCTAGGGCCGGCCGGCCTCCCCCTCCCTCCTTTATATACGTGGGGAGGGGGGAACCCTAGAACACACAAGTTGATCTTTTAGCCGTGTGTGGTGCCCCCCTCCACAGTTACACACCTCGGTCATATCGCCATAGTGCTTAGGCGAAGCCCTGCGCCAGTAACTTCATCATCACCGTTGCCACGCTGTCGCGCTGACGGAACTCTCCCTCGGCCTCAACTGGATCAAGAGTATGAGGGACGTCATTGAGCTGAACGTGTGCTGAACACGGAGGTGCCGTACATTCGGTGCTAGGATCGGTCGGATCGTGAAGACGTACGACTACATCAACCGCGTTGATAAAATGCTTCCGCTTTCGGTCTACGAGGGTACGTGGACACACTCTCCCCGCTCGTTGCTATGCATCACCTAGATAGATCTTGCATCATCGTAGGATTTTTTTTGAAATTACTGCGTTCCCCAACGGTGGCATCCGAGCCAGGTCTATGCGTAGATCTTATATGCACGAGTAGAACACAAAGAGTTGTGGGCGATAATAGTCATACTGCTTACCAGCATGTCATACTTTGATTCGGCAGTATTGTTGGATGAAGCAGCCCAGACCGACATTACATGACCGTTCATGAGACTGGTTCTACCGCCGTGCTTCGCACACATGTGGCTAGTGGGTGTCTGTTTCCCCAACTTTAGTTGAATCGAGTGTGACTACGCCCGGTCCTTGTTGAAGGTTAAAACAACACACTTGACGAAAAATTGTTGTGGTTTTGATGCATAGGTAAGAACGGTTCTTGCTCAGCCCGTAGTAGCCACGTAAACTTGCAACAACAAAGTAGAGGACGTCTAACTTGTTTTTGCAGGGCATGTTGAGATGTGATATGGTCAAGACGCGATGAGATATAAATTGTTGTATGAGATGATCATGTTTTGTAGAAGTTATCGGCAACTGGCAGGAGCCTTATGGTTGTCGCTTTATTGTATGAAATGCAATCGCTATGTAATTGCTTTACTTTATCACTAAGCGACAGTGATAGTCGTAGAAGCAATAATGGGCGAGACGACAACGATGCTTTGATGGAGATCAAGGTGTCAAGCCGGTGAAGATGGTGATCATGACGGTGCTTTGGAGATGGAGATCAAAGGCACAAGATGATGATGGCCATATCATATCACTTATATTGATTGCATGTGATGTTTATCCTTTATGCATCTTATTTTTCTTAGTACGGCAGTAGCATTATAAGATGATCTCTCACTAAATTTCAAGGTATAAGTGTTCTCCCTGAGTATGCACCGTTGCGACAGTTCATCGTGCCGAGACACCACGTGATGATCGGGTGTGATAAGCTCTACATTCACATACAATGGGTGCAAGCTAGTTTTGCACATGCAGAATTTTCGGGTTAAACTTGATGAGCCTAGAGTATGCAGATATGGCCTTGGAACACTGAGACCGAAAGGTCGAGCATGAATCATATAGTAGATATGATCAACATAGTGATGTTCACCATTGAAAACTACTCCATCTCACATGATGCTCAGACATGGTTTAGTTGATATGGATCACGTGATCATTTAGATGACTAGAGGGATGTCTATCTAAGTGGGAGTTCTTAAGTAATCTGATTAATTGAACTTTAATCTATCATGAACTTAGTCCTGATAGTATTTGCATAACTATGTTGTAGATCAATAGCTCGCGATGTAGCTCCCCATTTATTTTTGATATATTCCTAGAGAAAAATAAGTTGAAAGATGATAGTAGCAATGATGCGGACTTGGTCCATGATCTGAGGATTATCCTCATTGCTGCACAGAAGAATTTTGTCCTTGATGCACCGTTAGGTGATAGACCTATTGCGGGAGCAGATGCAGACGTTATGAACGTTTGACAAGCTCGGTATGATGACTACTTGATAGTTTAGCGCACCATGCTTTACGGCTTAGAACCGAGACTTCAAAAATGTTTTGAACGACATGGAGCATATGAGATGTTCGAAGAGTTGAAATTGGTATTTCAGACTCATGCCCATGTTAATAGGTATGAGACCTCCGCGGAGCATGTGCTCAGAATGTCTGAGTACTACAATCACTTGAATCAAGTGGGAGTTAATCTTCCAGATAAGATAGTGATTAACAGAATTCTCTAGTCACTATCACCGAGTTACTAGAAGTTCGTGATGAACTATAATATGCAAGGGATAACGGAAACAATTCCCAAGCTCTTCGCCATGCTGAAATCGGCGAAGGTAGAAATCAAGAAAAAGTATCAAGTGTTGATGGTTGACAAGACCACTAGTTTCAAGTAAAAGGGCAATGAAAAGAAAGGGAACTTCAAGAAGAATGGCAAGCAAGTTGCACTCCCGTGAAAAAGCCCAAAGCTAGACCTAACCCTGGAACTGAGTGCTTCTACTGCAAAGGGAATGGTCACTAGAAGCGGAACTACCCCAAATACTTGGCGGATAAGAAGGATGGCAAAGTGAATAAAAGTATATTTGATATACATGTTATTGATGTGTACTTTACTAGTGTTTATAACAACCCCTCGGTATTTGATACTTGTTCAGTTGCTAAGAGTAGTAACTCGAAACAGGAGTTGCAAAATAAACAGAGACTAGTTAAGGGCGAGGTGATGATGTGTGTTGGAAGTGATTCCAAGGTTGATAAGATCACCATCGCACACTCCCTTTACCTTTGGGATTAGTGTTGAACCTGAAATAAATGTTATTTGGTGTTTGCGTTGAGCATGAATATGATTGGATCATGTTTATTGCAATACAATTATTCATTTAAGTTAAAGAATAATTGTTGTTCTATTTACATGAATAAAACCTTCTACGGTCATACACTCAATAGAAATGGTTTATTGAATCTGGATCGTAGTGATACACGTATTCATAATATTGAAACCAAAAGATGCAAAGTTAATAATGATAGTGCAACTTATTTGTGGCACTGCCGTTTAGGTCATATTGGTGTAAAGCGCATGAAGAAACTCCATGCTATTGGGCTTTTGGAATCACTTGATTATGAATTACTTGATGCTTGCGAACCATGCCTCATGGGCAAGATGACCAAGACTCCGTTCTCCGGAATAATGGTGCGAGCAACGGACTTATTAGAAATAATACATACTGATGTATGCGGTCCGATGAGTGTAGTGGCTCGCGGCGGGTATCATTATTTTCTGACCTTCACAGATGATTTGAGTAGATATGGGTATATCTACTTAATGAATAACAAGAAAATAAAGTTTCTACGATCTGATCGCAGAGGCGAATATTTGAGTCATGAGTTTGACCATTGCTACCTCTTGAGCACTGCGTTGGATTTCCTTGAAGAGGAAATGGTGATGCAGCAGAGTAGAGTAAGTATTTCCCTCAGTTTTTGAGAACCAAGGTATCAATCCAATAGGAGGCTATGCGCAAGTCCCTTGTACCTACACAAAACAAATAGCTCCATGCAACCAACGCGATTAGGGGTTGTCAATCCCTTCACGGTCACTTACGAGAGTGAGATCTGATAGAGATGATAGATAATATTTTTGGTATTTTTGGTATAAAGATGCAAAGTAAAATAAAGGCAAAGTAAAAGCAAAAAAGCAATAATAAAGTATTGGGAGATTAATATGATAAAGATAGACCCGGGGGCCATAGATTTCACTAGTGGCTTCTCTCAAGAGCATAAGTATTTTACAGTGGGTGAACAAATTACTGTTGAGCAATTGACAGAATTGAGCATAGTTATGAGAATATCTAGGTATGATCATGTATATAGGCATCACGCCCGAGACAAGTAGACCGACTCCTGCTTGCATCTACTACTATTACTCCACTCATCGACCGCTATCCAGCATGCATCTAGAGTATTAAGTTAATAAAAACAGAGTAACGCCTTAAGCAAGATGACATGATGTAGAGGGATAAATTCATGCAATATGATAAAAACCCCATCTTGTTATCCTCGATGGCAACAATACAATATGTGCCTTGCTGCCCCTTCTGTCACTGGGAAAGGACACCGCAAGATTGAACCCAAAGCTAAGCACTTCTCCCATTGCAAGAACTACCAATCTAGTTGGCCAAACCAAACGGATATTTCGAAGAGACTTGCAAAGATAACCAATCATACATAAAAGAATTCAGAGAAGATTCAAATATTGCTCATAGATAATCTTGATCATAAACCCACAATTCATCAGTCTCAACAAACACACCGCGAAAAAAGATTACATCGAATAGATCTCCACGAGAGAGGGGGAGAACATTGTATTGAGATCCAAAAAGAGAGAAGAAGCCATCTAGCTACTAACTATGGACCCGAAGGTCTGAGGTAAACTACTCACACTTCATCGAAGAGGCCTTGGAGATGATGTAGAGGCCCTCCATGGTGGATTCCCCTTCCAGCGGAGCTCCGGAACAGGCCCCAAGATGGGATCTCGTGGATACAGAAAGTTGCGGCAGTGGAATTAGGTTTTTGGCTCCATATCTGATCGTTCGGGGGTCCGTAGGTATATATAGGAGGAAGGAGTACGTCGGTGGAGCAACGGGGGGCCCACGAGGCAGGGGGCGCGCCCCCCACCCTCGTGGCCACCTCCTTTCTTTCTTGACGGGGGGGGGTCCAAGTCTCCTGGATCATGTTCGGTGAGAAAATCACGTTCCCGAAGGTTTCATTCCGTTTGGACTCCGTTTGATATTCCGTTTCTTCGAAACACTGAAATAGGCAAAAAACAACAATTCTGGGCTGGGCCTCCGGTTAATAGGTTAGTCCCAAAAGTAATTTAAAAGTAGAAAATAGAGCCAATATGGTCCAAAACAGTAGATAATATAACATGGAGCAATCAAAAATTATAGATATGTTGGAGACGTATCAAGCATCCCCAAGCTTAATTCCTGCTAGTCCTCGAGTAGGTAAATGATAAAAAAGATAATTTTTGATGCGGAGTGCTACTTGGCATAATTTCAATGTAATTCTTCTTAATTGTGGTATGAATATTCAGATCCGAAAGTTTCAAGACAAAAGTTTAATATTGACATAAAAATAATAATACTTCAAGCATACTAACTAAGCAATTATGTCTTCTCAAAATAACATGGCCAAAGAAAGTTCATCCCTACAAAATCATATAGTTTAGTCATGCTCCATTTTTGTCACACAAGAATGCTCTCATCATGCACAACCCCGATGACAAGCCAAGCAATTGTTTCGTACTTTAGTAATCTCAAACTTTATAAACCTTCACGCAATACATGAGCGTGAGCCATGGATATAGCACTATGGGTGGAATAGAATATGATGATAGGGGTTATGTGGAGAAGACAAAAAAGGAGAAAGTCTCACATCAACGAGGCTAATCAATGGGCTATGGAGATTCTCATCGATTGATGTTAATGCAAGGAGTAGGGATTGCCATGCAACGGATGCACTAGAGCTATAAATGAATGAAAGCTCAACAAAAGAAACTAAGTGGGTGTGCATCCAACTTGCTTGCTCACGAAGACCTAGGGCACTTGAGGAGGCCCATTGTTGGAATATACAAGCCAAGTTCTATAATGAAAAATTCCCACTAGTATATGAAAGTGACAAAACAAGAGACTCTCTATGATGAAGATTATGGTGCTACTTTGAAGCACAAGTGTGGAAAAAAGGATAGTTGCATTGCCCCTTTTTATTTATTTATTATATTTTTTGGGCCTTCTTTTTTTTTTCTTTGGCCTTTCTCTTTTTTTATTGGGACAATGCTCTATTAAATGATGATCATCACACTTCTATTTATTTACAACTCAATTATTACAACTCGATACTAGAGCAAAGTATGACTCTATATGAATGCCTCCAGCGGTGTACCGGGATATGCAATGAATCAAGAGTGACATGTATGAAAGAATTATGAATGGTGGCTTTGCCACAAATACTATGTCAACCACATGATCATGCTAAGCAATATGACAATGATGAATATGTCATAAAAATCGGAACGGCGGAAAGTTGCATGGCAATATATCTCGGAATGGCTATGGAAATGCAATAATAGGTAGGTATGGTGGCTGTTTTGAGGAAGATATAAGGAGGTTTATGTGTGAAAGAGCGAATCATATCACGGGGTTTGGATGCACCGGCGATGTTTGCACCAACTCTCAATGTGAGAAAGGGCAATGCACGGTACCGAAGATGCTAGCAATGATGGAAGGGTGAGAGTGCGTATAATCCATGGACTCAACATTAGTCAGAAAGAACTCACATACTTATTGCAAAAATCTACAAGCCATCAAAAACCAAAGCACTACGCGCATGCTCCTAGGGGGATAGATTGGTAGGGAAAGACCATCGCTCGTCCCCGACCGCCACTCACGAGGACAATCAAATAACACCTCATGTTCCAAATTTGTTACATAACGTTTACCATACGTGCATGCTATGGGACTTGCAAACTTCAACACAAGCATTTCTCAAATTCACAACTACTCAACTAGCACAACTTTGATATTATCACCTCCATATCTCAAAACAATTATCAAGCATCAAACTTTTCTTAGTATTCAACGCACTCAAAAGAAAGTTTTAGAAATCTTGAATACCAAGCATATTAAGGTTTTTAAGCAAATTACCATGCTATTTAAGACTCTCAAAATAATCTAAGTGAAGCATGAGAGATCAATAGTTTCTATAAAACAAATCCACCACCGTGCTCTAAAAGATATAAGTGAAGTACTAGAGCAAAACTATATAGCTCAAAAAATATAAGTGAAGCACATAGAGTATTCTAACAAATTCCAATTCATGGATGGCTCTCTCAAAAGGTGTGTACAGCAAAGATGATTGTGGTAAACTAAAAAGCAAAGACTCAAATCATACAAGACGCTCCAAGCAAAACACATATCATGTGGTGAATAAAAATATAGCTCCAAGTAAAGTTACCGATGGAAGTAGACGAAAGAGGGGATGCCTTCCAGGGCATCCCCAAGCTTTGACTTTTTGGTGTCCTTGTATTATCTTGGGGTGCCATGGAAATCCCCAATATTATGCTCTTGCCACTCCTTGTTCCATAATCCATCAAAAATATTTCACCCAAAACTTGAAAACTTCACAACACAAAACTCAACAGAAATCTCATGAGCTCCGTTAGCGAAAGAAAACAAAAGACCACTTCAAGGTACTGTAATGAACTCATTATTTATTTATATTGGTGTTAAACCTACTGTATTCCAACTTCTCTATGGTTTATAAACTATTTTACTAGCCATAGATTCATCAAAATAAGCAAACAACACACGAAAAACAGAATCTGTCAAAAACAGAACAGTCTGTAGTAATCTGTAACTAACGCAAATTTCTGGAACGTGAAAAATTCAGCCAAATTAGGAAGTTCTTGATAATTTGTTTATTGATCTACAGAAAAATGAATCAACTAAAAATCACGTTCCTGTGATTTATGAAAACTAATCTCGTGCGCACAAAGTTTCTGTTTTCTGCAGCAGAATCAAATAACTATTACCGTAGGTTATCCTAACGGTTTTACTTGGCACAAACGCTAATTAAAACATAAAAATGAATCTAACCAGAGGATAGACAAATTATGTATTCCTAAACATAAGCAAAAAGCAAAAACTAAAATAAAATTGGGTTGCCTCCCAACAAGCGCTATCGTTTAACGCCCCTAGCTAGGCATAAAAGCAAGGATAGATCTAGGTATTGCCATCTTTGGTAGGCAAACGATAGGTAGCTCTCATGATAGATTCATATGGTAATTTTATTTTATTTCTAGGGAAGTGTTCCATGCCTTTATTTAATGGAAATTGGAATCTAATATTCCCTTCCTTCATATCAATAATTGCACCAATCGTTCTAAGGAAAGGTCTACTAAGAATAATAGGACATGAAGGATTGCAAACTATATCAAGAACGATAAAATCTACGGGCACATAATTCCTATTTGCAACAATAAGAACATCATTAATTCTTCTCATAGGTTTCTTAATAGTGGAATCCGCAAGGTGCAAGTTTAGAGAGCAATCATCAAAATCGCGGAAATCTAGCAAATCACACAAAGTTTTGGGAATAGTGGAAACACTAGCACCCAAATCACATAAAGCATAAAATTCATGATCCTTAATCTTAATTTTAATAGTTGGTTCCCACTCATCATAGAGTTTTCTAGGGATATAAACTTCCAACTCAAGTTTTTCTTCATAAGATTGCATCAAGGCATCAACGATATGTTTAGTGAACGCTTTATTTTGACTATAAGCATGAGAAGAATTTAGCACGGATTGCAACAAGGAAATACAATCAATTAGAGAAACTTTCATAATTAAATTCCTTGAAATCCAAAATAGTGGGTTTAGCAACATCTAGGGTTTTGATTTCTTCAATCCCACTTTTATCAATTTTAGCATCATAATCTAAAAACTCCGAATTCTTGGAACGCCTTCTAGGTAAAGGTGGATCATATTCAGTCCCATCATTATCAAGATTCATATTGCAAAACAAAGATTTAATAGGGGACACATCAATAACTTTTAGATCTTCATCTTTATTTTCATAGAAATTGGAAGAACACGCTTTATTAAAGGCATCTTTCGTGGCACGCATCCTAGCGGTTCTTTCCTTGCACTCATCAATGGAAATTCTCATGGCTTTGAGAGACTCATTGATATCATGCTTAGGAGGAATAGATCTAAGCTTTAAAGAATCAACATCAAGAGAAATTCTATCAATGTTCCTAGCCAATTCATCAACTTTAAGCAATTTCTCTTCAAGCAAAGCATTGAAATTCTTTTGCGAATTCATAAACTCTTTAACACTAGTCTCAAATTCAGAGGGCATCTTATTAAAATTTCCATAAGAGTTGTTGTAGGAATTTCCATAATTATTAGAAGGATTACTAGGATAAGGCCTAGGATTAAAATTCCCTCTATACGCGTTGTTACCAAAATTATTCTTACCAACAAAATTCACATCCATAGATTCATTATTATTCTCAATCAAAGTAGACAAAGGCATATTGTTAGGATCAGAATAAACACTCTTAGTAGCAAAGAATTTCATAAGTTCACTCAAAACATTGATTTCTTCTATCGCATGCACTTTTTTATTAGTAGATCTTTTAGTGTGCCATTGGGAATAATTAACCATAATATTATCTAGGAGTTTAGTAGCATCTCCTAAAGTGATTTCCATAAAAGTGCCTCCCGTGGCCGAATCTAAAAGATTTCTAGAAGAAAAATTCAATCCGGCATAATTTTTTTGTATAATCGTCCACAAATTTAAACCATGAGTAGGGCAATTACGTATCATTAATTTCATTCTCTCCCAAGCTTGTGCAACATGTTCATGATCAAGTTGCTTAAAATTCATAATATCGTTTCTAAGAGAGATGATCTTAGCGGGAGGAAAATACTTAGAGATAAAATCATCTTTGCACTTGTTCCAAGAATCAATACTATTTTTAGGCAAAGACAAAAACCAAGATATAGCACGATCTCTAAGCGAAAAAGGAAATAGCTTCAATTTAAAAATATCATTATCAACATCTGTCGGTGTCAAAACCGGCGGATCTCGGGTAGGGGGTCCCGAACTGTGCGTCTAGGCGGATGGTAACAGGAGACAAGGGACACGATGGTTTTACCTAGGTTCGGGCCCTCTCGATGGAGGTCCCGAACTGTGCGTCTAGGCGGATGGTAATGATGTACTGTTTCTTCGGGCTTTTGCCTGATTTGGGATAGATCGCTTATGTTCGGGTGGGTGGGTGGAACTAAATCCGAAACCTCACCCAATTTAAGACTCAGAGGCCAAGGAGTTTCCGAACTCTGAAGTTTGGGTTCTTGGATGTCGTCCAATGAGTCTAGCCCGTTGCCTGATTCTAAGCTCAGGTCTTGAGTTACGTCCTCCCCTCCGCGGGTATCCGGCTTGGAGGGATTGGGAATCCGGACGTAGCTAGTCCTTAAGATAGATGAAAGATCGCCGCATTGTGCTTCTACCACGGCAACTTGGTGGGTGACTTGGGGAGAGTTAATTTCTCTTAGATCGGGTTTAAGCCCAATCTGGTCATAATCCATAGCGACCCCTAGGGCGGCGATGCGATCCAAGAGCTCGTTTACGGAAGAGAGCTCCATTGGATATAACTGCTCGGCGAGTTCCGAGCTGACGTGAAGATTGCTCTCGATGACCTGAGAGGTCATCGTCGGCGTGACAGCCGAACAGGCGGTCATAAGAAAACCACCTAGCCGGAGAGTTTGGCCGACAGCTAAAGCTCCTTTAGAAACGGCGCCGTCTTTAAAGACGGGAGGAGGCATCCGTCCTGATTGCGATGGCACAGAGGAACACTCAATGAAAGCACCAATGTCGGTGTCCAAACCGGCGAATCTCGGGTAGGGGGTCCCGAACTGTGCGTCTAGGCGGATGGTAACAGGAGACAAGGGACACGATGTTTTTACCCAGGTTCGGGCCCTCTCGATGGAGGTAAAACCCTACTCCTGCTTGATTAATTTGATGATATGGGTAGTACAAGAGTAGATCTACCACGAGATCAAGTAGGCTAAACCCTAGAAGCTAGCCTATGGTATGATTGTATGTTGAAGATGTTGTCCTATGGACTAAAACCCTCCAGTTTATATAGACACCGGATAGGGTTAGGTTTACATAGAGTCGGTTACAATGGTAGGAGATCTTGAATATCCGCATCGCCAAGCTTGCCTTCCACGCCAAGGAAAGTCCCATCCGGACACGGGACGAAGTCTTCAATCTTGTATCTTCATAGTCCAGGAGTCCGGCCAAAGGTCATAGTCCGGCTACCCAGACACCCCCTAATCCAGGACTCCCTTAGTAGCCCCCGAACCAGGCTTCAATGACGACGAGTCCGGCGCGCAGTTTGTCTTCGGCATTGCAAGGCGGGTTCTCCTCCGAATTTCGTGTACCTGTTGAATAATGCCCGTTTTATTTATAAATGTGACGCTTCTTGGCTTCTACGCCCAATAATGGCCTTCTTCCACGTGTCAAACGAATACGAAAAGTCTAGGTGTTTTTTACATTTACACCCCTAGCCGCGTAAATGATCCGCCTATTTAAGGAGATGGGGATTTAGATCCAAACCACATCTTCTCCCCTCCGCGAGTAGTCATCAGGGCGCATTCAGCTCAGGTCCATTCCACCATGGCCGGCCACCGCAACCCCTCATCTCGCCCCTCCAGTGCTAAGCCTGGAGACTGGGAAAAGTGCTCCGTCCCACATAGCAAGCTAGTATCGCTTCAGACAAAGGGATTCCTCCCCCCGGCCTATATGGTCCCGGTCTGAGCCGGACTCGCCACCTACAATGGAGGAGGGCAAGCGGAGAGCATCCCTAATCCCTCCAAAGGAGAGCGGGTGTGCTTCGTCCCTTATCTAATGAGGGGACTTGGATTTCCAATTCATCCATTTCTCCGAGGGCTTCTGGAGTTCTACGGCCTCCAGCTGCACAATCTCACGCCCGCCTCTATATTGCATATCGCGGGCTTCGTTGCTCTTTGCAAGCTATTCTTGGGTGTTGAGGCTCACTTCGCGCTGTGGAAGAGGATATTCTGCCTGGTGCCCCGTTCTCAAGAGGGGTCCATATATCAAGTGGGTGGAGCCGAAGTATGGCGCATCGCCGGGACCGGATATTTAGAAGGCGTCCGAGGACTGGCCTTCGGAATGGTTTTATATAGAGTATGTTCCGTTGCCGGATCCTGTTTGGATCGGCCTCCCTGAGTTTAGCAACGCTCCCCTGAAGAAACGCCTAAGCTGGCACCCACGGAGCCGTCAAGGAGAATAAGACAAAGATGTCTTTTACCTGATGGGCCGGATAAGATTATTAGCTCATTTCGGACTAACCATGATCGGAGTCATGGCCGTATGCATTATGCGGGGGGTGCAACCACTTCAGTACAGCGGTCGCCCCATGTGGGATTTTAACGAGGAGGACGACACCTCCCGTTACGGCCGTAAGGGGCCGGACTCGGCTGCCGCTCTAGTAAAGATCTTGTCCACTTTGTACAAGGGAGAAGAGGAGGAATTCCTCCGCGTCAACCCACAGGGCGGATTCACCATGTACAATCCTCTGAGTTGGGTAAGCGAACAATTTTGTTTGCCCATCCGTCTTATATTCCCATCAGTGAATGTGTAGTTTAACAACTTAAACGCAGGAACTGCGCCGGGAAGTAAAGGAGATAAACAACCCGCCTCCACAGCCCGAGGATCCATCGCGGTCCCTTGATCCGGCCTCCGAAGAGGATCCGGACTTATCTGTGGAGCTTATTGATGGGGTGTTTCATCAACTTAGCATGGACAATGCCTTGGTGGCCATTACGGCCGATTACCCGGGGCTATTCCCAGTCTCCCAGGTAACTGAGACCGAAATCCCAGCTTTTTGAAAAGGGACCCGTCCTTGCGTGTTTCCAATTACCGTATAACCATCGCCTTTTACAGGGGAGGTCCTTGAGGCGGGAGGCCGAGCCTGCGGTGATTAGACAACGAGGGGCCGTGAGGCCCCGGGGTCTGAAAAGAAGTGCAGTCCGGACTGAGACACCGGCGTAAAGGTATAGCGCTCATCTCCAGGTGTTATTCCTTTAAGGTATATTAACACGCGTGCTCTCTTTTGGGACAAAGAGACCTCGCCGGACTATATCCGGAGAGGCTGCCAATCGCGCCTCCACTAGCCAGGCTTCAAAGCCTGGTCCGGAGGCGGAGGCGAACACGAGGTGCGCACCGGACGCCCCTCCGACAGAGGATGCGGACAGGCTGTCTGCCACCAATTCTGAGGTGGAGAGTGCCATGAACCACCGGCGTCGCTGAATGGTTCTTCGCGATGCTTGTCTCTCCCAAGAGGCATTGGATGCCTTCAACTCAGGAGATGCGTTCCTCCGTGCCGCTCAAGATGGTCTAACCAGAGCCACGGAGCAATATGTAAAAGACATACGGGTGAGAAAATTTAATGGTTATGTATACCAGTAGCCCCCGAGACTTGAAACAGTTAAAAGAACTGATTTAAGGATCATATCAATGCAGGTTCTTACGGAAAAGAATACCCAACTATCCCAGGAGCTGGAAAAGTGCCAAGCCCAACTTGAGGCCACACTAGCCGCTACAGGGGAACCCAAGGAGGCCCCCTCTGGTAATTTACACTTCGAAAGATAAATATTTTGCGAAGTGCGGTGTGGGTGCGAGTCTGACAAAGGAAATTGCAGATGGCGCCGGACTAAATCCGGAAAAGCAACAACTCCTACGCCAGCTGAAGGCTGGTGAGAGCGTGCTGACGAAGGTGAGGCAGGAGAAGAATGATCTTCAAGATGCCAACACCAAGCTGGACGTCGAACTAAAAGATGTTCGTGCCCAGTTGTCGGATTCCACTAAGGAGAATCGACGGCTTCGACGCGGTATATTTAGTAAGTGCTTGAACGAACTCTCGAAAAAGGAGTTCGGCGAGGAAGTCGACTAACAGCGTTATGTCTGTAGGTATGCTGACAGGTCGTCCTGCAGAGGAGATGCCCGGTTCTACGGGTGACCTTCTTCCCGAGCTTTCACAACTGCACGAGCGAGTTCGGCAGGCGATGCGAGGCGTTGCCCAAGCCTTATGGCCTTCCCACCCCATGCCCGAGGGTCTTGGAGAGCTTGCGGAGAAGCTAAAGGGAGCTCGGTGGCGCTTCCGGTTGTGGAAGATATCAGCCTGCCGACAAGGCGCTAGGGAGGCCTGGGCCATGGTGAAGACGCGATACACCAAGTCTGACCCAAACGACATGGCCGAGGTCGGACCTGTGGGGCCCGATGGGAAGGAGATCCCTGTAAGCTTAGTGTACGACTAAGTAGAGTTGGCCGCGAAGTATTCCCAGCAGGACTGTAAATTAGACAGCGTATTAGATGGTATTGAAGAGGAATACAGATAGTTAGAGGGACTATGTAATTATAATTGACATGTGTAATGCCTTCTAGCTGGATTGTAGATCATTTGTCGTTGCTGACCTTTTCGCTTCGACCTCGGGACCTGACAGTCCAGAGTGTGTCCGAATACCCTAACGGTTATATAAGAACCGGGGTATGCATGGAGACCAGGCGTAGGGGTCATTGGTGCTTTATCAGACAAGTGCCCAACTAGTTATGTTATATTACATGGTTAGTAAGAAACATCTTCCAGAGAGAATAGTTCCGTTAGGGGTTCCTTTATCTGGGAGGCATGCCCTAAAGTGCATGTCCGGACTGCGAATGCAGGAAAAGCATCTGGGGGCATATAAGTAAGTAAAAGAAAAGTTCATCTTTAGTTCACCGACCAAATATTCCCTTAAGAACGCTAGCTTTCGGCTTCACCCAGTCTGAGGTACACATCCGGCTGACCCGGTAGTAACAATTGCAGAGGTGCTCCCTTTACCACCTAGCCGAACAATCGAGAACGTAGGGGTAAGCACAGGAGCCAGGCAACCCAGCTTGGCCAAAACTTAAGTCATATCGATGCATATAATGGTGAATAAAAGGTACATGCGGAAGTTTGGCACATGTATTGGGCACGAAGCCCGTATAAATAAGCTTCTGTGAAAGAAGCCCCCAGGTTTAATGGGCGCGGGTAGCGCGTCACTTGATGAGCCGTTAAGGGCTATAAGAAGGAGAGAAATATAAGACAGAAAATGTAAAATATGGACAGAGGAAGGAGACGAACAGAGAGTTCGGCGCTAGGCGTAGAATCTTCGGAGACGGGCTGCGTTCCATGGGTGTGGCTTGACTCGGTTATCCGACGCATCTCGCAGGCGGTACGCTCCACCGGTCAGGACTTGGTCGATTATGAAGGGAACTTCCCACTTGGGCTTCAGTTTGTCCTTTTTCTTGTCCGGCAGGCATAGTACTAGTTCGCCAACGTTGTAATTTTTGGCCCGCACTTCTCTGCGTTGATATCTTCGAGCCTGCTGTTGATAAAATGCGAAACGGGCTTTTGCCACGTCACGCTCCTCCTCTAGAGCGTCCAAATTGTCCTGCCGATCGAGCTTGGCTTCTCTTTCTTCGTACATGTGCACTCGAGGTGAGTCATGAATTATGTCGCAGGGCAAGACTGCCTCTGCGACGTACACCATGAAAAATGGTGTGTATCCGGTGGTGCGATTCGGCGTGGTCCGCAGCCCCCAGAGTACGGAGTCTAGCTCCTCTACGTAGTGCGTGTTAGATTCCTTAAGGGACCGCACTAATCTGGGTTTGATGCCGCTCATGATAAGACCATTTGCGCGTTCGACCTGACTGTTAGTTTGTGGGTGATAGACGGAAGCATAATCGAGCTTGATGCCCATGTTTTTGCACCAGAGTTTTACCTCATCGGCCTGAACATTCATGCCGTTATCAGTGATGATGCTGTGGGGACGCTGTAACGGTGTACAACCCCGGATATGAAGTCTATCACCGGTCCGGATTCAGCCGTCTTAACAAGCTTGGCTTCGATCCATTTGGTGAACTTATCCACCATGACCAGTAAGTATTTTTGCTTGTGGGTTCCTCCTTTAAGGGGTCCAACCATGTCAAGCCCCCAGACCGCGAAAGGCCAAGTGATGGGGATAGTTTGTAGGGCGGTAGGTGGCATGTGGCTTTGGTTTGCAAAAGGTTGGCATCCGACGCATCGTTGGACCAAGTCCTGAGCGTCTGCCCGGGCCGTCGGCCAATAAAAGCCTGTACGGAAAGCCTTGCTTACAAGGGACCGAGCTGCTGCGTGATGACCACCGAGTCCGGCATGAATTTCAGCCAGCAAGTCCCGCCCTTCCTCTTCGAAGATGCACCTTTGAAGGACTCCGGTAGTGCTTTTCTTATAAAGCTCTCCCTCGTGGACTTTATAGTCTTTAGATCGCCGCACTATGCAGCGTGCCTCGTTTTGGTCCTCTGGGAGCTCCTGCCTAGTAAGGTAGGCTAGGAATGGTTCTGTCCAAGGGGCGATGACGGCCATTATTGCATGGGCTGAGGGTGTAATTTCATTGGCAGAACCTCCAATGATGTCAGATTGTTCGGTTTCGGGCCGTGCGGTTGGGTCCGGGCTGTTGTTTGTGGGTTCCCTTTCCCATACTACAGATGGCTTGAATAGCCTTTCCAAGAAGATGTTGGGGGGAACTGCATCGCGCTTTGCGCCGATGCGTGCCAGGACATCCGCCGCCTGATTATTTTCCCGGGCTATGTGGTGAAATTCGAGCCCTTCGAACCGAGCTGATATTTTTAGGACGGCATTGCGATAAGCTGCCATTTTCGGATCCTTGGCATCGAAGTCTCCATTTATTTGGGATATCGTGAGGTTCGAATCCCCGCGTACCTCTAGGCGTTGAATGCCCATGGATACTGCCATCCGGAGACCATGTAGAAGGGCCTCATATTCGGCTGCATTGTTGGAGTCCGTGTACATAATCTGGAGTACGTATTGCACTATGTCTCCTGTAGGGGACGTCAAAACGGCGCCAGCCCCCAGTCCGGCCAACATTTTGGAGCAGTCGAAATGCATAATCCAATTTGAGTATGTGCCGTACTCTTTAGGGAGTTCGGCCTCCGTCCATTCTGCGACGAAGTCGGCCAAAACTTGCGACTTGATAGCTCGCCGTGGCTTATAAGTTATGTCGAACGGGAGGATCTCTATGGCCCATTTTGCAATCCGGCCCGTTGCGTCGCGGTTGTTTATAATGTCGTTGAGTGGTACTTCCGATGCTACTGTGATCGAGCACTCTTGAAAGTAGTGTCGTAGCTTCCGGGATGCCATGAATACCGCATATGCAATCTTTTAGTAATGCGGGTACCGTGATTTGCATGGAGTGAGGACAGTGGACACGTAGTAGACCGGCCTTTTAAGGGGGAATTTGTGTCCGTCCGTTTCCCGTTCGATGACGAGCACTGCGCTGACAACTTGATGGGTTGCTGCAATGTACAATAGCATTGGTTCGCCGATGTTTGGCACGGCCAGGACTGGGTTTGTTTCCAATATGGCTTTTATTTCATCGAGTCCGGCCGTGGCGGCATCCGTCCACTCGAAGTGGTCGGTGCGCCGAAGAAGGCGATAGAGGGGCAGTGCCTTTTCTCCCAATCGGGAGATAAAGCGGCTTAGAGCCGCCACGCATCCGGTTAATTTTTGTATTTGCTTGAGGTCCTTTGGGATATCCAATTGTGACAAGGCTCGGATCTTGGCTGGATTTGCTTCAATTCCTCTACCGGATACGATGAAGCCCAAGAGCTTTCCGGCTGGAACACCGAAAACTCATTTTTCCGGGTTGAGCTTGATGTCGTATTTTCGGAGGTTATCGAATGTAAGCCTCAAGTCGTCTACTAGAGATTCAACATGTCTTGTTTTTACGACCACATCATCCACGTATGCCTCTACTGTTTTGCCGATCTGGTTTGCCAGACATGTCTGAATCATGCGCTGATATGTTGCGCCGGCATTTTTGAGCCCGAAGGGCATTGTGTTGAAGCAAAAGGGGCCATATTGTGTGATGAATGCCGTTGCGGCTTGGTCTGATTCCGCCATCTTGATTTGATGGTAGCCGGAGTATGCGTCGAGGAAACATAACGAATCATGTCGTGCGATGGCATCGATAATTTGATCGATGCGGGGGAGGGGGAAGGGATCCTTTGGGCAAGCCTTGTTAAGGTCTGTAAAATTGACGCACATGCGCCAGGATTTGTCCTTCTTTGGTACCATCACCAGGTTTGCTAGCCAGTCCGGATGTTTTATATCTTTGATAAATCCGGCCTCCAATAGCTTGGCTAGTTCCTCTCCCATGGCCTGTCTCTTGGGTTCGGAAAAACGCCGAAGGGCTTGTTTGACAGGCTTGAATCCTTTTAGGATATTTAAGCTATGTTCGGCCAGCCTGCGTGGGATTCCTGGCATGTCCGAAGGGTGCCAGGCGAAGATGTCCCAATTTTCATGTAGAAATTCTCGCAGTGCGGCGTCTACATCAGGGTTTAATTGTGCCCCGATGGAAGCTGTTTTATTAGGGCCCGTTGGATGGACCTGGAATTTGACTATTTCGTCTACTGGTTTAAAGGATGTGGACTTGGATCTTTTGTTGAGTATCACATCATCCCTGTTAACCATGGAGCGCAGCGCAGTTAGTTCCTTAGCCGCTAGGGCTTCGGATAGTGCCTCAAGGGCCAATGCAGCTGTTTTGTTTTCGGCGCGGAGCGCTATATCCGGATCACTAGCGAGAGTGATAATTCTGTTCGGCCCGGGCATCTTGAGCTTCATGTACCCGTAATGGGGTATTGCTTGGAAGATCGTGAATGCTTCCCGCCCTAATATAGCGTGGTATCCGCTATTGAACGGGGCCACCTGGAACGTGACCTCTTCGGACCTGTAATTGTCCGGCATGCCGAACACCACATCTAGTGTGATTTTTCCTGTACAGCGCGCTTCCCGACTGGGGATTATTCCTCTAAAGGTTGTGCTGCTTCCTCAATGCGGTTCCAGCCTATTTCCATTTTTTGAAGGGTTTCCTCATAAATGAGGTTCAATCCGCTGCCTCCATCCATGAGCACCTTTGTGAGGCGAAAGCCGTCCACTATTGGACTGAGGACCAATGCGGCTGGTGCTCGGGCTGTTCGGAATTTAGGTTCATCACTGGCATTGAAAGTAATAGCCATGTCACTCCATGGGTTTATTGTTGCTACTTGATATACTTTGGCGAGGCTGCGGAGTGTTCTTTTTCGCATATTATTTGATGCGAAAGTCTCGAAGACTGTGAGAACTGTACTGGTGTCCCTGGTGTGGCTTTCTGCGGCCTCCGAAATTAAGAGGTCTTCGCCAATTTTGGCCACCTGCCGGAGTATCCAACATGCTCTAAGGCTGTGAGTTGGTATAGCGTCCTCTGTACTATGAATTTTACAGGGTCCATTGAGCCATCTTTCTAGTACGGTTCCATGCCCTGTAGAGGGTTTTGGTTTTTTGGTATTTAACCCGGGTGTTGGATGATAATACACCCTTTTATTTCGCACGGGATTACTATTCAGGGCCGGATTATCCCAAAATTTTATTTCGGTTTTCCAGGCACTTTCCATCGCACAGTACTTTTGTACTATGTACGCCAACTCAGCGAAGCGTGTAATATCACGATGACTTATAGTTTTAAGGATTCCCTTGTCCGTGCAATTATTGCAAAAAATTGAGATTGCGTCTTCCTCATGACAGTCCTTTATCCTGTTCATGACCAGAAGGAACCTTGCCCAGTAATGATGTACTGTTTCTTCGGGCTTTTGCCTGATTTGGGATAGATCGCTTATGTTCGGGTGGGTGGGTGGAACTAAATCCGAAACCTCACCCAATTTAAGACTCAGAGGCCAAGGAGTTTCCGAACTCTGAAGTTTGGGTTCTTGGATGTCGTCCAATGAGTCTAGCCCGTTGCCTGATTCTAAGCTCAGGTCTTGAGTTACGTCCTCCCCTCCGCGGGTATCCGGCTTGGAGGGATTGGGAATCCGGACGTAGCTAGTCCTTAAGATAGATGAAAGATCGCCGCATTGTGCTTCTACCACGGCAACTTGGTGGGTGACTTGGGGAGAGTTAATTTCTCTTAGATCGGGTTTAAGCCCAATCTGGTCATAATCCATAGCGACCCCTAGGGCGGCGATGCGATCCAAGAGCTCGTTTACGGAAGAGAGCTCCATTGGATCTAACTGCTCGGCGAGTTCCGAGCTGACGTGAAGATTGCTCTCGATGACCTGAGAGGTCATCGTCGGCATGACAGCCGAACAGGCGGTCATAAGAAAACCACCTAGCCGGAGAGTTTGGCCGACAGCTAAAGCTCCTTTAGAAACGGCGCCGTCTTTAAAGACGGGAGGAGGCATCCGTCCTGATTGCGACGGCACAGAGGAACACTCAATGAAAGCACCAATATCGGTGTCCAAACCGGCGAATCTCGGGTAGGGGGTCCCGAACTGTGCGTCTAGGCGGATGGTAACAGGAGACAAGGGACACGATGTTTTTACCCAGGTTCGGGCCCTCTCGATGGAGGTAAAACCCTACTCCTGCTTGATTAATTTGATGATATGGGTAGTACAAGAGTAGATCTACCACGAGATCAAGTAGGCTAAACCCTAGAAGCTAGCCTATGGTATGATTGTATGTTGAAGATGTTGTCCTACGGACTAAAACCCTCCAGTTTATATAGACATGGGATAGGGTTAGGGTTACATAGAGTCAGTTACAATGGTAGGAGATCTTGAATATCTGCATCGCCAAGCTTGCCTTCCACGCCAAGGAAAGTCCCATCCGGACACGGGACAAAGTCTTCAATCTTGTATCTTCATAGTCCAGGAGTCCGGCCAAAGGTCATAGTCTGGCTACCCGGACACCCCCTAATCTAGGACTCCCTCAACATCCCTCTTCTTTTGCATATCACACAAATCAACGAAGCTATTTAGATGAGTAGTGGCATCTTCACTAGGAAGGCTGGCGAATTGATCTTTCATAACAAGATTCAACAAAGCAGTATTGATTTCACAAGATTCAGTATTGGTAAGAGGAGCAATCGGAGTGCTAAGGAAATCATTATTGTTGGTATCGATAAAGTCACACAATTTGGTATTATCTTGAGCCATCGTGACAAGCAAGCAATCCAACACACAAGCAAACAAAAAGCAAGCGAGAAAAGGCAAAAGGAAAAAGAGAGGGCGAATAAAACGGCAAGGGTGAAGTGGGGGAGAGGAAAACGAGAGGAAAATGGCAAATAATGTAATGCGAGAGATAAGGGATTGTGATGGGTACTTGGTATGTTGACTTTTGCGAAGACCTCCTCGGCAACGGCGCCAGAAATCTTCCTGCTACCTCTTGAGCACTGCGTTGGATTTCCTTGAAGAGGAAAGGGTGATGCAGCAGAGTAGAGTAAGTATTTCCCTCAGTTTTTGAGAACCAAGGTATCAATCCAGTAGGAGGCTACGCGCAAGTCCCTTGTACCTACACAAAACAAATAGCTCCACACAACCAACGCGATTTGGGGTTGTCAATCCCTTCACGGTCACTTACGAGAGTGAGATCTGATAGAGATGATAGATAATATTTTTGGTATTTTTGGTATAAAGATGCAAAGTAAAATAAAAGCAAAGTAAAATAAAAAAGCAATAATAAAGTATTGGGAGATTAATATGATAAAGATAGACCCAGGGCCATAGATTTCACTAGTGGCTTCTCTCAAGAGCATAAGTATTTTATGGTGGGTGAACAAATTACTGTTGAGCAATTGACAGAATTGAGCATAGTTATGAGAATATCTAGGTATGATCATGTATATAGGCATCACGTCCGAGACAAGTAGACCGACTCCTGCCTGCATCTACTACTATTACTCCACTCATCGACCGCTATCCAGCATGCATCTAGAGTATTAAGTTAATAAAAACAGAGTAACGCCTTAAGCAAGATGACATGATGTAGAGGGATAAATTCATGCAATATGATAAAACCCCCATCTTGTTATCCTCGATGGCAACAATACAATACATGCCTTGCTGCCCCTTATGTCACTGGGAAAGGACACCGCAAGATTGAACCCAAAGCTAAGCACTTCTCCCATTGCAAGAACTACCAATCTACTTGGCCAAACCAAATGGATAATTCGAAGAGACTTGCAAAGATAACCAATCATACATAAAAGAATTCAGAGAAGATTCAAATATTGCTCATAGATAATCTTGATCATAAACCCACAATTCATCAGTCTCAACAAACACACCGCAAAAAAAGATTACATCGAATAGATCTCCACGAGAGAGGGGGAGAACATTGTATTGAGATCCAAAAAGGGAGAAGAAGCCATCTAGCTACTAACTATGGACCCAAAGGTCTGAGGTAAACTACTCACACTTCATCGGTGAGGCCTTGGAGATGATGTAGAGGCCCTCCATGGTGGATTCCCCTTCCGGTGGAGCTCTGGAATAGGCCCCAAGATGGGATCTCGTGGATACAGAAAGTTGCGGTGGTGGAATTAGGTTTTTTGCTCCGTATCTGATCGTTTGGGGGTACGTAGGTATATATAGGAGGAAGGAGTACGTCGGTGGAGCAACACGGGGCCCACGAGGTAGGGGGCGTGCCCTAGGGGGTGGGCGCACCACCCACCCTCGTGGCCACCTCCTTTCTTTCTTGACGGGGGGGGGGGGTCCAAGTCTCCTGGATCATGTTCGGTGAGAAAATCACGTTCCCGAAGGTTTCATTCCGTTTGGACTCCATTTGATATTCCGTTTCTTCAAAACACTGAAATAGGCAAAAAACAGCAATTCTGGGCTGGGCCTCCGGTTAATAGGTTAGTCCCAAAAGTAATATAAAAGTGGAAAATAAAGCCCAATATGGTCCAAAACAGTAGATAATATAGCATGGAGCAATCAAAAATCATAGATACGTTGGAGACATATCAGCCTTCATTTAAAACAATGTGGAATAGTTTCACAACTCACGCTACCTAGAACACCACAGCGTAATGCTGTGTCCGAACATCGTAACCGTACTTTATTAGATATGGTGAGATCTATGATGTCTCTTACCGATTTACCACTATCGTTTTGGATCTACTTTCCAATTTGAGATGACACAGTATGAACCGTGGTTTAGCAAGAAACCTAAGCTGTCGTTTCTTAAAATTTGGGGTTGCAATGCTTATGTGAAAAAGTTTCAACTTGATAAGCTCGAACCCAAATCGGAGAAGTGCATCTTCATAGGATACCCAAAAAGGAAAATGTTGGGTACACCTTCTATCACAGATCCGAAGGCAAGATCTTCGTTGCTAAGAATGGATCCTTTCTAGAGAAGGAGTTTCTCTCGAAAGAAGTGAGTGGGAGGAAAGTAGAACTTGATGAGGTAATTGTACCTGCTCTCAAATTGGAAAGTAGTTCATCACATAAATCAGTTCCAGTGATTCCTACACCAATTAGTGAGGAAGCTAATGATGATGATCATGAAATTTCAGATCAAGTTACTACCGAACCTGGTACGTAAACTAGAGTAAGATCTGCACCAGAGTGGTATGGTAATCCTGTTCTGGAGGTCATGTTACTTGACCATGACGAACCTATGAACTATGAGGAAGCAATAATGAGCCCAGATTCTGCGAAATGGCTTGAGGCCATGAAATCTGAGATGGGATCCATGTATGAGAACAAAGTATGGACTTTGGTTGACTTGCCCGATGATCGGCAAGCCATAGAGAATAAATGGATTTTCAAGAAGAAGACTGACGCTGATGGTAATGTTACTATCTACAAAGCTCTACTTGTTGCGAAAGGTTTTCGACAAGTTCAAGGAGTTGACTATGATGAGACCTTCTCACTCGTATCGATGCTTAAGTCTGTCTGAATCATGTTAGCAATTGCTGCATTTTATGAAATTTGGCAAATGGATGTCAAAACTGCATTCCTTAATGGATTTATTAAAGAAGAGTTGTATATGATGCAACCAGAAGGTTTTGTCGATCCTAAAGGTGCTAACAAAGTGTGCAAGCTCCAGTGATCCATCTATGGACTGGTGCAAGCATCTCGGAGTTGGAATATACGCTTTGATAAGGTGATCAAAGCATATGGTTTTATACAGATTTGCGGTTAAGCCTGTATCTTTATCTTTATCTTTATCTAATATTAAAGGATGTAAGCTTTCATAGTTCTTCATAGATCACCCTTTTATATCCGTTGATTTTATGTTAATCATAAAGATGGACGGATGAGATTTAAAAGTAGATCTATGTTTATTCTTATAAAAAAAGTTTCCGGTCCAAGCCCAGCTAACTTTTCTAGGTGGAAAAAATCGTAATCTTTCCTTGCTCCCATCCTGCCACGTTCCGCTTGATAGATTCTCAAAAATAAAACGTATGTTAAAATAAACAGGAAAGAAACCTAGGCTTCCTACTCCCTAATTTTCATTCGTATTACTGTAATTTTCGTCCGTCCGTAGAGTAGTTTTCGTACGACATTAGGAAAATTCAACCATGGTTATCCAAACGAAGCTGGATAGCATGGGCATGAGCCCATCAGACAAATCGGGCAAATAATAGACCAGGCGCAGGTGGAAGGGGGCGTCCCGATCTAGCTGACCAATGATCGTGTGCAAAATAAAGGATTTGATCATCTGCTATATAATCCCACCTCGCTCCCTCACAATCAAATAAACCAATTTAAATATTACTGCGGATTCAAATCAATAAACTGGCTGGGATCAATAGGAAAGGGTGGGCAAAGAAATTGAAACTGAGGAAGAAGATTATCCTAATTCGAAATCTCAAAAGAAGATGGATGGATGGATGATAATGAGAAAAACGGATATGCCACTGGTGAGTGGGCAATGCCTACGGAAAGGAGCAGTCGCCGGGAGCGGCCGAAGCAACAGCACTGCCAGGAACTCTCCCGGTGACGCGCGGATGGTGTGTGTGTGTGGGGGGGGGGTCTTAGAGAGAGATGTTGAAACGGGAGGAAGAAAAGAAGGGAAAGGAGAGAGGGCGCGAGGTGGTGCTCCCAGGCGGGAGTGATAACCAACAAGTATAGGGGATCAATTGTAGCCTCTTTCCCTAAGTAAGAGTGTCGAACCCAACGAGGAGCTAAAGGTAGAACAAATATTCCCTCAAGTTCTATCGACCACCGATACAACTCTACGCACACTTGACGTTTACTTTATCGGAAACAAGTATGAAACTAGAAGTAATTTGTAGGTGTTTTTGGATAGGTTTGCAAGATAATAAAGAGCACATAAATAAAAACTAGGGGATGTTTAGATAAAGACACGACTAAATTAGTTTTAGTAGAGAGCTTTTTGTCACGAGAAAGTTATTTGTCCCTAGGCAATCGATAACTAGACCGGTAATCACTATTGCAATTTTATTTGAGGGAGAGGCATAAGCTAACATACTTTCTCTACTTGGATCATATTCACTTATGATTGGAACTCTAGCAAGCATCCGCAACTACTAAAGATCATTAAGGTAAAAACCCAACCATAGCATTAAAGTATCAAGTCCCCTTTATCCCATATGTAAACAACCTACTTACTCGAGTCTGTGCTTCTGTCACTCTCTGTTTTTGCGCTCCCTATTCTGCCCTGGCACCGTTTCTTTTATATCCGGAGATTCGTAACTCCAATTGGGTTGAATCTTTCGCCCAAATTTTCCTCATAGAATTAGCTTTCTTGGGGCAAAAGAAGAGCGTAAACCGCCTTACGGGGTGCCCACGAGGGTCCAGGGCGCGCCTGCCCCCCTGGGGAATGCCCCCTGCCTCGTGCCCCCCTCGGGTACCGTCTCGCGTTGATTTTACTTCCCAACAATCATAAATATTCCAAAATAATTCTCCGTTCGTTTTTATCCCATTCGGACTCCGTTTGATATGGATATTCTGCGAAACAAAAACATGCAACAAACAGGAACTGGCACTGGGCACTGGATCAATATGTTAGTCCCAAAAATAGTATAAAAAGTTGCCAAAAAGTATATGTAAGTTGTAGAATATTGGCATGGAACAATCAAAAATTATAGATACGATGGAGACGTATCAGCATCCCCAAGCTTAATTCCTGCTCGTCCTCGAGTAGGTAAATGATAAAAAAGATAATTTTTAATGTGGAATGCTACCTAGCATAATCTTGATCATGTATCTAATCATGGCATGAATATTAAGACACGAGTGATTCAAAGCAATAGTCTATCATTTGACATTAAGACAATAATACTTCAAGCATACTAATAAAGCGATCATGTATTTTCAAAATAACATGGCCAAAGAAAGCTATCCCTACAAAATCATATGGTCTGGCTATGCTCCATCTTCACCACACAAAATATTTCAATCATGCACAACCCCGAAATTAGCCAAGCAATTGTTTCATACTTTAGTATTCTAAAACCTTTTCAACTTTCACACAATACATGAGCGTGAGCCATGGACATAACACTATAGGTGGAATAGAATATGGTGGTCGTTGAGAAGACAAAAAGGAGGAAGATAGTCTCACATCGACTAGGCGTATCAACGGGCTATGGAGATGCCCATCAATAGATATCAATGTGAGTGAGTAGGGATTGCCATGCAACAGATGCACTAAGAGCTATAAGTGTATGAAAGCTCAAACTGAAAACTAAGTGGGTGTGCATCCAACTTGCTTGCTCATGAAGACCTCGGGCATTTGAGGAAGCCCATCATCGGAATATACAAACCAAGTTCTATAATGAAAATTCCCACTAGTATATGAAAGTGAAAGCATAGGAGACTCTCTCTATGAAGAACATGGTGCTACTTTGAAGCACAAGTGTGGTAAAAGGATAGTAGCATTGCCCTTTCTCTCTTTTTCTCCCATTTTTTTATTTTTTCTTTTTTTTCTTTTTTTGGGCCTTCTTCTTTTTTTGGCCTTTCTCTCTTTTTTTCATTTTTTTTCCGGAGTCTCATCCCGACTTGTGGGGGAATCATAGTCTCCATCATCCTTTCCTCACTGGGGCAATGCTCTAATAATGATGATCATCACACTTTTATTTACTTACAACTCAATATTACAACTCGATACTAGAACAAAGATATGACTCTATATGAATGCCTCCGGCGGTGTACCGGGATGTGCAATTATCTAGCATAGCAATGACATCAAAAAAAAGGACAAGCCATGAAAATATCATGCTAGCTATCTTACGATCATGCAAAGCAATATGACAATGAATTCTCAAGTCGTGTATATGATGATGATGGAAGTTGCATGGCAATATATCTTGGAATGGCTGTGGAAATGCCATAATAGGTAGGTATGGTGGCTATTTTGAGGAAGGTATATGGTGGGTGTAATGCACTAGCGAAAGTTGCACGGTACTAGAGAGGCTAGCAATGGTGGAAGGGTGAGAGTGTGTATAATCCGTGGACTCAACATTAGTCATAAAGAACTTACATACTTATTGCAAATATTTAGAAGCTATCGAAACCAAGTATTAGACGCATGCCCCTAGGGGAAGGGTTGGTAGGAGTTAACCATCGCGCGACCCCGACCTCAACACAAAGGATGACAATCAAAAAATAAATCATGCTCCGACTTCATCACATAACGGTTCACCATATGTGCATGCTTCGGGAATCACAAACCTCAACACAAGTATTTCTACAATCCACAACTACCCACTAGCATGTCTCTAATATCACCATCTTTATATCGCAAAGCTATTGCAAGGAATCAAACATATCATATTCAACGATCTACAAGTTTATGTAGGGTTTTATGACTAACCATGTGAATGACCAATTCCTGTCATCTCTCTAAATAGATATAAGTGAAGCAAGAGAGTTTAATTCTTTCTACAAAAGATATGCCCACGCTCTAACAAATATAAGTGAATCAAAAGAGCATTCTACAAATGACGGTTGTCTATTGAAGAGAAACAGGCAACCCAAACTTCAAATGATATAAGTGAAGCACGTGAAGCATTCTATAAAGCCATACTCAAAAGATATAAGTGAAGTGCAATGAGCATTCTATAAATCAACCAAGGACTATCTCATACCAGCATGGCGCATAAAAGAAAAGTGAAAAATAAATGCAAAAGACGCTCCAAGATTGCACATATCGCATGAACGAAACGAATCCGAAAACATACCGATACTTGTTGAAGAAAGAGGGGATGCCTTCCGGGGCATCCCCAAGCTTAGACACTTGAGTCTCCTTGAATATTTACTTGGGGTTCCTTGGGCATCCCCAAGCTTGAGCTCTTGCCTCTCTTCTTTCTTCTCACATCGAGACCTCCTCGATCATCGAACACTTCATCCACACAAAACTTCAACAGAAAACTCGATAAGATCAGTTAGTACAATAAAGCAAATCACTACTCTAAGTACTGTTGCAAACTAATTCATATTTTGTTTTTGCATTGTGTCTACTGTAATATAGATTTTCCATGGCTTAATCCATTGATATAAATCGATAGTTTCATCAAAACAAGCAAACTATGCATCAAAAACAGAATCTGTCTAAAACAGAACAGTCTGTAACAATCTGAACACTCACCATACTTTTGATACTTCAAAAATTCTGAAAAAATTAGGAAAAATAAACAATTTTTATAGAAAGACAGTGCAAAAAGAATCAGAACCTTTTGACGTTCCAGTAAAAAATTTAAAAATCGCGCACTACAGCCAAAGTTTCTGTCCTTCACCGCACAAACCAACAAGCATTGTAAACATCCTAAAGGCAAACCTTGGCACATTATTTTTATAATACAATGGAATTGTACAAGGGGATAATTATTTGTGTTGAGAAGTTTCTGTAATGAAGATTCACAAAGTTCCCATGGGCATGAACAAAGTTCAAGGACGTCCCCCACTTTCACAATGCTCGTCTCTCTCACTTTCACTTTTCTTTTTGAAAAGTTTTGGGTTCCCCTCTTTATTTTTTTATTTTTAAACTATATAAAAGCACTCAATAGAAATAAATGACTCTCTAAAACTTCTGGGTTGTCTCCCTGGCAGCGCTTTCTTTAAAGCCATTAAGCTAGGCATATAGTGCTCAAGTAATGGATCCACCCGGATCCCAAGGTATATCAAAGCCAATTTTAATTAACAATGGTTTGTAATTTAGTAGTGAGCACAAAGTAACATATATCATGCAACAACGAATTCTAACTCTCTTCCTATGCATCAGCATGTCATAAAAGAACAATTCATGAACATCAAGTAAAGGCCAATACATAGCATAAGCAGTTTCTTGCAATTTTATCATGTTGGAAACATAAAGAGGCGGAGATGTAGTTCCTCTCTCATAATAATTGCAAGTAGGAGCAGCAAGCACATGCATTTTATATATATCAAAATCATCATGTGTAGTAGTAAAACGCAACCCATCAATATAATCCTTAATAAGGGCAAACTTCTCCGATATATTGTAGTCGGGAGAATTCAAAAAGATAATAGGACTATCATGCGTGGGTACAATAGCAACAATTTCATGTTTAACATAAGGAACTATAGCAAGTTCATCTCCATAAGCATAATTCATATTGGCATCTTGGCCACAAGCATAGCAAGCATCATCAAAAAGGGGTATTTCAAGAGAATCAACGAGATCATAACAATCATCATAGAAATCTTCCTTCGGTAAGCACGAAGGGAAATTAAACAATGTATGAGTTGAAGAGTTACTCCCATTAGAAGGTGGGCACGGGTAGCTAATCCGCTCTTCCTCCTTTTGTTCTTCGCTCTCCTCATCATCTTTTCATCCAATGAGCTTACAGTTTCATCAATTTCTTCTTCCATAGACTCCTACAAAATATCAATCTCTTCTTGGACAGCGGAGGAGTCCTCAATATATGGTTTAACATAGGCATTAGAAGCATAATTATCATAACAATATTTAAGTATGGCAAAATTTCCAGATTTGTAAAGAGTAGCACCATACTTTTCAATCAAAGAAGCAATTTCATAAGCACCCTTAAAAGCAACAAATTCTTCAATTTGTTGAACATCATAGTAATTATAAACACCCTTAGCATACGAAGATATGATTCCATTATCACTAAACAAACATTGGTAGGGAAGGTGTTTCTTAGGGTCTTCAGAACAACAAGTAAAATCATATATTTCACATAAATTCCAAGCATAGCATTGCAAACGATGAATTTGACCCAGCAAAAGTTTCCCTTTTTCAGATATACGGTGTCGCACATAACAAGCATGCTCATCTAAAGATTTTCCCTCAACTAAGCTAGTTGGGGTTTCAGCCCAAGCACATACAGATCGAAGATGATCCAAGTAATAAGCTTCAGCAGTGTGATAGATTTTGAGTGGTTCTTCAACCATTGGTTCAGCAGGTACAACTATTTTTTTTGATATTTTGCGTTTCCTACCCATAACTAAAGATAGAAAACAACTAAGAACAACAAATAAAATCTACTTAATGATAAAGCAAACAAGCACACACGAGAATATTCACCCACGCTATTGCTCCCCGGCAACGGCGCCAGAAAAAGGTCTTGACAACCCACAAGTATAGGGGATCAATTGTAGCCTATTTCGATAAGTAAGAGTGTCAAACCCAATGAGGAGCTAAAGGTAGAACAAATATTCCCTCAAGTTCTATCGACCACCGATACAACTCTACGCACACTTGACGTTTACTCTACCGGAAACAAGTATGAAACTAGAAGTAATTTGTAGGTGTTTTTGGATAGGTTTGCAAGATAATAAAGAGTGTGTAAATAAAAACTAGGGGCTGTTTAGATAAAGATACAACTAAATTAGTTTTAGTAGAGAGCTTTTTGTCACGAGAAAGTTATTTGTCCCTAGGCAATCGATAACTAGACCGGTAATCACTATTGCAATTTTATTTGAGGGAGAGGCATAAGCTAACATACTTTCTCTACTTGGATCATATGCACTTATGATTGGAACTCTAGCAAGCATCCGCAACTACTAAAGATCATTAAGGTAAAAACCCAACCATAGCATTAAAGTATCAAGTCCCCTTTATCCCATATGTAAACAACCTACTTACTCGGGTCTGTGCTTCTGTCACTCTATGTTTCTGCGCTCCCTATTCTGCCCTGGCACCATTTCTTTTATATCCGGAGATCCGTAACTCCGATTGGGTTGAATCTTTTGCCCAGATTTTCCTCATAGAATTAGCTTTCTTGCGGCAAAAGAAGAGCGTCAACCACCTTACGGGGTGCCCACGAGGGTCCAGTGCGTGCCTGCCCCCCTGGGGCGCGCCCCCTGCCTCGTGGACCCCTCGGGAACCGTCTTGCATTGATTTTACTTCCCAAAAATCGTAAATATTCCAAAATAATTCTCCGTCCATTTTTATCCCGTCTGGACTCCGTTTGATATGGATATTCTGCGAAACAAAAACATGCAACAAACATAAACTGGCTCTGGGCACTGGATCAATATGTTAGTCCCAAAAATAGTATAAAAAGTTGCCAAAAAGTATATGAAAGTTGTAGAATATTGGCATGGAACAATAAAAAATTATAGATACGACGGAGACGTATCAGGGAGCTCCGGCGAGGTTGTGCCGGTGGCTCGTGGTTGGGGATGGGATGGATAAGATAAGATATGGCAATACGACGCTGATACGGCCGATGTGATACCGTACACGTATTATTTCTTCTTCTTTTTTATTGAGGGGAACACGTATTATTTCTTGGACGTGCATTCAAAGTTCTATATGTGCACGCTACAGAATTACTGGTTCGTCTTTTTTCCTTAAATCTGCTTATATAATTTTAAAAAGTGTCTGCATGCTTTAAAAAATGGTTCTGTAATTTAAATGTGTTCGTGCTTTTTGAAAAAAATACATGATTTTTCAAAAAGTGTACTTGCATTTAAAATGTTTGTATTGTTTTTCTAAAAGAGCTTGCGTACTTAAATATTGTTCATATTAAAAAAACTTTTTAGAAATGTGTTCATGTAATTCTAAAAGTGTTTGCAGGTTAAAAATGTTTGTGATTTTAAAAAGGTTATGTGATTCAATAAAATGTTTCTGTATTTAACAAAAGAAAGTTCATGCATTCTGAAGAAAATAAATTAAAAGCGAGTTGGATTACGAGGGATGGCGTATGGAATAGGTGCATGGTGTAGCTCGTGTAGGGTGGCCGTTAGGTCCAACACGATTAGATTAGTTTTAAAAGTTATAATATTCCTTTGCGTTTGCGCGGTTTGGTGATAAGTCTCTTGTGCGGTGGTCAAGATTAGTATTTTTTTCCTTACCCACACATGGGCCCTAAATTCTTGATTCATTTTTCTTCATGAACCGCTAATTGGAGCTGTCGAATAACTTGTGTTAATTTGTTTCTTGATCCATCATGTGTGAGATTAATGCTTAGTGCTTTTTTACGTGTTTTGTTTTGACATTGAATGTAATATGCGTAGTATGGTCTATGGTGTTTGCTCACATACCGAAACACCTATAATGATTAGAATCCATTCAATGAAAGAAGATTTCAAATCATGCACATGATTGATGGATCTCGTCATTCAATATATACCGATCGCCGCAAGTCTATGTCATGCTCGGCGAGAAATATTCCAATTACTCACACCAATATACTAATCTAGATATCATCAACAACCTAGACATTGTCCCTCACCCGATTGTTTCATTGGCCATAGACCAAGGTTTATGCCATATGTGACATGAACCAGATGGTGCCAACTCTGGCATCACCTTGATGAAGTGATCTGCATGTTTTGTGTCATTTTTTTTATCATTTTGATAGCATCATCCTTGTAAGTTTAGAGCAGCAAGCCTTTGAAACTTCATATTCCACCTTTTTCTCACCGGTCGTTTCCTACAAACCGTATTGCAGCGTTACAAATTTTTCTACACTCCCGTTGCAACGCACGGGCATTTGTGCTAGTTTACAAGAAAGTGAGTGGGAGCACTACAGCTTTTCTGATAAGTATATGTGTATGACATATTATTGATAGGAAATGATGTAGAATTTTCTGGAAGCATAAAGGAGTGTCTGAAAGGATTATTTCAAAGAAAGACCTTGATGAAGCTGCTTACATATTGAGCATCAAGATCTATAGAGATAGATCGAGACGCTTGATAAATTTTTTCAATGAGTACATACCTTGATAAGATTTTGAAGGAGTTCAAAATGGATCAGTCAAAGAAGGAATTCTTGCCTAAGTTGTAAGGTATGAAGTTGAGTAAGACTCAAAACCCGACCACGATAAAGGATAGAGAGAGAATTAAAGTCATTCCCTATGCCTCAGCCATAGGTTCTATAAAGTATGCCATGCTGTGTAACAAACTTGTTGTGTACCTTGCCATTAATTTGGCAAGGGGGTACGATGGTGATCTAGGAGTAGATCACTAGACAACAGTCAAAATTATCCTTAGAGGACTAAGGAAATATTTCTCGGTTATCGAGGTGATAAAGAGTTCATCGTAAAGAGTTACGTCAATGCAAGCTTTGACATTGATCTGGATGACTCTAAGTCTCAATCTGGATACATATTTAAAGTGGGAGCAATTAGCTAGAGTAGCTCTGTGCAGAGCATTGTAGACATAGAAATTTGCAAAATACATACGGATCTGAATGTGGCAGACCCGTTGACTAAACTTCTCTCACAAGCAAAACATGATCACACCTTAGTACTCTTTGAGTGTTAATCACATGGCGATGTGAACTAGATTATTGACTCTAGTAAACCCTTTGGGTATTGGTCACATGGCGATGTGAACTATAGAGTGTTAAATCACATGACGATGTGAACTATTGGTGTTAAATCACATAGCGATGTGAACTAGATTATTGACACTAGTGCAAGTGGGAGACTAAAGAAATATGCCCTAGAGGCAATAATAAAGATGTTATTTATATTTCCTTATATCATGATAAATGTTTATTATTCATGCTAGAATTATATTAACCGAAAACTTAATACATGTGTGAATACATAGACAAAACAAAGTGTCCCTAGTATGCCTCCACTTGACTATCTCGTTAATCAAAGATGGTTAAGTTTCCTGACTATAGACATGTGTTGTCATTTGATGAACGGGATCACATAATTAGGAGAATGATGTGATGGACAAGACCCATCCGTTAGCTTAGCATGTTGATCGTTCAGTTTTATTGCTATTGCTTTCTTCATGACTTATACATGTTCCTCTAACTATGAGATTATGCAACACCCAAATACCGGAGGAACATCTTGTGTGCTATCAAACGTCACAATGTAACTGGGTGATTATAAAGATGCTCTACAGGTGTCTCCGATGGTGTTTGTTGAGTTGGCATAGATCGAGATTAGGATTTGTCACTCCGAGTATCGGAGAGGTATCTCTGGGCTCTCTCGATAATGCACATCACTATAAGCCTTGCAAGCAATGTGACCAATGAGTTAGTTACAAGATGATGCATTACAGAACGAGTAAAGAGACTTGCCGGTAACGAGATTGAAATAGGTATGAGGATACCGATGATCGGATCTCGGTCAAGTAACATACCGATGACAAAGGGAACAACGTATGTTGTTATGTGGTTTGACCGATAAAGATCTTCGTAGAATATGTGGGAGCCAATATGAGCATCCAGGTTCCGCTATTGGTTATTGATCGGAGATGTGTCTCGGTCATGTCTACATAGTTCTCGAACCCGTAGGGTCCACACGCTTAATGTTCGATGATGATTTGTATTAAGAGTTATGTGATTTGATGACTGAAGTTTGTTTGAAGTCCCAGATGAGATCATGGACATGACGAAGAGTCATGAAATGGTCGAGACATAAAGATTCATATATTGGACGATGTTATTCGGACAACAGATGAGTTCCGGGGGTTACCGGATAAATATCGGAGTGCCGGAGGGTTATCGGAACCCCCCGGGGAACTAATGGGCCTCTATGGGCCTTAGTGGGAAGAGAGGAAGGGGCTGCCGCGCCCCCCTTGGGTTCGAATTGGACTAGGGGAAGGGGGCGGCGCCCCCCTTTCCTCCCCTCCCCCCTCTTCCTTCCCCCTCTTTCCCTTGTGGTGGAATCCTACTAGGACTAGTAGTCCTAGTAGGACTCCCCTCCTTGGGCGTGCCCCGTAGGGCCGGCCTCCCTCCCCCTCCCTCCTTTATATACGTGGGGAGGGGGGCACCCTAGAATACACAAGTTGATCTTTTAGCCGTGTGTGGTGCCCCCCTCCACAGTTACCCACCTCGGTCATATCGTCGTAATGCTTAGGCGGAGCCCTGCGCTGGTAACTTCATCATCACCATCGCCACGCCGTCGTGCTGACGGAACTCTCCCTCGGCCTCAACTGGATCAAGAGTACGAGGGACGTCATCGAGCTGAACGTGTGCTGAACATGGAGGTGCCGTACGTTCGGTGATAGGATTGTCGGATCGTGAAGACGCACGACTACATCAACCACGTTGATAAAATGCTTCCGCTTTCGGTCTACGAGGGTACGTGGACACGCTCTCCCTGCTCGTTGCTATGCATAACCTAGATAGATCTTGCGTGATCATAGGATTTTTTTTTGAAATTACTGCCTTCCTCAACAAATTTTGCATGTCCAGAATACTCGGGGTAAACTTGACGAGCCTAGCATATGCAGATATGGCCTCGGAACACTGAGACCGAAAGGTCGAACGTGAATCATATAGTAGATATGATCAACATAGTGATGTTCACCATTGAAAACTACTCCATCTCACGTGATAATCGGACATGGTTTAGTTGATTTGGATCACGTGATCATTTAGATGACTAGAGGGATGTCTATCTAAGTGGGAGTTCTTAAGTAGTATGATTAATTGAACTTTAATTAATCATGAAATTAGTACCTGATAGTTTTTGCATGTCTATGTTGTTGTAGATCAATGGCCCGTGATACCGTTCCTTTGAATTTTAATGCGTTCCTAGAGAAAGTGATGTCTACTACACAACCTTCTTCTTGTAGACGTTGTTGGGCCTGCAAGTGCACAGGTTTGTAGGATAGTAGAAAATTTCCCTCAAGTGGATGACCTAAGGTTTCTCAATCCGCGAGAGGCGTAGGAGGAAGATGGTCTCTCTCAAACAACCCTGCAACCAAATAACAAAAAGTCTCTTGTGTCCCCAACACACCCAATACAACGGTAAATTGTATAGGTGCACTAGTTCGGCGAAGAGATGGTGATACAAGTGCAATATGGATGGTAGATATGGGTTTTTGTAAACTGAAATAATAAAAACATCAAGGTAACTAAGGATAAAAGTGAGCGTAAATGGTATTGCAATGATAGGAAACAAGGCCTAGGGTTCATACTTTCACTAGTGCAAGTTCTCTCAACAATAATAACATAGATAGAACATATGACAAGCCCTCAACATGCGACAAAGAGTCACTCCAAAGCCACTAATAGCGGAGAACAAACGTAGAGATTATGGTCGGGTACGAAACCACCACAAAGTTATTCTTTCAAATCAATCCGTTGGGCTATTCCTATAAGTGTCACAAACAGCCCTGGAGTTTTTACTAGAATAACACCTTAAGATACAAATCAACCAAAACCCTAATGTCACCTAGATACTCCATTGTCACCTCAAGTATCCGTGGGCATGATTATACGACATGCATCACACAATCTCAGATTTATCCAACCAACATAAAAGTACTTCAAAGAGTGCCCCAAAGTTTCTACCGGAGAATCAAGAACGTGTGCCAACCCCTATGCATAGGTTCCCAATGTCACTAAACCCGCAAGTTGATCACCAAGACATACATCAAGTGGCACATGATATCCCATTGTCACCACAGATAATCACGGCAAGACATACATCAAGTGTTCTCATAAAGACTCAATCCGATAAGATAACTTCAAAGGGGAAACTCAATTCATCACAAGAGAGTAGAGGGGGAGAAACATCATAAGATCCAACTACAATAGGAAAGCTCGGGATACATCAAGATCGTGCCTTAGAGGGAACACGAGAGAGAGAGATCAAACACATAGCTACTGGTACATACCCTCAGCCCCGAGGGTGAACTACTCCCTCCTCGTCATGGGTAGCGCCGGGATGATGAAGATGGCCACCGGAGATGGATCCCCCCTCCGGCAGGGTACCGGAAAGGGGTCCCGATTGGTTTTTGGTGGTTCTGGATGCTTGCGGCGGCGGAACTCCCGATCTATCTTCTGTTTTGGAAGTTTTCGGGTACATAGGTATATATGGGTGCAGGAAGTACGTCGGTGGAGCTACGGGGTGCTCACGAGGCAGGGGGGCGCGCCCTAGGGGGGTGGGCACGCCCCCCACCCTCGTGGGCAGCCCGGGACTGCCCTAACGTGCACTCCAAGTCTATCAGGTTGCTTTCCTTCCAAAAATAACTTCTCCAGTTGATTTCGTTCTGTTTCGACTCCGTTTGATATTCCTTTTCTTCGAAATACTGAAATAGGCATAAAACAGCAAATCTGGGCTGGGCCTCTGGTTAATAGGTTAGTCCCAAAAATAATATAAAAGTGGATAATAAAGCCCAATATTGCCTAAAACAGTAGATAAAGTAGCATGGAGCAATCAAAAATTATAGATACGTTGGAGACGTATCAAGCATCCCCAAGCTTAATTACTGCTTGTCCTCGAGTAGGTAAATGATAAAAAAGATAATTTTTGATGCGGAGTGCTACTTGGCATAATTTCAATGTAATTCTTCTTACTTGTGATATGAATATTCAGATCCGAAATATTCAAGACAAAAGTTCATATTGACATAAAAATAATAATACTTCAAGCATACTAATCAAAGTAATCATGTCTTCTCAAAATAGCATGGCAAAAGAAAGTTCATCCCTACAAAATCATATAGTTAGGCTATGCTTCATTTTCGTCACACAATGATGTTCCCAACTTCTATACCCCCGATGACAAGCCAAGCAATTGTTTCATACTTAAATAATCTCCAACTTTTTCAACCTTCACGCAATACATGAGTGTGAGCCATGGATATAGCACTATGGGTGGAATAGAATATGATGATGGGGATTGTGTGGAGAAGACAAAAAAGGAGAAAGTCTCACATCAACGAGGCTAATCAATGAGCTATGGAGATGCCCATCAATTGATGTTAATGCAAGGAGTAGGGATTTCCATGCAACGGATGCACTAGAGCTAAGAATGCTCAACAAAAGAAAACTAGTGGGTGTGCATCCAACTTGCTTGCTCATGAAGACCTAGGGCATTTTGAGGAAGCCCATCGTTGGAATATACAAGCCAAGTTCTATAATGAAAAATTCCCACTAGTATGAACAAGACAACTTATGAGACTCACTATATGAAAATCATGGTGCTACTTTGAAGCACAATATATGAAACTCACTACATGAAGAACAAGGTGCTATTTGAAGCACAAGTGTGGAAAAAGAGATAGTAGCATTGCCCTTTTTATTTTCTCCTTCTTTTTTGGGCCTTTATTTTTTTTCTTTTTGGCATTTCTCTTTTTTTTTGATTGGGCAATGCTCTAATAATGATGATCATCACACTTGTATTGATTACAACATAATGATTACAACTCGATACTAGAACAAGATATGACTCTATATGAATGCCTCCGGCGGTGTACCGGGATGGTGCAATGAATCAAGAGTGACATGTATGAAAAATAATGCATGGTGGCTTTTCCATAAATACGATGTCAACTACATGATCATGCAACGACAACATGACAAAAGTAATGTATGTCATGATGATGATGAATGGAACGGTGGAAAGTTGCATGGCAATATATCTCGGAATGGCTATGGAAATGCCATAAATAGGTATGTATGGTGGCTGTCTTGAGGAAGATATAGGGAGGTTTATGTGTGATAGAGCGTATCGTATCACGGGGTTTGGATGCACCGGCGAAGTTTGCACCAACTCTCAAGGTGAGAAAGGGCAATGCACGGTACCGAAGAGGCTAGCAAAGGTGGAAAGGTAAGAGTGCGTATAATCCATGGACTCAACATTAGTCAAAAGAACTCATATACTTATTGCAAAAATTTAGAAGTCATCAAAAACCAAGTACTACGCGCATGCTCCTAGGGGGATAGATTGGTAGGAAAAGACCATTGCTCGTCCCCAACCGCCACTCATAAGGATGCACAAGCCAGGTACACTTCATGTTTCAAATTTGTAACACAACTTTAACCATAGTGCATGCTACGGGACTTGCTAACTTCAACACAAGTATTTCTCAAATTCACAACTACTCAACTAGCACAACTTTAATACCACTACCTCCATATCTCAAAACAATCATCAAGCATCAAACTTCTCGTAGTATTCAACACACTCATAAGAAAGTTTCACATATCTTGAATACCAAGTATATTAACATTAAGAAAATTACCATGATATTTAAGACTCTCAAAATAATCTAAGTGAAGCATGAGAGTTCATCTATTTATTCAAAATAAAACTACAACCATGCTCTAAAAGATATAAGTGAAGTACTAGAGCAATAACAAACTACTCCGAAAGATATAAGTGAAGATCAATGAGTAGTCGAATAATTATACAACTATTTGAAGACTCTCCCAATTAAGAATTTCAGATCTTGATACTTTATTCAAACAGCAAGCAAAGCTAAAGAAAATAAAATGATGCTCCAAGCAAAACACATATCATGTGATGAATAAAAATATAGCTCCAAGTAAAGTTACCGATGAATGAAGATGAAAGAGGGGATGCCTTCCGGGGCATCCCCAAGCTTAGGCTCTTGGTTGTCCTTGAATATTACCTTGGGGTGCCTTGGGCATCCCCAAGCTTAGGCTCTTTCCACTCCTTATTCCATAGTCCATCGAATCTTTACCCAAAACTTGAAAACTTCACAACACAAAACTTAACAGAAAAACTCGTGAGCTCCGTTAGCGAAAGAAAACAAAACACCACTTCATGGTACTGTAATGAACTCATTATTTATTTATATTGGTGTTAAACCTACTGTATTCCAACTTCTCTATGGTTTACAAACTATTTTACTAGCCATAGATTCATCAAAATAAGCAAACAACACAATGAAAACAGAATCTGTCAAAAACAGAACAGTCTGTAGTAATCTGTAACTAACGCAAACTTCTGGAACTCCAAAAATTCAACCAAATTAGGAAGTCCTATATAATTTGTTTATTGATATACTGCAAAAAGAATCAACTGAAACTCACATTCCTGTGATTTATGAAAACTAATCTCGTGTGCGCAAAGTTTCTGTTTTTTACAGCAAGATCAAATAACTATCACCGTAGGTTATCCCAAATGTCTTACTTGGCACTTTATTGAAATAAAAGCTATGAAACATGATTACTACAGTATCATAATCATGTGGACACACAAAAACAGTAAGGGTAAATATTGGGTTGTCTCCCAACAAGCGCTTTTCTTTATTGCCTTTTTAGCTAGGCATGATGATGACAATGATGCTCACATAAAAGATAAAAATTGAAACATAACGGGAGCATCATGAAGCATATTACTAGCACATTTAAGCCTAACACACTTCCTATGCATAGGGATTTTGTGAGCAAACAACTTATGAGAACAATAGTCAACTTGCATAGGAAGGCAAAACAAGCATAACTTCAAAACTTTAAGCACATAGAGAGGAAACTTGACATTATTGCAATTCCTACAAGCATATGTTCCTCCCTCATAATAATTTTCAATAGCATCATGAATGAATTCAACAATATAACCAGCACCTAAATCATTCTTTTCATGATCTACTAGCATAAAATTTTTATTACTCTCCACATAAGCAAAATTCTTCTCATTCGGAATAGTGGGAGTATCATAAGAGACTTGAATACTATAAATTGTTTCCACATTAAAAGAGTAATGTTCAGAGAAAGGGTACTCATAATCATGACAAGTTTTATAAATATAATCATCACTACTCTTTATAGCATAAGTTTTATCACAATCATCATAAGTAGCAACTTTGTTCTCATCATAATCAATTGAAACCTCTTCCGAAATAGTGGATACATCACTAAATAAAGTCAGGACCTCTCCAAATCCACTTTCATAAATATTATCATCATAGGTAGAAGGCATGCTATCATCATAAAAACTTTGCATATGAAAACTTGGGATGCTAAAAATATCATCATCATTAAACATAGCATCCCCAAGCTTGGGACAAACATTAATTGCAGCAAATATATTCTCAAATATTTCATCCTCATCAAACATAGCTTCCCCAAGCTTGGGCCTTTTCGTATCATAAGCATAATCACTCTCATCATTAATATTACGGATAGCACCAATAGTATAGCAAACATTGTTATCATATTCTTCCAAGCAAGTGCCAAAAAGATTTTCAAGATCATAAGGAGTATTATTATGTTCCCAATCATAATCATCACAACAAGCAATAGGCATAACGAGATCATCATCAAGTGTATCATCTTCATTTTCATGAGGCACAACAATAATAGGAGCAACCTTATTTGGGAGAGATACCTTTTTACCTCTCCTCCTTTTTCTTTTCTTTTTCTGCACCACATCATGTGTGGGTTCAATTCTCTTTTTGGAGCTCCTTATTAATGAGATTGGTTGAATAGAAGGCTCCTCCTCGTTACCTGATTCACCATAAGAAATAATAGGAGGATATTGGGAAGTCTCTTCCCTTTCATTAGTATGCTCTTCATCCTCTATTTGTTTTCTTTCCTTTATGTAATTGGCAATATAAGTATTTTCAATGCAATTCACCGCACAATACATATAAATCTTCAGTAGATCAAAATCAAGCACCCTATCAAGATTACATTTTGGAATACCCTCAGTTATACGTTTCATTTCTTCATAACCCAAAAGAAGGCTAAGCTCTTTATGATGCTCATGGGTAATCAAATTATCACAATATTTGGACACGACTTGATCATGAAACAAATAGCATTGGAGCTTTAAATGACCATGTTCATTGCAAAGTTCACAAGGAGCACGAAAAATATTGAATCTTTTAGCACATTCATCTAGCTCTTCCTGCAACAATTTGGTTTCTAAGTACTTATGACTCTTGCAATAACTATCTTCCCTATTTGGTGTGTTCGTGCAAACATGCACTCCACAAAAATTGACATGCTTATAAGAGACATTTTCATCATAACTAGTGCAATCATCATTAGCATCATGGATATTCAAAGAATTCGTACTAACAACATTCCAATCATGCTCATCATTCAAATATTTAGTGCCAAACATTTTAGAGATTTCTTCTTCTAGCACTTTGGCACAATTTTCCTTTCCATCATACTCACGAAAGATATTAAAAAGATGAAGCGTATGAGATAAACTCAATTCCATTTTTTTGTAGTTTTCTTTTATAAACTAAACTAGTGCTAAAACAAGAAACAAAAAGATTCAATTGCAAGATCTAGAGATATACCTTCACTTACCTAGCCTCCCCGGCAACGGCGCCAGAAAAGAACTTGATGTCTACTACACAACCTTCTTCTTGTAGACGTTGTTGGACCTGCAAGTGCACAGGTTTGTAGGACAGTAGCAAATTTCCCTCAAGTGGATGACCTAAGGTTTATCAATCCGCGAGAGGCGTAGGAGGAAGATGGTCTCTCTCAAACAACCCTGCAACCAAATAACAAAAAGTCTCTTGTGTACCCAACACACCCACTACAACAGTAAATTGTATATGTGCACTAGTTCGGCGAAGAGATGGTGATACAAGTGCAATATGGATGGTAGATATGGGTTTTTGCAAACTGAAATAATAAAAACAGCAAGGTAACTAAGGATAAAAGTGAGCGTAAACGGTATTGCAATGATAGGAAACAAGGCCTAGGGTTCATACTTTCACTAGTGGAAGTTCTCTCAACAATAATAACATAGATAGAACATATGACAAGCCCTCAACATGCGACAAAGAGTCACTCCAAAGCTACTAATAGCGGAGAACAAACGTAGAGATAATGGTCGGGTACGAAACCACCACAAAGTTATTCTTTCAAATCAATCCGTTGGGCTATTCCTATAAGTGTCACAAACAGCCCTGGAGTTTTTACTAGAATAACACCTTAAGATACAAATCAACCAAAACCCTAATGTCACCTAGATACTCCATTGTCACCTCAAGTATCCGTGGGCATGATTATACGATATGCATCACACAATCTCAGATTTATCCAACCAACATAAAAGTACTTCAAAGAGTGCCCCAAAGTTTCTACCGGAGAATCAAGAAAGTGTGCCAACCCCTATGCATAGGTTCCCAATGTCACGAAACCCGCAAGTTGATCACCAAGACATACATCAAGTGGCACATGATATCCCATTGTCACCACAGATAATCACGGCAAGACATACATCAAGTGTTCTCATAAAGACTCAATCCGATAAGATAACTTCAAAGGGGAAACTCAATTCATCACAAGAGAGTAGAGGGGGAGAAACATCATAAGATCCAACTACAATAGCAAAGCTCGGGATACATCAAGATCGTGCCTTAGAGGGAACACGAGAGAGAACACGAGAGAGAGAGAGAGATCAAACACATAGCTACTGGTACATACCCTCAGCCCCGAGGGTGAACTACTCCCTCCTCGTCATGGGTAGCGCCGGGATGATGAAGATGGCCACCGGAGATGGATCCCCCCTCCGATAGGGTACCGGAAAGGGGTCTCGATTGGTTTTTGGTGGTTCTGGAGGCTTGCGGCAGCGAAACTCCCGATCTATCTTCTGTTTTGGAAGTTTTAGGGTACGTAGGTATATATGGGTGCAGGAAGTACGTCGGTGGAGCTACGGGGTGCTCACGAGGCAGGGGGGCGCGCCCTAGGGGGTGGGCGCGCCCCCCACCCTCGTGGGAAGCCCGGGACTCCCCTAACGTGCACTCCAAGTCTATTAGGTTGCTTTCCTTCCAAAAATAACTTCTCCAGTTGATTTCGTTCCGTTTCGACTCCGTTTGATATTCCTTTTCTTCGAAATACTGAAATAGGCATAAAACAACAAATCTGGGCTGGGCCTCCGGTTAATAGGTTAGTCCCAAAAATAATATAAAAGTGAATAATAAAGCCCAATATTGCCTACAACAGTAGATAAAGTAGCATGGAGCAATCAAAAATTATAGATACGTTGGAGACGTATCAGAAAGCTAAGTTGAAAGATAATGGTAGCAATTACACGGACTGGGTCCGTAACTTGAGGATTATCCTCATTGCTGCACAGAAGAATTACGTCCTGGAAGCACCACTAGGTGCAAGACCCGCTGCAGGAGCAACTCTGGATGTTATGAACGTCTGGCAGAGCAAAGCTGATGACTACTCGATAGTTCAGTGTGCCATGCTTTACTGCTTAGAATCGGGACTTCAAAGACGTCTTGAATGTCATGGAGCATATGAGATGTTCTAGGAGTTGACGTTAATATTTCAAGCAAATGCCTGAGTTGAGAGATATGAAGTCTCCAACAGGTTCTATAGCTGCAAAATGGAGGAGAATAGTCCTGTCAGTGAACACATACTCAGAATGTCTGGGTACCACAATCACTTGACCCAGCTGGGAGTTAATCTTCCCGATGATAGTGTCATTGACAGAGTTCTTCAATCACTGCCACCAAGCTATAAAGGCTTCGCGATGAACTATAATATGAAAGGGATGGAAAAGACTATTCCCGAGCTCTTCGCAATGCTAAAGGCTGTGGAGGCAGAAAGCAAGAAGGAGCATCAAGTGTTGATGGTTAACAAGACCACTAGTTTCAAGAAAAAGGGCAAAGGGAAGAAAGGGAACTTCAAGAAGAACAGCAAGCAAGTTGCTGCTCAAGGGAAGAAGCCCAAATCTGGACCTAAGCCTGAGACTGAGTGCTTCTACTACAAAGGGACTGGTCACTGGAAGCGGAACTGCGCCAAGTATTTGGCGGATAAGAAGGATGGCAAAGTGAAAGGTATATTTGATATACATGTTATTGATGTGTACCTTACTAATGGTCATAGTAGTTCCTGGGTATTTGATAATGGTTCTGTTGCTCATATTTGCAACTCGAAATAGGGGCTACGGATTAAACGAAGATTGGCTAAGGACGAGGTAACGATGCACGTGTGAAATGGTTCCAAAGTCGATGTGATCGCCGTCGGCACGCTACCTCTACATCTACCTTCGGGATTAGTTTTAGACCTGAATAATTGTTATTTGGTGCCAGCGTTAAGCACGAAAATTATATCTGGATCTTGTTTGATGCGAGACGGTTATTCATTTAAATCAGAGAATAATGGTTGTTCTATTTATATGAGTAATATCTTTTATGGTCATGTGATATACGTCTCCAACGTATCTATAATTTATGAAGTATTCATGCTGTTATTTTATCATTCTTAGATGTTTTACAATCATTTTATAGCAATTTCATATCATTTTTTGGGACTAATCTATTGACCCAGTGCCTAATGCCTGTTGCTGTTTTTTGCTTGTTTTTTACATCGCGGGAAATCAATACCAAACGTAGTCCAAACACAACGAAACTCCAAAGAGATTTTTTATGGACCAGAAGGAACCCAATGGGCCAGAGATGCACGTGGGGGGTTTCCCGAGGGGGGCACAACCCACCAGGGCATGCTAGGGCCCCCTGGCGCGCCCAGGTGGGTTGTGCCCACCTCGGTGGCCTCCCGCACCCCCTCTTTGCACTATAAATTCCCAAATATTCCAAAACCCATCAGGGTAAACCTAGATCAGAAGTTCCGCCGCTGCAAGGCTCTGTAGCCACCAAAAACCAATCTAGACCCCTTTCGGCACCCTGCCGGAGGGGGGAATCATCACCGGTGGCCATCTTCATCATCCCGGCGGCCACCACGATGAGCAGGGAGTAGCCCAACCTTAGGGCTGAGGGTTTGTACCAGTAGCTATGTGTTTAATCTCTCTCTCTTGTGATCTATATCATGGGCTTTGTTAATATAGTCGGATCATATGATGTTTCTCCCCTCTATACTCTTGTTGTGATGAATTGAGTCTTTACCCTTTGAAGTTTTGTCATGTCGGATTGAATATTCAGAGATGAGAACACATGATGTATGTCTTGTGGTATGAATACTTGAGGTGACAATTGGGGTATCATGTTGATTCACTTGATGTATGTTATGGCACTCAACTTGTGGATTCCCGAGGTGACGTTGGGGTAATCTATGCATAGGGGTTGATGCACATTTTTATTATATTTTCTACGATATAAACTTTGGGGTCTCCTTGTAGTTCTTTGTGTGGATTGAGTATTATGAATATGAGTTTGCTTTGGTTCTACTTTAGTACAAACTCTTGATTAGATCGATTGGAAATAATAGCTTGCGTTATTCTAGTACGAACTCTAGGATAGATCAAACGGAAAGAATAGCTTTGAGGTGGTTTTGTACCCTACAAACAATTTGTATCTTTTGTTCTCCGCTAATAGGAACTCGGGAGTGATTCTTTATTGCACTTTGAGGGATAATCATATGATCCAACTATGTTAGCATTGTTGAGAGGTTGCACTAGTGAAAGTACGGACCCTACGCCTTGTTTTCAATCATTGCAATACCGTTTTTGTGCCCATTTACTAATTGCTACCTTGCTGTTTTTTTATTCCGATTATAAAAATACATTTCTACCATCAATATTACACTTTTATCACCATCTCTTCGCCGAACTAGTGCACCTATACAATTTTCCATTGTATTGGGTGTGTTGGGGACACAAGAGATTTCTTGTATTTGGTTGCAGGGTTGTTTGAGGGAGACCATCTTCATCCTACACCTCTCACGGATTGATAAACCTTGGGTCATCCACCTGAGGGAAAATTGCTACTGTCCTACAAAACACTGTGCTTGGAGGCCCAACACGAGTCTACAAGAATAAAGTTGCATAGTATACATCATCATGCACCCTTGAGGAGTGGTCTATTTTTGTAGAATCTCTATTGTAGTGATACACATATTCATAATATTGAAGCCTAAAGATGCAAGGTTAATAATGATAGTGCAACTTATTTGTTGCACTGCCGTTTAGGTCATATTGGTGTAAAGAGCATGAAGAAACTCCATGCTGATGGGCTTTTGGAATCACTTGATTATGAATCACTTGATGCTTGCGAACCATGCCTCATGGGCAAGATGACTAAGACTCCATTCTCCGGAACAATGGAGCGAGCAACTGACTTATTGGAAATAATACATACTGATGTATGCAGTCTGATGAGTGTTGAGGCTCGTGGCGGGTATCATTATTTTCTGACCTTCATAGATGATTTGAGCAGATATGGGTATATCTACTTGATGAAACATAAGTCTGAAACATTTGAAAAGTTCAAAGAATTTCAGAGTGAAGTGTAAAATCATCGTAACAAGAAAATAAAGTTTCTACGATCTGATCATGGAGGTGAATATTTGAGTTATGAGTCTGGTCTTCATTTGAAACAATGTGGAATAGTTTCGCAACTCACGCCACTTGGAACACCACAACGAATGGTGTGTCCGAACGTCGTAACTGTACTTTATTAGATATGGTGTGATCTATGATGTCTCTTACTGATTTACGCTATCTTTTTGGGGTTATGCTTTAGAGACAACTGCATTCATGTTAAATAGGGCACCATCTAAATCCGTTGAGACGACACCATATGAACTGTGGTTTGGCAAGAAACCTATGCCGTCGTTTCTTAAAGTTTGGGGCTGCAATGCTTATGTGAAAAAGCTTCAACCTGATAAGCTCGAACCCAAATCAAAGAAACATGTCTTCATAGGATACTCAAAGGAGACTGTTGTGTACACCTTCCATCACAAATCCGAAGGGAAGACATTTGTTGCTAAGAATGGATCCTTTCTAGAGAAGGAGTTTCTTTTGAAAGAAGTGAGTGGGGGGAAAGTAAAACTTGATGAGGTAATTGTACCTTCTCCCGAATTGGAAAGTAGTTCATCACAGAAATCAGTTCCAGTGATTCCTACACCAATTAGTGAGGAAGCTAATGATGATGATCATGAAACTTCAGATCAAGTTACTAACGGACCTTGTAGGTCAACCAGAGTACGATCCGCACCAGAGTGGTACGGCAATCCTATTCTGGAGGTCATGTTACTTGACCATGACAAACCTAAGAACTATGAGGAAGCGATGATGAGCCCAGATTCCGCGAAATGGCTTGAGGCCATGAAATCTGAGATGGGATCCATGTATGAGAACAAAGTGTGGACTTTGGTTGACTTGCCGAATGATCGGCAAGCCATAGAGAATAAATGTATTTTCAAGAAGAAGATTGACGCTGACGGTAATGTTACTGTCTACAAAGCTCAACTTGTTGCGAAAGGTTTTCGACAAGTTCAAGGAGTTGACTACGATGAGACCTTCTCACCCGTAGAGATGATTAAGTATGTCCGAATCATGTTAGCAATTGCCACATTTTATGATTATGAAATTTGGCAAATGGATGTCGAAACCGTATTCCTTAATGGATAGCTTAAAGAAGAGTTGTATATGATGCAATCAGAAGATTTTGTTGATCCTGAAGGTGCTAACAAAGTGTGCAAGCTCCAGCAATCCATTTATGGACTGGTGCAAGCCTCTCGGAGTTGGAATATACGCTTTGATAGTGTGATGAAAGCATATGGTTTTATACAGACTTTTGGAGAAGCATGTATTTACAAGAAAGTTAGTGGGAGCTCTGTAGTATTTCTAATATTATATGTGGATGACATATTGTTGATTGGAAATAATACAAAATTTCTGGATAGCATAAAAGGATACTTGAATAAGAATTTTTCAATGAACGACCTCTGTGAAGCTACTTGTTCATATCAATCTTCAATACCTGATTTTTCAAAATTCCGCCTCACTTGTCTAATAAGCTTTGATGTAACCCGCCATGACGTCAGCTCACAGAATCTTCTTAAACCACCATGAGGTCATCTCGCATTAATTTTGCATGAGGCCCAGAATAACTTAACTGATCCTTATCTTAAATGAACATCCCGAAAATCGAGGCATCCATATAGCCACATGACGATTTCAGCCTCCTTGATTCCCGCACATGCCTTGTATTCGTCCTCTTATAAATAGGGAGGGGGTCTTTATCATTTTTTCCCTTGCCTCCTTGCCTTCTTCTTCCTCTCGCACCTTCTCTGCGGCCCGAGCTCCACCACCGCGACCTTGGACCGCTGCACCAACTCGGGCTGCCGCATCAACCTGACTGGACCAACGAACTCCGGCGCGCCACCGCTGTCCCTTGTTACCTGTAAGCGCCCCTCTTGTTTCACCTCAGATCTCCATTAGGGTTTTCTCTGTTCATCGTTGTTCTTCACTTGTTCTTCGCGTTTCCATTTAGATCGAGCAACCTTTGATCTGAACATAGCACAACGTTTGTGTGGTCGCAGTTTAGCACCCATTTTTGGATACTAGTGTACCTTCTCTCTATAGAAGATCTCATCGGAGTATATGAACCCTTCTGCTGCCGCCACCTTAGGTTTAGATTTTATTGCATTTTCTAAACTGCCATAGATCCAAAATTATATCTCCAGTCTGTAGAATCTGTTTGTCCAACACTTAGCAAAAATTTCATCAATAGATTTGAAGTACCATAACTGTCATGGCGGCTCATAGCATAAACTATGGTTCATCGTGTACCATTAGACCCTGTTTAAGCCGCCATCATATGCTTCATGACCCTTATAACCCGGCAATGATCACCGGTTTAACCATGCTTGCTTATTCATCTTCACAACTTAATTCTACATAGTGTATATCAACCTGGCCGGCTTAACAACATAATCTTAACCCGGCTGGCACCATTAGTCCCCGTTAAGCCGCAAATATGAATATCTACTTAATTCAGTATTCATCTTCCGGCTTAACCCATTAACTGTTCATAGCACTTTACTGTTGAACCAATGCCCCGGCTTGTCAGTTGAATTTTAACCCAGAAACATTTCCTTCTTTCAGGCCTTTTCCCTCAAAAATGGGCAAGTCATTGAGGGAGTCCTGGACTAAGGGGTCCTCGGGCATCCGGCCTGTTTGACATGGGCCGGACTGATGGGCTGTGAAGATACAATACCGAAGACTCTCACCCATGTCCGGATGGGACTCTCCTTGGTGTGGAAGGCAAGCTTGGCGTCCGGATATGAAGATTCCTTTCTCTGTACCGACTTTGACCCTATTCTCCTTCGATGTCTATATAAACTGGAGGGGTTAGTCCATAGGGACAATGATAATCATACAGGCTAGACTTCTAGGGTTTTAGTCCAGAGGGGTAGATCAACTCTTGTAATACTCCTATTCGTCAAGATCAATCAAGCAGGAAGTAGGGTATTACCTCCATAGAGAGGGCCCGAACCTGGGTAAACATCGTGTCCCCTGTCTCCTGTTACCATCGACCTTAGACGCACAGTTCGGGACCCCCTACCCGAGATCCGCCGGTCTTGACATCGACATTGGTGCTTTCATTGAGAGTTCCGCTGCGTCATCTTCAAGAGGTTTGATGGCCCCGTCAATCATCTACAACAATGCTGGCCAGGGGGAAGTTTTCCTCCCCGGATAGATCTTCGTATTCGGCGGCTTCGCACTGCGGGCCAACTCGCTTGGCCATCTAGAGCAGATCGACAGCTATGCCCCTGGCCATCAAGTCAGGTCTGGAAGCTTGAACTACATTGCTGGTACCTGCGGAGACTTGATCTCGAGCCCACGGCAGCCGCTCCCTGCCACCGCGATGAGCATGACCTAAATCTGTCATCGGACCATACCTAGGAGATAGCACCTGTAAGTGCTCCGGCCCTAGATCCGGAGTAGATTGCGCCATCCGAGGACGGGAAGCTCAATCCCACCTCAGGAGCCGCAGACTCAGCGGCGCTGGAGCCGCACACAGACCCAACCTCGAGCATGACCTGCGTCACTGGAACCTCGGATTCTTCTCCAGCCACAGGTTCCGAACCACGCGCGCCTGCGTCTGTCGAGCCCGATCAGGCGTCGGTCGTCAAATTCAGCGCCGCAGACATCTTCCGGCACTCACCTTTAGGCGATGTGCTAAACTCATTAAAAACCCTCTCCTTAGCAGGGGACTCACAACAGAATTATATCCGGTTCGAACTAGGGGTTTATGATGGGGTATTTTGCTTCCCACCCACCTCCCACTTCATAGCCACTGTCGAGGACTTAACCGACATGCTCGATTACGGCTCCGAAGACATCGACGGTATGGACGACAATGCTAGAGAAGAGGAGGCCCAAAACCCGCCGTTTACCGGACGCTGGACGGCCACTTCCTCATATGACGTGTACATGGTGGATGCACCCAAAGAGAATAGCGGCGACGACAAGGAAGACCCAGTCGAGGATAAACCTTATGAGATACAACCAAAGCGCCGACGTCAGCGGCGCCGCTCCAAGTCACACCGTGGAAAAGACAGCAATACCGGCACATGAGAAAACAATAGTCCGGACGATGCCGAAGACAATGAAGACCCCGTGGAGCCAACTTCCGAACAGGACGAACGGGAAGACGGGCAAGTTAGCCCTGATGAACATGCCATAAACAAAGACTTGGAGGACAGTAATTATCTTCCGCTCTCCGAGGATGAGGTGAGCCTCGGCAACGAGGATTTTATCGTGCCTGAGGAACCTCTCGAGCAGGAGCGCTTCAAGCACTGGCTAATAGCCACTTCAAGGAGCCTGAAAAAGAAGCAGCAGCAGCTTCAAGCTGACCAAGATCTGCTCAACGATAGATGGAATAATGTGTTGGGAGCCGAGGAAAACAACCTTGAGCGCCGAGCCAAAAGTTATCCAAAGCGCAAATTGCTACCTCCGTTCGATGACGAGGCGCTGGAGCCCGTACCATCATCGCGCAATGCGGCTGACCGACCACCACGTGGTTGGGACAAAGCGGCAACTCAAGCTGAACACCAGCCCATACTACCTCACCATAAAGGCAGAGATAAAACAGCTTGGGGACATACATATGACCTGCGGCAGGACTTGGACAGTAGAGCAAGTCAGAACAGATCAATATATGGATCGTGGGGGCGTGCCCCGACACGCGACAATGGCTATCTAGACGGACGCAATAATCATAATCACGTCCGGGCCGAGAACCACAGACGAACTCCATCCAAGCTACGTCGCGACGTGGCCCGATATAGAGGCGCCGCACACCCCCTTTGCTTCACTGACGAGGTAATGGAGCACGAATTCCCAGAAGGGTTTAAACCCGTAAACATCGAATCATATGATGGGACAACAGACCCCGCAGTATGGATCGAGGATTTTATTCTCCATATTCATATGGCCCACGGTGATGATATCCATGCCATCAAATACCTCCCACTAAAACTCAAAGGACCAGCTCGGCACTGGTTGAACAGTCTGCCCGAAAACTCCATTGGCAGCTAGGAGGACTTGGAAGAAGCCTTCCTTGACAAAGTACATATGTTCGACCTCCGGATGCCCATGAATTAAGTCACATAATTCAATAGCCTAGAGAGTCAGCCAGGAAATTCTGGACTAGGTTCTTAACCAAAAATAACCAGATCGTCGCTGTCCAGATGCCGAAGCCCTAGCGGCCTTTAAACATAGCATCCGAGATGAATGGCTTGCTCGAAACCTCGGCCAAGAAAAGGCGAAGTCCATGGCAGCCCTCACAGCGCTTATGACCAGCTTTGGCGCGGGCGAAGATAGCTGGCTAGCCCGTAGCAATAACAATGCAAGCGAACTTGGCACTTCAGAAGCCAGAAATGATAATACTAACGACACGGCGGTTAACGCTGGATTCAGTGGCTCCAAGTCTGGCCAACGGAAGAAGCTGTTCAAAAGGAACAATTCAGGCTCATCCAGCTTGGACTGCATACTCGATCGTCCATGATAGTTACACAGCACCCCCGATAAACCAGCCAATCACACCAACAGGATTTGCTGGTTTTTAAACAGGCCGGCAAGATAAATGCCGAGAACTGATGTCTACTACACAACCTTCTTCTTGTAGACGTTGTTGGGCCTCCAAGTGCAGAGGTTTGTAGGACAGTAGCAAATTTCCCTCAAGTGGATGACCTAAGGTTTATCAATCCGTGGGAGGCGTAGGATGAAGATGGTCTCTCTCAAGCAACCCTGCAACCAACTAACAAAGAGTCTCTTGTGTCCCCAACACACCCAATACAATGGTAAATTATATGGGTGCACTAGTTCGGCGAAGAGATGGTGATACAAGTGCAATATGGATAGTAGATATAGGTTTTTGTAATATGAAATTATAAAAACAACAAGGTAACTAATGATAAAAGTGAGCGAAAACGGTATTGCAATGCTAGGAAACAAGGCCTAGGGTTCATACTTTCACTAGTGCAAGTTCTCTCAACAATAATAACATAATTGGATCATATAACTATCCCTCAACATGCAACAAAGAGTCACTAATAGCGGAGAACAAACCAAGAGATTATTGTAGGGTACAAAACCACCTCAAAGTTATCCTTTCTGATCGATCTATTCAAGAGTCCATAGTAAAATGACACAAAGCTATTCTTTCCGTTCGATCTATCATAGAGTTCGTACTAGAATAACACCTTAAGACACAAATCAACCAAAACCCTAATGTCACCTAGATACTCCAATGCCACCTCAAGTATCCGTGTGTATGATTATACGATATGCATCACACAATCTCAGATTCATCTATTCAAACCAACACAAAGTACTTCAAAGTGAAGGAAATATGCCCTAGAGGCAATAATAAAGTTGTTATTTATATTTCCTTATATCATGATAAATGTTTATTATTCATGCTAGAATTGTATTAACCAGAAACTTAGTACATGTGTGAATACATAGACAAACAGAGTGTTACTAGTATGCCTCTACTTGACTAGCTCGTTGAATCAAAGATGGTTAAGTTTCCTAGCCATAGACATGAGTTGTCATTTGATTAACGGGATCACATCATTAAAGAATGATGTGATTGACTTGACCCATTCCGTTAGCTTAGCATTTGATCGTTTAGTATATTGCTATTGCTTTCTTCATGACTTATACATGTTCCTATGACTATGAGATTATGCAACTCCAGAATAACGGAGGAACACTTTGTGTGCTACCAAACGTCACAACATAACTGGGTGATTATAAAGGTGCTCTACAGGTGTCTCCGATGGTACTTGTTGACTTGGCATAGATCAAGATTAGGATTTGTCACTCCAATTGTCGGAGAGGTATCTCTAGGCCCTCTCGGTAATGCACATCACTATAAGCCTTGCAAGCAATGCAACTAATGAATTAGTTGCCGGATGATACATTACGGAACGAGTAAAGAGTCTTGCCGATAACGAGATTGAACTAGGTATTGAGATACTGACGATCGAATCTCGGGCAAGTAACATACCGATGACAAAGGGAACAACGTATGTTGTTATGCGGTTTGACCGATAAAGATCTTCGTAGAATATGTAGGAGCCAATATGAGCATCTAGGTTCCGCTATTGGTTATTGACCGGAGACGAGTCTCGGTCATGTCTACATATTTCTCGAACCCGTAGGGTCCGCACGCTTAACGTTCGGTGACGATCGGTAATATGAGTTTATGTGTTTTGATGTACCAAAGGTAGTTCGGAGTCCCGGATATGATCACGGACATGACGAGGAGTCTCGAAATGGTCGAAACATAAAGATCGATATATTGGATGACTATGTTTGGACTTCGGAAGGGTTCCGGGCAAGTTCGAACAAATACCGGAGTACTGGGGGTTACCGGACCCCCCCGGGGAGTGTAATGGGCCTATTGGGCCTTAGTGGAGAAGAGGAGGGGCGGCCAAGGCAGGCCGCACGCCCCCTCTCCCTCTAGTCCGAGTTGGACAAGGAGGGGGGGCCCCTTTCCTTCCCCCCGCTCTCCTACTCCTACTCTTGGAAGGGTTGGAGTCCTACTCCCGATGAGAGTAGGACTCCCCTTGGGGCACGCCTAGGAGGGCCGGCCCCTCCCCTCGTCCACTCCTTTATATACGGGGGAGGGGGCACCCTATAGAAACACAAATTGATCAGTTGATCTTTTAGCCGTGTGCGGTGCCCCCCTCCACCGTAATCCACCTCGGTCATATCGTAGCGGTGCTTAGGAGAAGCCCTGTGTCGGTCGCATCATCATCACCATCATCATGCCGTCGTGCTGACGGAACTCTCCCTTGAAGCTCTGCTGGATCGTGAGTTTGTGGGACGTCACCGAGCTGAATGTGTGCTGAACTCGGAGGTGCCATGTGGTACTTGGATCGGTCGGATCGTGAAGACATATGACTACATCAACTGCGTTGTTATAACGGTTCCGCTTTCGGTCTACGAGGGTACGTGGACAACACTCTTCCCTCTCGTTGCTATGCATCACCATGATCTTGCGTGTGCGTAGGAATTTTTTTTGAAATTACTACATTCCCCAACAGTGGCATCCGAGCCAGGTTTATGCGTAGATGTTATATGCACGAGTGAACACAAGTGAGTTGTGGGCGATACAAGTCATACTGCTTACCAGCATGTCATACTTTGATTTGGCGGTATTGTTGGATGAAGCGGCCCGGACCGACATTACGTGTACGCTTACGTGAGATTGGTTCTACCGACATGCTTCACACACAAGTGGCTGGCGGGTGTCAGTTTCTCCAACTTTAGTCGAATCGAGTGTGGCTACGCCCGGTCCTTCTGATGGTTAAAACATCACATACTTGATGAAATATCGTTGTGGTTTTGATGCGTAGGTAAGAACGGTTCTTGCTCAGCCCGTAGCAGCCACGTAAAACTTGCAACAACAAAGTAGAGGACGTCTAACTTGTTTTTGCAGGGCATGTTGTGATGTGATATGGTCAAGACATGATGCTAAATTTTATTGTATGAGATGATCATGTTTTTGTAACCGAGTTATCCGCAACTGGTAGGAGCCATATGGTTGTCGCTTTATTGTATGAAATGCAATCGCCATGTAATTGCTTTACTTTATCACTAAGCGGTAGCGATAGTCATAGAAGCAATAGCTGGTGAGACGACAACGATTCTATGATGGAGATCAAGGTGTCGCGCCGGTGATGATGGTGATCATGACGGTGCTTTGGAGATGGAGATCAAAGGCACGAGATGATGATGGCCATATCATATCACTTATATTGATTGCATGTGATGTTTATCTTTTATGCCTCTTATTTTGCTTAGATCAACGGTAGCATTATAAGATGATCTCTCACTAAATTTCAAGGTATAAGTGTTCTCCCTAAGTATGTACCATTGCGAAAGTTCGTCGTGCCGAGACACCACGTGATGATCGGGTGTGATAAGCTCTACGTTCACATACAACGAGTGCAAGCCAGTTTTGCCCACGTAGAATACTCGGGTTAAACTTGACGAGCCTAGCATATGCAGATATGGCCTCGGAACACTGAGACTGAAAGGTCGAGCATGAATCATATAGTAGATATGATCAACATAGTGATGTTCACCATTGAAAACTACTCCATCTCACGTGATGACCGGACATGGTTTAGTTGATATGGATCACGTGATCAGTTAGATGATTAGACGGATGTCTATCTAAGTGGGAGTTCTTAAGTAATTTGATTAACTGAACTTTAATTTATCCTGAATTTAGTACCTGATAGTATTTTGCATGTCTACGTTGTTGTAGATAGATGGCTGATAGCCCACAAGTATAGGGGATCGCAACAATTTTCGAGGGTAGAGTATTCAACCCAAATTTATTGATTTGACACAAGGGGAGCCAAAGAATATTCTCAAGTATTAGCAGTTGAGTTGTCAATTCAACCACACCTGGATAACTTAATATCTGCAGCAAAGTATTTAGTAGCAAAGTAGTATGATAGTAGCGGTAACGGTGGCAAAGGTAACAGTAGCAGTATTGTAGCGATTGTAACAGTGGCGATGGTAAAGTAAATAAGCGAAGAACAATATGTGAAAAGATCGTAGGCAATGGATCGGTGATGGAGAATTATGCCAGATGCGATTATTCATGCAACAGTAATAACGTAGGGTAACACAGAACTAGCTCCAATTCATCAATGTAATGTAGGCATGTATTCCGAATATAATCATACATGCTTATGGAAAAGAACTTGCATGACATCTTTTGTCCTACCCTCTCGTGGCAGCGGGGTCCTATTGGAAACTAAGGGATATTAAGGCCTCCTTTTAATAGAGTACCGGACCAAAGCATTAACACATAGTGAATGCATGAACTCCTCAAACTACGGTCATCACCAGGAGTGGTCCCGATTATTGTCACTTCGGGGTTGCCGGATCATAACATATAGTAGGTGACTGAAGACTTGCAAGATAGGATGAAGAACTCACATATATTCATGAAAACATAATAGGTTCAGATCTGAAATCATGGCACTCGGGCCCTAGTGACAAGCATTAAGCATAGCAAAGTCATAGCAACATCAATCTCAGAACATAGTGGATACTAGGGATCAAACCCTAACAAAACTAACTCTATTACATGATAGATCTCATCCAACCCATCACCATCCAGCAAGCCTACGATGGAATTACTCACACACGGCGGTGAGCATCATGAAATTGGTGATGGAGGATGGTTGATGATGACGATGGCGACGGATTCCCCTCTCCGGAGGCCCTAACGGACTCCAGATCAGCCCTCCCGAGAGAGTTTAGGGCTTGGCGGTGGCTCCGTATCGTAAAACATGATGAATCCTTCTCTCTGATTTTTTTTCTCCTCGAACACGAATATATGGAGTTGGAGTTGAGGTCGGTGGAGCTCCAGGGGGCCCACGAGGCAGGGGGCGCGCCCAGGGGGCAGGCGCGCCCCCACCCTCGTGGCAAGGGTGTGGCCCCCCTGACCTTGATTCTTTCGCCAATAATTTTTATATTTTCCAAAAATAATCTCTGTGAAGTTTCAGGTCATTCCGATAACTTCTGTTTCTGCACATAAATAACACCATGGCAATTCTGCTGAAAACAGCGTCAGTCCGGGTTAGTTCCGTTCAAATCATGCAAGTTAGAGTCCAAAACAAGGGCAAAAGTGTTTGGAAAAGTAGATACGACGGAGACATATCTACTCCCCCAAGCTTAAACCTGTGCTTGTCCTCAAGAAATTCAGTTGATAAACTGAAAGTGATAAAGAAAATCTTTTACAAACTCTGTTTTCTCTTGTTGTTGTAAATATGTAAAGCTAGCATTCAAGTTTTCAGCAAAGATTATGATCTAACCATATTCGCAATAACATTTAGGTCTCATGTTTACTCATGTCAATGGCATAATCAACTAGCAAGCAATAATAATAAATCTCGGATGACAACACTTTCTCAAAACAATCATAATATGATATAACAAGATGGTATCTCGCTAGCCCTTTCTGAGACCGCAAAACATAAATGCAGAGCACCTTTAAAGATCAAGGACTGACTAGACATTATAATTCATGGTAAAAGAGATCCAATCATAGTCATACCCAATATAAATTAACAGTAATGAATGCAAATGACAGCGGTGCTCTCCAGCTGGTGCTTTTTAATAAGAGGGTGATGACTCAACATAAAAGTAAATAGATAGGCCCTCTGTAGAGGGAAGCAGGGATTTGTAGAGGTGCCAGAGCTTGGTTTTAAAGCAGAGATTTGTAGGGATTCTTTTTGGGTTTTCTTTTAATTATTACTACTACAGCAAGAAAGTAAACTAGCTAAACGCTATAACTATTTTTTTAAGGTTTATCAAACACACAAGAAGAAAGCATAAAAAGGAAAATAAACTAGCATGGATAGTACAGTGAAAGAGTATGAGCACCGACAACTAGCATGAGTGTGTGAACATGAATGTAATGTCGGTGAGAGATACGTACTCCCCCAAGCTTAGGCTTTTGGCCTAAGTTGGTCTATTGCCACGGCTGGCCTGGCGGATATCCAAAGCTGTAGCTGGGGTCGTACTGAGATGCAGCAGTTATTGCATCGTGGGCTGCAGCTTGGAGGCGAGCTATCTCAGCCCTCCTCTTATACTCTTCCGCCTCCTCTCTGGTTATAAAATATCTCCCTTTTGCCTGAAAGTCAAAGAAAGTAGAAGCGGGGAGAGCGACATGATAGGTGCGTCGTCTGTCAAAGATTAGTCGGTACTGGAGGAACTGATCATTCCACTCAACAAAATGATGACGAACCATAGCCTCATAATCCAAATAAGTAGGAGGCAACTCAATATCATCCTCACGTATGGTTACAGCAAGAAAATTAGCTAAACGGGTTGCATAAATTCCACCAAAGAAATCTCCATTAAATCTATTATTATGCAACCTACTTGCAACAATGGCTCCCAAATTATAATGTTTGTCTCCCAACACAGCACTCTTGAGAACACTAAGATCAAGGACACATATGTGACATGCTTCTTCCTTACCATTTATGCACCTACCTATGAAGAGAGCAAAATAATGTATAGTAGGAAAATGAATGCTCCCTATGGTAGCTTGTGCTATGTCTCTAGATTCACCCACAGTTATACTAGCAAGAAAATCTCTAAACTCAGATTTGCGAGGCTCACTAGTACTACCCCATTGTGGAAGTTTGCAAGCAGTGGTAAAATCCTGTAAGTCCATAGTATAGGAATTTTCATAAAGATCAAACAGGATAGTTTGAGAATTGCGTGAAGATAAAAATTCGAACCTCCTCACAAAGGAACTAGTGAGATAGTGGTACTGATGACACTTATCTGCCTTGAAGCTCACAAGATCAGTGTTACGCAAATATGCGCTAAATTCTTCCTTGATTCCTGCTTGATCCATGAAGTCCTCTGAAGGCCGTTCACAAGCCCGCACTGGAGCATTCCTTGGAGGTTCATCGTCAGCATCGCGCATTGCAAGCCTGTGTCCTTGCTTCCTTGAAGAACCACCTTGGTACATTTTCCTAAATATATTTCTTCCTCTAAAAAATTTCTGAAAATTTTTGTAACTTTAAATAAAAGTGAACCAAGCTCAACAAAATTGATAGCAACTACTCCTGCAAGTGCCTAGAGCCTATATCATGCATTAGAACTACTTGGAACCATATAAATTTGACATGCAAGCTCAAGAACATGGTCACCTAGGCAGCACAAATTTGCAATGAATAAAGCACTAGAACAAAAGCTAATTAGACCAATGGAGGAGTCACATATCAAGGAACAATCCCCCAAAGCAGTTTTGTGAGAGGTGCTTTGAGCAAGGAGATCGAAAATCGCAGCAAAATGAGCTAGAACTCGTGCTTGAGCTGGATGGTGATTTTTGGGAGGAAGAAGAAGTGTGTGGGTGCAGGAATAAGTGGAGGGGAGCCACCATGGGCCCACGAGGCAGGGGGCGCGCCCTGGACCCTCGTGGCCAGGTACCAGGTATTCTCAAATATTCCAGAAAAAATCATATTTCAATTTCGGGACATTTGGAGAACTTATATTTTTGGGGTATTTTTTATTGCACGGGTAATTCAGAAAACAGACAGAAAATACTATTTTTTTCTTTATTTAATCTAAATAATAGAAAGTAAAAAGAGGGTACAGAAGGTTGTGCTTTATAACTTCATCCATCTCATGCTCATCAAAAGGAATCCACTAACAAGGTTGATCAAGTCTTGTTAACAAACTCTTTCCGAATAACATGAAACCGGAGAAATTTCGAATAACACTAAGTTACCTCAATGGGGATATGCACATCCCCAATAATAAGAATATCATATCTCTTTGTGATAGTAGGAAGAGGAAATTCAAAACCTCCAAAAATAATCGATGGAATTTTTCCAATAGAGTTGATACTATGAACTTGAGGTTGTTTCCTCGGAAAGTGTACCGTATGCTCATTACCATTAACATGAAAAGTGACATTGCCTTTGTTGCAATCAATAACAGCCCCTGCAGTATTCAAAAAGGGTCTTCCAAGAATAATAGACATACTATCGTCCTCGGGAATATCAAGAATAAAAAAGTCTGTTAAAATAGTAACATTTGCAACCACAACAGGCACATCCTCACAAATACCGACAGGTATAGCAGTTGATTTATCAGCCATATGCAAAGATATTTCAGTAGGTGTCAACTTATTTAAATCAAGTCTACGATATAAAGAGAGAGGCATAACACTAACACCGGCTCCAAGATCACATAAAGCAGTTCTAACATAATTTCTTTTAATGGAGCATGGTATAGTGGGTACTTCTGGATCTCCTAACTTCTTTGGTATTTCACCCTTAAAAGTGTAATTAGCAAGCATGGTGGAAATTTCAGCTTCCGATATCTTTCTTTTATTTGTAACAATTTCCTTCATGTACTTAGCATAAGGATTCATTTTGAGCATATCAGTTAATCGCATATGCAAGAAGATAGGCCTAATCATTTTAGCAAAGTGCTCAAAATCCTCATCATCCTTTTTCTTGGATGGTTTGGGTGGAAAAGGCATGGGTTTCTAAACCCATGGCTCTCTTTCCTTACCGTGTTTCCTAGCAACAAAGTCTCTCTTATCACAACATTAATTCTTTGATTGTGGGTTATCAAGATCAACAGCAGGTTCAATTTCTACATCATTAGTATTGCTAGGTTGAGCATCAACATGAACATCATCATTAACATTATCACTAGGTTCATGTTCATTAGCAGACTGTGTTTCAGCATCTGAAATAGATATATCATTTGGATTCTCAGGTGTGTCAACAACAGGTTCACTAGAAGCATGCAAAGTCCTCTCATTTTTCTTTTTCTTCCTTTTAGAAGGACTAGGTGCATCAACATTATTTCTCTGAGAATCCTGCTCAATTCTCTTACGGTGGCCCTCAGGATACAAAGGTTCCTGAGTCACCTTACCCCCTCTAGTTGCAACTCTAACATCAAATTCATTATTCTTACTATTCAATTCATTGAGAAAATCATTCTGAGCCTTAAGTACTTGTTCTACTTGAGTGGTAACCATAGAAGCATGTTTACTAATGAGTTTAAGTTCACCTTTAACTCTAGACATATAGTCACCCAAGTGTTCAATCATATAAGCATTTTGTTTAAATTGTCTACCAAAATAAGCATTAAGATCGTCTTGCTTAACCATAAAGTTATCAAACTCATCTAAACATTGGCTAGCAAACTTAGTAGGAGGGATTTTAGCTTTATCATATCTATAGAGAGAATTTACCTTTACTACCTGTGTCGGGTTATCAAGACCATGTGTTTCTTCCATGGGTGATGAATTAAGATCATATATTTCTTCAATAGGCGGTAAATTAAGACCATGTATTTCTTCAATAGGAGGTAAATTCTTAACATCTTCAGCCTTAGTACCCTTTTCTTTCATAGATTTCTTTGCCTCTTGCATATCTTCAGGACTGAGAAATAGAACACCCCTTTTCTTCGGAGTTGGTTTAGGAATAGGCTCAGGAGTTGGCTCAGGAAGTGTCCAATTATTTTCATTGGTCAACATATTATTCAATAGAATTTCAGCTTCATCTGGTGTTCTTTCCCTGAAAACAGAACCAAAACAACTATCCAGGTGGTCTCTGGAAGCATCAGTTAGTCCATTATAAAATATATCAAGTATTTCATTTTTCTTGAGAGGATGATCTGGCAAAGCATTAAGTAATTGGAGAAGCCTCCCCCAAGCTTATGGGAGACTCTCTTATTCAATATGTACAAAGTTATATATATCCCTTAAAGCAGCTTGTTTCTTATGAGCGTGGAAATATTTAGCAGAGAAGTAATAAATCATATCCCGGGGACTACGCACACAACCAGGATCAAGAGAATTAAACCATATCTTAGCATCACCCTTTAATGAGATCGAAAATATTTTAAGGATATAAAAGTAGCGAGTTCTCTCATCATTAGTGAACAGGGTGGCTATATCATCTAATTTAGTAAGATGTGCTACAATAGTTTCAGAGTCATAACCATAAAAAGGATCAGATTCAACCAAAGTAATTATATCAGGATAAATAGAGAATTCATAATCCTTATCAGTAACAAAGATAGGTGAAGTAGCATAAGTAGGATCATATTTCATTCTAGCATTTAGAGTTTTTTGTTGGGGAAACTTTGTTTTTGCCACTCTAGTTTTTGCCCACTTTGCTTATGCCACTCTAGAATTTGACATTTCACTTTTGCCACTCTTAGCTTTTGACAATATATCACTTTTTCCATTCCGTGGCAAAAGCAAAATTTTTAGAGTGGCAATTGTGATACATTGTCAAAAGCTAAGAGTGGCAAAAGTGAAATGAAAAATTATCGTTTTTTCCATGGAATGGCATTTGTGATGTATTATCAAAAGCCAAGAGTGGCAAAAGTGAGATGTCAAATTCTAGAGTGGCATAAGCAAAATTGGCAAAAGCTAGAGTGGCAAAAACGAAGTTTTCCCTTTTTTGTTTCAGCTTAGCTAATAATTTCTTAAGATCACTTCTATCATTGCAAGCAAGAAAGTCTCTAGCAGTTTCTTTATCCATAACATAGCCCTCAGGCACAACAGGCAATTCATATTTATTGGGAGAGTCTTCATCATCACTTTCATCAATATTATCAGTTTCAATAATTTCATTCTCTCTAGCCCTAGAAAGTTGTTCATCAAGAAATTCACCAAGTGGCACAGTAGTATCAAGCATAGAAGTAGTTTCATCATAAGTATCATGCATAGCAGAAGTGGCATCATCAATAACATGCGACATATCAGAATTAATAGCAGAAGCGGGTTTAGGTGTCACAAGCTTACTCAAAACAGAAGGTGAATCAAGTGCAGAGCTAGATGGCAGTTCCTTACCTCCCCTCTTAGTTGAGGGATAAATTTTTGTTTTCGTGTCTTTCAAGTTCTTCATAGTGACCAGCAGATATAAATTCCAAGTGACTCAAAGAATAGAGCTATGCTCCCCGGCAACGGCGCCAGAAAATAGTCTTGATAACCCACAAGCATAGGGGATTGCAACAATTTTCGAGGGTAGAGTATTCAACCCAAATTTATTGATTCGACACAAGGGGAGCCAATGAATATTCTCAAGTATTAGCAGTTGAGTTGTCAATTCGACCACACCTAGATAACTTAATATCTGCAGCAAAGTATTTAGTAGCAAAGTAGTATGATAGTAGCGGTAAAAGTGGCAAAGGTAACAGTAGCAGTATTGTAGTGATTGTAACAGTGGCAACGGTAAAGTAAATAAGCGAAGAACAATATGTGAAAAGCTCATAGGCATTGGATCAGTGATGGAGAATTATGCCGGATGCGATTATTCATGCAACAGTTATAACATAGGGTGACACAGAACTAGCTCCAATTCATCAACATAATGTAGGCATGTATTCCGAATATAGTCATACATGCTTATGGAAAAGAACTTGCATGACATCTTTTGTCCTACCCTCCCGCGGCAGCGGGGTCCTATTGGAAACTAAGGGATATTAATGCCTCCTTTTAATAGAGTACCAGACCAAAGCATTAACATATAGTGAATATATGAACTCCACAAACTATGGTCATCACCGGGAGTGGTCCCGATTATTGTCACTTCGGGGTTCACTACTAGGAAAAGGCCTACTAATGGCGCACCGGTTTTTCCTACTAATGGTGCACTACCGGTGCGCCATTAGCATCACGCCAGGTGCGCCATTAGTAACAACTTTTTTTCAAAAAAAAATTCATAATTTTTTTTTAAAAAATTTCAAATTTTTTTTCGTTTTTTTCTTAATCTCAGGTCACTATGGCTTAATCTCAGGTCAAATCGCACTCCATGGTCAAACTTCCCGAAGTTCACCCATCCTCACACTACTCCAGCCCAAGCACGCTTAACTTCAGAGTTCTATCCAACCCCAGCAACAACTCACTTCACAGGCACTTGTTGATATATCTAGCATATCAATCCTATTATACCTTGTTGATGTCTAGGACTTTTTTCATGTTCATGACTATGATGAAATTTTGAAAAATATTTCAAACTTCCCGGTCATATTACGTTCAAAAAAATTTCAAAATCTTTTTTGAATTTTTTTGCCTCTAGATCTTGAAAGCCCCATAAATTTTTTTGTGTTAGGTTGTTGGGGATTTTGAAAATGTTTAACGAGGTTACCCCGGTTAAATTCGGATGTAACTTTTCGAGTAGATGATTTTTCATATATAAAACTTTTTAATCCGAGTTCGTATGCAAAAGTTATGCCCATTTTACAAATTTCCAGAGAGATTTTGCAAATAAAGTCAAAATTTATATTTGTAAAATTTCCCAACAACTAGACCACATATCACATGGGAAACTTATTTTCTTTTATTTTTTTGACATTTTTATCATTTTTTTATTTTTTTTAAACTAAAAAGGCGGCCCACGGGGGGGGGGGGGGTGCATTCGGTGGAAGCCGGGCAAACTAGTAATGGCGCACCGTGGGGTGGTGCACCATTAGTAGTTAAACTAGTAATGGCGCACCACACCCACGGTGTGCCATTACTAGTTTTGAAAAAATAATATAAAAAATTGATTTTTTTTGAATTTTGTTTGAAAAAAACTTTGTAATGGCGCACCAGTGGACAGTGCGCCATTACCAGTTTTAACTAGTAATGGCGCACTGTCCACAGGTGCGCCATTACTAACAATTTTTTTTTATTTTTTTTACTTTTTTTTCAAACTTCTAATGGCGCACCGTGGGTGTGGTGCGCCATTACTATGTCAACTAGTAATGACGCACCACACCCATGGTGCGCCATTAGTAACAATTTTTTTTTCAAAACTTCTGATGGCGCACCGCACACCAGGTGCTCCATTAGTAATATATTTCTAATGGCGTACCTGTATGTGGTGCGCCATTGCTATATACTAATGGCGCACCACACATGTGGTGCGCCATTAGTGTCCATTTCATCTATAGTCGTTTTCCTAGTAGTGGTTGCCGAATCATAACATATAGTAGGTGACTATAGACTTGCAAGATAGGATCAAGAACTCACATATATTCATGAAAACATAATAGGTTCAGATCTGAAATCATGGCACTCGGGCCCTAGTGACAAGCATTAAGCATAGCAAAGTCATAGCAACATCAATCTCAGAACATACTGGATACTAAGGATCAAACCCTAACAAAACTAACTCGATTACATGATAGATCTCATCCAACCCATCACCGTCTAGCAAGCCTATGATGGAATTACTCACACACGGCGGTGAGCATCATGAAATTGGTGATGGAGGATGGTTGATGATGACGATGGCGACGGATTCCCCTCTCCGGAGCCCCGAACAGACTCCAGATCAGCCCTCCCGAGAGAGTTTAGCGCTTGGCGGCGGCTCCGCATCGTAAAACATGATGAATCCTTCTCTCTAATTTTTCTCTCCCTTAACACGAATATATGGAGTTGGAGTTGAGGTCGGTGGAGCTCCAGGGGCCCACGAGGCAGGGGGCGCGCCCAGGGGGGAGGGGGGGCATGCGCGCTCCCACCCTCGTGGAAAGGGTGTGGCCCCCTGACCTTGATTCTTTCGCCAATAATTTTTATATTTTCCAAAAGTAATCTCCATGAAGTTTCAGGTCATTCCGAGAAGTTTTGTTTCTGCACATAAATAACACCATGGCAATTATGCTGAAAACAACGTCAATCCGGGTTAGTTCCATTCAAATAATGCAAGTTAGAGTCCAAAACAAGGGCAAAAGTGTTTGAAAAGTAGATACAACAGAGACGTATCAATGGCCCGTGCTGTTGTTCCCTTGAATTTTAAAGCGTTCCTTGAGAAAGCAAAGTGGAAAGATGATGGTAGCAATTACACGGACTGGGTCCGTAACTTGAGGATTATCCTCATTGCTGCACAGAAGAATTACATCCTGGAAGCACCGCTAGGTGCCAAACCGGCTGCAGGAGCAACACCAGATGTTATGAACGTCTGGCAGAGCAAAGCTGATGACTACTCGATAGTTCATTGTGCCGTGCTTTACGGCTTAGAACCGGGACTTCAACGATGTTTTGAACGTCATGGAGCATATGAGATGTTCCAGGAGTTGGAGTTAATATTTCAAGAAAATACCCGAATTGAGAGATATGAAGTCTCAAATAAAATCTACAGCTGCAAGATGGAGGAGAATAGTTCTGTCAGTGAGCATATACTCAAAATGTCTGGGTATAACAATCACTTGATTCAACCGGGAGTTAATCTTCTGTATGATAGTGTCATTGACAGAATTCTTCAATCACTGCCACCAATCTACAAGAGCTTCGTGATGGACTATAATATGCAAGGGATGGATAAGACAATTTCCGAGCTCTTCGCGATGCTAAAGGCTGCGGAGGTAGAAATCAAGAAGGAGCATCAAGTGTTGATGGTCAACAAGACCACCAGTTCCAAGAAAAAGGGTAAAAGGATTAAGGGGAACTTCAAGAAGAACGGCAAGCAAGTTGCTGCTCAAGTGAAGAAGCGCAAGTCTGGAGCTAAGCCTGAGACTGAGTGCTTCTACTGCAAAGGGACTGGTCACTGGAAGCGGAACTGCCCCAAGTATTTGGCGGATAAGAAGGATGGCAAGTTGAACAAAGGTATATGTGATATACATGTTATTGATGTGTACCTTACTAATGCTCGCAGTAGTGCATGGGTATTTGATACTGGTTCTGTTGCTAATATTTGCAACTTGAAACAAGGACTACAAATTAAGCGAAGATTGGCTAAGGACGAGGTGATGATGCGCGTGTGAAATGGTTCCAAAGTCGATGTGATCGCGGTCGGCATGCTACCCATACATCTACCTTCGGGATTAGTTTTAGACCTGAATAATTGTTATTTGGTGCCAGCGTTGAGCATGAACATTATATCTGGATCTTATTTGATGCGAGATGGTTATTCATTTAAATCTGAGAATAATGGTTGTTCTATTTATATGAGTAATATCTTTTATGGTCATGCACCCTTGACGATTGGTCTATTCTTTTTGAATCTCGATAGTAGTGATACACATATTCATAATATTGAAGCCAAAAGGTGCTTAGTTGATAATGATAGTGCAACTTATTTGTGGCACTGCCGTTTGGGTCATATTGGTGTAAAGCGCATGAAGAAACTTCATTCTGATGCAATTTTGGAATCACTTGATTATGAATCACTTGGTACTTGCGAACAATGCCTCATGGGCAAGATGACAAAAACGCCGTTCTCCGGAACAATGGAGCGAGCAATAGATTTGTTGGAAATCATACAAACAGATGTATGTGGTCCGATGAATGTTGAAGCTCGTGGCGGATATCGTTATTTTCTCACCTTCACAGATGATTTAAGCAGATATGGGTATATCTACTTAATGAAACATAAGTCTGAAACATTTGAAAAGTTCAAAGAATTTCAGAGTGAAGTTGAAAATCATCATAACAAGAAAATAAAGTTTCTACGATCTGATCGTGGAGGAGAATATTTGAGTTACGAGTTTGGTCTACATTTGAAACAATGCGGAATAGTTTCGCAACTCACGACACCCGGAACACCACAACGTAATGGTGTGTCCGAACGTCGTAATCGTACTTTACTTGATATGGTGCGATCTATGATGTCTCTTACAGATTTATCGCTATCGTTTTGGGGTTATGCTTTAGAGACGGCCGGATTCACGTTAAATAGGGCACCATCAAAATCCGTTGCGACGACACCTTATGAACTGTGGTTTGGCAAGAAACCAAAGTTGTCGTTTCTTAAAGTTTGGGGCTGCGATGGTTATGTCAAAAAACTTCAACCTGATAAGCTCGAACCCAAATCGGAGAAATGTGTCTTCATAGGATACCCAAAGGAGACTGTTGGGTACACCTTCTATCACAGATCCGAAGGCAAGACATTCGTTGCTAAGAACGGATCCTTTCTAGAGAAGGAGTTTCTTTCGAAAGAAGTGAGTGGGAGGAAAGTAGAATTTGATGAGGTAACTGTACCTACTCCCTTATTGGAGAGTAGTTCATCACAGAAAACTGTTCCTGTGACTCCTACACCAGATAGTGAGGAAGCAAATGATGATGATCATGTAACTTCAGATCAAGTTACTACCGAACCTCGTAGGTCAACCAGAGTAAGATCCGCACCAGAGTGGTATGGTAATCCTGTTCTGGAGGTCATGTTACTTGACCATGATGAACCTACGAACTATGAGGAAGCGGTGATGAGCCCAGATTCCGCAAAATGGCTTGAGGCCATGAAATCTGAGATGGGATCCATGTATGAGAACAAAGTGTGGATTTTGGTTGACTTGCCCGATGATTGGCAAGCCATCGAGAATAAATGGATCTTCAAGAAGAAGACTGACGCTGACGGTAATGTTACTGACTTGTTGCTAAAGGTTTTCGATAAGTTCAAGGAGTTGACTACGATGAGACCTTCTCACCCGTAGCGATGCTTAAGTCCGTCCGAATGATGTTAGCAATTGCCACATTTTATGGTTATGAAATTTGGCAAATGGATGTAAAGACTGCATTCCTAAATGGATTTCTGGAAGAAGAGTTGTATATGATGCAACCTGAAGGTTTTATCGATCCAAAGGATGCTAACAAAGTGTGCAAGCTCCAGCAATCCATCTATGGATTGGTGCAAGCATCTCAGAGTTGGAATAAACGTTTTGATAGTGTGATCAAAGCATATGGTTTTATACAGACTTTTGGAGAAGCCTGTATTTACAAGAAAGTGAGCGGGAGGTTTGTAGCATTTCTAATATTATATGTGGATGACATATTGTTGATTGGAAATGATATAGAATTTCTGGATAGCATAAAAGGATACTTGAACAAGAGTTTTTCAATGAAAGACCTCGGTGAAGCTGCTTATATATTGCGCATCAAGATCTATGGAGATATATCAAGACGCTTAATTGGACTTTCACAAAGCACATACCTTGATAATGTTTTGAAGAAGTTCAAAATGGATCAAGCAAAGAAAGGGTTCTTGCCTCTGTTACAAGGTGTGAAGTTGAGTCAGACTCAATGCCCGACCACTACAGAGAAAAAATGAAAGATGTTCCCTATGCTTCAGCCATAGGCTCTATCATGTATGCAATGCTGTGTACCAGACCTGATGTGTGCCTTGCTATTAGCTTAGCAGGGAGGTACCAAAGTAATCTAGGAGTGGATCACTGGACATCGGTCAAGAACATCCTAAAATACCTTAAAAGGACTAAGGATATGTTTCTCGTTTATGGAGGTGACAAAGAGCTCGTCGTAAATGGTTACGTCGATGCAAGCTTTGACACTAATCTGGATGAATCTAAGTCACAAACCGGATACGTATTTATATTGAATGATGGAGCTTTCAGTTCGTGCAGTTCTAAGCAATGCGTCGTGGCGGGATCTATGTGTGAAGCGGAGTACATAGCTGCTTCGGAAGCAGCAAATGAAGGAGTCTGGATGAAGGAGTTCTTATCCGATCTAGGTGTCATATAGTGCATCGGGTCCAATGAAAATCTTTTGTGACAATACTGGTGCAATTTCCTTGGCAAAGGAATCCAGATTTCACAAGAGAACCAAGCACAACAAGAGACGCTTCAATTCCATCTGCGGCCAAGTCAAGGAGGGAGACATAGAGATTTGCAAGATACATACGGATCTGAATGTTGCAGACCCGTTGACTAAGGCCCTCTCACGAGCAAAAAATGATCAGCACCAAGACTCCATGGGTGTTAGAATCATTACTGTGTAATCTAGATTATTGACTCTAGTGCAAGTGGGAGACTGAAGGAAATATGCCCTAGAGGCAATAATAAAGTTGTTATTTATATTTCCTTATATCATGATAAATGTTTATTATTCATGCTAGAATTGTATTAACCGGAAACTTAGTACATGTGTGAATACATAGACAAACAGAGTGTCACTAGTATGCCTCTACTTGACTAGCTCATTGAATCAAAGATGGTTAAGTTTCCTAGCCATAGACATGAGTTGTCATTTGATTAACGGGATCACATCATTAGAGAATGATGTGATTGACTTGTCCCATTCCGTTAGCTTAGCATTTGATCGTTTAGTATATTGCTATTGCTTTCTTCATGACTTATACATGTTCCTATGACTATGAGATTATGCAACTCCCGAATATCAGAGGAACACTTTGTGTGCTACCAAACGTCACAATGTAACTGGGTGATTATAAAGGTGCTCTACGTGTGTCTCCGATGGTGCTTGTTGAGTTGGCATAGATCAAGATTAGGATTTGTCACTCCGATTGTCGAAGAGGTATTTCTGGGCCCTCTCGGTAATGCACATCACTATAAGTCTTGCAAGCAATGCAACTAATGAATTAGTTGCGGGATGATACATCATGGAACGAGTAAAGAGACTTGCCAGTAATGAGATTGAACTAGGTATTGAGATACCAACGATCGAATCTTGGGCAAGTAACATACCGATGACAAAGGGAACAACGTATGTTGTTATGTGGTTTGACCGATAAAGATCTTCGTAGAATATGTAGGAGCCAATATGAGCATCCAGGTTCCGCTATTGGTTATTGACCGGAGACGAGTCTCGGTCTTGTCTACATACTTCTCAAACCCGTAGGGTCCGCACGCTTAATGTTCGGTGACAATCAGTAATACGAGTTTATGTGTTTTGATGTATCGAAGGTAGTTCGGAGTCCCGATTATGATCACGGACATGACAAGGAGTGTCGAAATGGTCGAGACATAAAGATCGTTATATTGGATGACTATGTTTGGACTTCGGAAGGGTTCCGGGAAAGTTCCGACAAATAACGGAGTACCAAGGGGTTACCGGAAGCCCCCGGGGAGTGTAATGGGCCTATTGGGCCTTAGTGGAGAAGAGGAGGGGCGGCCAGGGTAGGCTGCATGCCCCCTCTCCTCTAGTCCGAATTGGACAAGGAGGGGGGGGCGCCCCCCTTTCCTTCCCGCTCTCTCCTGCTCCTACTCTTGGAAGGGTTGGAGTCCTACTCCCGGTGGGAGTAGGACTCCCCTTGGGGCACGCCTAGGAGGGCCGGCCCCTCCCCCTCCTCCATTCCTTTATATACGGGGGAAGGGGGCACCCCATAGAAACACAAGTTGATCAGTTGATCTTTTAGCCGTGTGCGGTGCGCCCCTCCACCATAATCCACCTTGGCCATATCGTAGCGGTGCTTAGGCGAAGCCCTGCGTCGGTAGCATCATCATCACCATCATCACGCCGTCGTGCTGACGGAACTCTCCCTCGAAGCTTTGCTGGATCGTGAGTTCGTGGGACGTCACCGAGCTGAACGTGTGCTGAAATCAGAGGTGCCGTGTGTTCGGTACTTGGATCGGTCGGATCGTGGAGATGTACGACTACTTCAACCGCGTTGTTATAATGCTTCCGCTTTCGGTCTACGAGGGTACGTGTACAACACTCTCCCCTCTCGTTGCTATACATCACCATGATCTTGCATGTGCGTAGGATTTTTTTTGAAATTACTACGTTCCCCAACACAAAGAGTGCCCCAAAGTTTCTACCGGAGAGTCAATACGAAAATGTGTGCCAACCCCTATGCATAGATTCCCAAGGTCACATCACCCGCAAGTTGATCACCAAAACATACATGAAGTGAATCAATAGAATACCCCATTGTCACCACGGGTATCCCACGCAAGACATACATCAAGTGTTCTCAAATCCTTAAAGACTCAATCCGATGAGATAACTTCAAAGGGAAAAACTCAATCCATTACAAGAGAGTAGAGGGGGAGAAACATCATAAGATCCAACTATAATAGCAAAGCTCACGATACATCAAGATCATTCCAAATCAAGAACACAAGAGAGAGAGAGATCAAACACATAGCTACTGGTACATACCCTCAACCCCGAGGGTGAACTACTCCCTCCTCGTCATGAAGAGCACCGGTTTGATGAAGATGGCCACCGGTGAGCGTTTCCCCCCTACGGCAGGGTGCCAGAACAGGGTCCCGATTGTTTTTTCGTGGCTACAGAGGCTTGCGGCGGCGGAACTCCCGATCTAGGTTATGTTCTGGAAGTTTGGGGATTTATAGGAGAAGTTGGCATCGGGAACAAGTCAGGGAGCCCCACAGGGAGTCCACGAGGCAGGAGGGCGCGCCCCAGGGGGGTGGGCGCGCCCTCCACCCTCGTGGGCCTCATGGGACTCCCCTCCGGTAACTCTTCGTTCCAGTATTTTTATATTTTCCAGAAAAAATCTCCGTTGATTTTCAGTGCATTCCGAGAACTTTTATTTCTGCATAAAAACAACACCACGGTAGTTCTTCTGAAAACAGCGTCAGTCCGGGTTAGTTCTAACCAAATCATACCAAAAGCATGTAAAAATATTATAAACATGGCATGAATACATCAAAAATTATAGATACGTTGGAGACGTATCAAGAACAAGGAGAAGGGGTCGCAAAGCGAGGACGATGACAAGGAGCCCAGTCCACCGAACACAGGGGGACAGAAGAAGTTTCCCCCTTAGGTCAAAATGGTGAACATGATATACGCTACCCATATCCCCAAGAGGGAGCGCAAGCGACCGCTCAGGGACGTCTATGCGATAGAGCCAATCGCCCCAAAATTTAATCCATGGTCGTCATGCCCGATCACCTTCGATCGCAGGGATCATCCGACCAGTATCTGTCCTGGCGGTTCAGCCGCACTGGTCCTCGACCCAATAATTGATGGATTCCACCTGACGCGAGTCCTCATGGATGGGGGCAGCAGCCTCAACCCACTCTATCAGGATACAGTGCGCAAAATGGGCATCGATCCATCGAGGATCAAGCCCACAAAAACTACCTTTAAAGGAGTTATACCAAGTTTAGAGGCCCGCTGCACGGGCTCAATCACATTGGAGGTCGTCTTCGGATCCCCGGACAACTTCAGAAGTGAAGAGTTGATCTTCGATATCATCCCCTTCCGCAGTGGCTATCACGCACTGCTCGGACGAACCGCATTCGCTCGATTCAGTGCGGTGCCGCACTATGCTTATCTCAAGCTCAAGATGCCCGGACCACGTGCGTCATAACAGTCAATGGAAACAAGGAGCGCTCCCTCCATAATGAGGAGCACACCGCGGCCCTGGCAGCGGAAGTACCGAGCGGCCTTCTAAGACAGAATTTTAATTCAACGGCCAAGCTCCCGGACATTGTCAAACGAGTCCGGGCTACTCCGCAGCATGAGATTCCAGCTCATCAGGAGCTAGACTAGCAATTCGACCTCCATCTCAGTCCAGACCAAGTGGCGGCACATGTACCACGCGTACATAACTACGCACTCAAAATACCATGGGCAGAGACGGAGGCATAACTAGACTATGGTCCACAATACGGCTTCGACCTTCCCCGGACACACAAATTTTCACTTTTCTTTTTATCCTTTTCAGGTTTCTTTTTCCATAGGCCCCTAGCAGCGGTCAGATCATCAGTCCTTTCGAAGGACTGATACACCAAGGTGGCAGGCAGCACAGACCTATGGGGGAATCTCTAGGCGTTCTCTTCGACGGTCGTCCTACCTATTTTCAGGACTCGCACGCAGCTCCCCCTTGGTCTTGGCATGTTAAATAGCTAGGTTGCTTATCGCACTATTTGTACAAATACGTTTTGACGTATCAATCAAATTATAACGAGAACTGTTCGCGGCCCAACTTATGTGGCACTAGCTTACAATTTCATTTTATTTCGTTATTCTTGTCGATTGCAGACGTACACTTTGGTACGCTTTAATTGGCCAGGGGCTTCACTACGCTCCATATTATGGAAACAAAGTCCAAACACTTTTACAGTATAGTTCGGCGCCCCAAATTTTAGCATTATATGCATTGGCTCCGAATCATGTCTTTAGTCAATAGTTGGGTTGCCTGGCTCATGTGCTTACTACCTTACGTTCCTCTCTATCGGCTAGGGTAGTAAAGGGAGAACTACTGCGATTGTGTCCTAGTTTACCCAGATGAGCACCTCAGTAGAGAAAGCCGAAAATTGACTGTCATGATGCGGCGTGAGCCGGTGAGCTGTTCGGAGGTTACAAATATTTTGCGATTTTGTCCGCATTGTGCGACGGATCGGCCTCAGTACGATCAGGTGTTTACAACACCCTAGTCCGGATTAAATGCTAACTAGGGGCTGGGCCTACATTTTTATTGTTGAACTCCTATGGCTAAGTGAGGGTGATAAAGCCACATAGTCTGATTGCCTGGTTTGTTGCACTAAACACCTCCTTCAAGGACCACATTTTTGGATCAAGAGTGTTTAGATTACATCCCGAACACCCCCGTACTACCAACGTGGGGGCTGAAGCCGACGACTGGCCAACTCTCATATTTAATAGAAACGGCCGCACAAGAGGTAATTTTTTAAAATAACAAGCATTATATTACATATCAGCTTTGTTTCACCATACAGGACAGGATAACATGAATGTATTCATTCAAAGATAATGTCCTTCGCACATTACTCCACCACAGTGCGGGATCCCTCTAGGACATCATCAAAATAACGTTCTGGCATGCGGTGCTCCTTGCCAGCAGGCAGCCCCTCGGCCGCGAGCTTAACGACGCTCATCTTCGCCCACTGCACCTTGACACAGGCGAAGGCCATCCGCGTACCCTCGATGCAGATCGACCGCTTGATGACGTCAAGCCAAGGGCAGGCATTGACCAACCGCTTCACGAGCCCGAAGTAGCTGCTGGGTATAGATTCGGCAGGCCACAACTGGATTATTAAATCCTTCATGGCTAGTTCGGCCACCCTGTGCAGTTCGACCAGCTATTTTAGCTGGTCGCTAAAGGGCACCGGATGTTCTGGCGCAAGGTATTGCAACCAGAACAGCTTCTCCGGCGAGCTCCCCTCTTCGGCTCGGAAGAACTCTGTAGTGTCGGCTACACTGCACGGCAAATCCGCAAACGCTCCTGGAGAACTCCCAATCCGGGTTAGTAAGAGTTACCTCTTCTTCACATATTTGCTCTACATAATGAAGGCCTTACCCGCCACAATATTATTGGCCTCTTGAATCTCCTGGAGAGCGCCCTGGGCTTCAACCCGGGCATCTTGTGTGCTTTGGCGAGCCTTGGTGAGTTCGGTCTCTTGATCCGCAATATTGCGCTCCAAGGACTCGCATTTCTTCACGGCGTCCTGGAGCTCTTGCTGGACCTCACCAACCCTGGCCTCATGCTTTTCGCAGGCGGCTTGTTCATTGGCCGCTCTCTCCTCGGCCTTGGCCAGCGCCTTCTTGAGGGTCTCTACCTCGGTCACCGTTCCTACAAATACCATGGCAATATCATCAACATAAATTATCAATCCTTTCTGATATACAGCAGGTCATTACATACCTTGCTTGTCCTCCAGTTGTTTCCTTGCTTGGCCGAGCTCCACCTCGGCCCGCTCCAACCTCTGCTTCAGTCCGGAGTCTTCGGCAGCATGAGAAGTCGCGACTAGCAGCGACGCCTGCTTATTCATATATATATATATATATATATATATATATATGGTTAATCTCCTGCGAAAAACTATTTGATCCTCTGTTCGGCTCTTCTTTCAGAACACCGGACAGAGTCTCAGGGGCTACTGTCTATACTATGACTTTCTATATAATTACGTCGCTTACATCAAAGCCTATCAGAAGGCTGGTGCAGGCTTTGGCCAGTCGGCTCTTAACATACTGAACCCTCTCAATCACCGTACCCATAAGGGTGCAGTGTTCTTCGATGATAGAAGCGCCTTGCAGCGCTTCCATTGAAGTACCCGGTGCCTCTAGATGGACAGAGGTCACCGGGGGGATAGGTGCACCTCCTTATTTTGAAGGAGGCTGCCTGCCTGATTCCGGAGCCTTATGGGTCTCCGGAACAGTATTTGGCTGGGGGCCGAGTTGGATATGGCCCCCATCGCTAGTCTCCAGGGGGATCCGCTCCCCCAGGTTTCCGACAGCCAAGGTTTCACCCTCCGGCACCGCTTTGATGGCCTCTCGCGCCTCTCCCTGGCCTTTGAAAGTCCTTCGGGACACTGCTTCAGCGTCATCTGTTGCCTTGGGAGAGGTGGCCGTCGGTAGTTGAGGGAGTCCTGGATTAGGGGGTGTCTGGATAGCCGGACTATAACCTTTGGCCGGACTCTTGGACTATGAAGATACAAGATTGAAGACTTCGTCCCGTGTCCGGATGGGACTTTCCTTGGCGTGGAAGGCAAGCTTGGCAATACGGATATGTAGATCTCCTCCCATTGTAACCGACTCTGTGTAACCCTAGCCCTCTACGGTGTCTATATAAACCGGAGAGTTTTAGTCCATAGGACGAACAACAATCATATCATAGGCTAGCTTCTAGGGTTTAGCCTCTCTGATCTCGTGGTAGATCCACTCTTGTACTACCCATATCATCAATATTAATAAAGCAGGAGTAGGGTTTTACCTCCATCGAGAGGGCCGAACCTAGGTAAAAACATCGTGTCCCTTGTCTCCTGTTACCATCCGCCTAGACGCACAGTTCGGGACCCCCTACCCGAGATCCGCCGGTTTTGACACCAACATTGGTGCTTTCATTGAGAGTTCCTCTGTGTCATCATCTTTGGGCCCGATGGCTCCTCCGATCATCAACAGCGTTGCGGTCTAGGGTGAGACTTTTTTCCCCCGACAGATCTTCGTATTCAGCGGCTTTACGCTGCGGGCCAATTCGCTTGACCATCTGGAGCAGATTGAAAGCTACGCCCATGGCCATCAGGTCAGATTTGGAAGTTTGAACTACACGGCCGACATCCGCGGAGACTTGATCTTCGACGGATTCGAGCCATAGCCGAGTGCGCCACACTGTCATGATGGGCATGATTTAGCTCTGCCGCCGGACAGTGCCCTGGAGGCCGCACCCGTATCCGCTCCGACCCTTAGCTCGGAGCCAACCGTGCCGATCGAGGATGAGTGGCTAGACCCCACCGCGGGGGCTGCAGTCTCAACGGGGATCGAGCTGAACAGTGGCCTTATCCTCTGCGAAGCCCGTGACTCCAGGGTGCCGGACTCTTCTCCGGACTCCGAACCCTCCGCGCCCCTGCCAATCGAATCCGATTGGGCGCCGATCATGGAATTCACTGCCGTGGATATCTTTCAGCACTCGCCCTTCGGCGACATTCTGAATTCACTAAGGTCTCTCTCTTTGTCAGGAGAGTCCTGGCCGGATTATGACCGGTAGGATTGGGATGCGAACGACGAAGAAATTCGATGCCCACCCACCACCCACTTCGTAGCCACTGTCGATGATTTAACCGACATGCTAGACTTCGACTCCGAAGACATCGACGGTATGGACGACGATGTAGGAGACGAACATGAACCAGCGCCTATAGGGCACTGGACGGCCACCCCATCCTACGATGTATACATGGTGGACACACCCAAAGGAATCGACGAGGAAGAATGGGATGACGCAACAAAGGGTCGCTCCTCCGAAAAGCAGCCCAAGCGGCGGCATAAGCGCCGCTCAGAGCCCCGCCCCAACAAACACAGCAGTCGTACAGACCCAACCACAGAGCAGGGCGAGCCGGCGAACGATGAACATGGCATCGAGCAACCATCCGAACAAGGCAACTTGGATAAACAAACAGCACAACCCGTCCCCGGTGAAGATAACAGTCCGGACGACCTCACGCAGGACAAAAGGCTCGTCGCCACGGCGCGTAGCCTGAAACAGCAGAAGCGGAAGCTCAAAACTGCGGAAGACGCACTCCGAATCAGATGGAGCAAAGTACTCAATACCGCAGACAAATACGGCGATAGTCGCCACACAAAGAGCTACCCAAAGCGAAAGCTACTGCCCGAATTTGATGAGGAGGCCCTAGAGCCCCCAAAATCAAAAAATAAGGAAGCCACCAGGTCGGATAGACGACCCCATGGCCAACATAGAGCGGCAAACGGCGCCGCACACAAACCAACACGTGATCCACCCAAGGATTCGCATCAAAAGGATGGCCCAACAGGTCTATCTACGGGCCAAGAAAGCAAGCCCTCGTAAGCAATGTAACGCAACAAATATCCGAACATCATGGCGCACCCAAATACAGGGGTGCCACACACCCCCTCTGTTTCACCGATGAGGTGCTGGACCATGAATTTCCAGCGGGATTCAAGCCCGTAAACATAGAGGCGTACGACGGAACAACAGACCCTGGAGTCTGGATTGAGGATTATATCCTCCACATACACATGGCCAGAGGAGACGACCTCCATGCCATAAAATACTTACCCCTCAAGATCAAAGGGCCAGCCCGGCATTGGCTTAAAAGCCTTCCCGAAAACACCATTGGAAGTTGGGAAGAGCTCGAGGATGCTTTTCGGCAAATTTTCAAGGGACCTATGTCCGACCTACGGATGTAGACGATTTAAGTCATATAACTCAACAGCCCGGAGAGTCAGCCCGGAAACTCTGGAACAGATTTCTTACTAAAAAGAACCAGATAGTCGATTGTCCGGACGCCGAAGCCTTAGCAGCTTTCAAACACAACGTTCGAGACGAATGGCTTGCCAGACACCTCGGCCAAGAAAAGCCAAGAACAATGGCCGCATTAACAAGCCTCATGACCCGCTTTAGCGCGGGAGAGGACAACTGGTTGGCAAGATGCAGCACCAGCGACCCAAGTACATCCGAAGTCAGGGATGGAAATGGGAAACTGCGACGCAACAAGGACCAGCGCCGGAATAAGGGAAACAGCCCGAAGAGCACGGCAGTCAATGCCGGATTCAAAAGCTCTCGGCAGAATCAGAAAAAGCTGCCCCCCAAGGATAACAGGGACGAGCTATCTAACCTAAACAAAATCTTGGACAAGATATGTCAAATCCACAGGACTCCCGGGAAGCCCGCAAACCATACCCATAGAGATTGTTGGGTCTTCAAGTAATCCGGCACACTCAACGCCGAACACAAGGGGCTCGACACACCAAGTGAGGACGATGACGAACCCCACAAGCATAGCACCGGGAAACAAAAGAATTTCCCACAAGAAGTCAAAACAGTAAACTTACTTCACGTGCCAAAAGGGAAAAACAGAGTGGCGCCTATAGAGATACGCGCCATACGGCCTATCCCAAAGGAGTCTCACCACTGGTTGTTAAAACCGATCACCTTCGACCATCAGGATTACTCTAGAAGTATCCGGAATGTAGGCTGGACTGCCTTGATATTAGATCCGATAATCGACGGACTCCACTATACACAAGTCCTGATGGATGGCGGTAGTGGTCTAAACCTGCTATATCAGGACACAATCCGCAAAATGGGGATGGACCCAACAAAAATTCGCCATAGCAACACTTCCTTTCAAGTAGTAACGCCAGGCCCAGATGCCTATTGTACGGGTTCTCTCCCGCTATAAGTTGTGTTCGGCTCCCCCGATAACTTCCGCCGCGAAAAGCTAACCTTCCACATCGCCCCATTTTCAAGTAGCTATCAAGCACTACTGGGACGCGAAGCTTTCGCCCGCTTTAACGCAATACCACATTATGCATCTCTTATTCTTAAGATGCCCGGACCACGAGGCATCATCTCACTAAAGGGAAATATCGAGTGTTCCTCGAGCGCGGAAGAATATGCGGCTACCTTGACAGCCATACATTAAAGCAGCTTCACCAACAAAAGCATCTAATAGGTCATTAAGACCACGGACACGGCTAGGCGAGTCCGGAGCAAACATATAATTGATAAAGGTTTAGTAGCCGTACACCCCTACACAAGGGGCTCCGCGTATGTAAAATAAGCGACAATAAGGCTCAATTTTACCCATCTTAAATTATACTTTGTTTATCTAGTACATCGTACATTCCGCATGACTATTCTTTTTCTTTTCAGCTAACTTCCTCTCTTTTACAGATGAACACCATGCTACGCCCATCCAGGACATGGCACAACGGAGACACAGGCGCAGACGTGAAGCAGGGACCCGTCTCCAGGATTCTTTTTAGATTAAGACCCTGCGTAAACCTTTTTTTACTGTCTCTTGTTGATACACATCCCCCGGATTCTTAGTATAACCGAGGAGGAGGCTGGCGTCTTGGCATGTGGTGACGTCAGAATTTTGCACGTACCTGGACACCAGGGGCTTATTATCGAGGGCACTGCTTAGCCCGTTTTCATAAAGACCGAATACCTTAGGGAGTGTTCGGCATCGCGAGTTTGGCCTTATATGCATCAGCTCCGAATCATGTCTTTTGTCAAATGTTGGGTTTGCCCGGCTCCTATGTTTTGCTGCCTTATGTTCCGTTCTATCGGCTAAGGCGGCACCAGGAGAACTACTGCGATTGTGCCTCGGTTCAGCCAGGCGAGCACCTCAGTAGAGAAAGCCAAAAACTGACTGTCATGATATAGCATGAGACTGGTCAACCACTCGATGACCTATCAGAATCTTCGGGATTCCTCCGCATTAACGAAGGGCCGTTTCCCGGCCAGACACAAACGCGCCCTGAGTTCGGGCGAGCGTGGTGCCACCAGGGGCTATATAGTAGCCTCACTGTCAAACTCCTATGGCTATGTGAAAGTGATAAAGCATTATAGTCCGATTGCCTAGTTCGCTGCATTATCACCTCCTTTGCGGACCAAGACGTTGGATCAAGTGTGAAAATGCGCCTTCTGCGAACACCCCCGCATTATATGTGTGGGGGCTGAAGCCGACGACTGCCATCTTTCAGATTATATATACATATATCTTAACAGCCGCACAGGAGGCATTATAATACTTGCAGGCACAAGTATAAAACAATTTATCAAAATATTGTTTTACAATAATACATGTTATTCGAACATGATATCCTTCGAGCACTGCGTCTCTATTAAACGAGTGCCCTGCAGAACTTCCTGAAAATAGTGCTCGGCAGGTACTCGGCTTCCGTCCGAGTCTTGGGATGCAACAGTAGTGGCATCCATATCTGCCCAGTATGTCTTGACACGGGCAAGGGCCATCCGCACACCCTCTATGCACGCTGACCTCTTTATCGCGTTGATATACGGCACTGCACCAAGGAAATGCTGCACCAACCTAAAATAACTTTTCGGCTCTGGCCTTTCCGGCCACAGATGACCCACGACATATTTTAGCTCGGCCCATTCGGCCAAACGATCGGATAATGGAAGTGGACGCTCTGGATTGTGGAACTGCGACCAGAAGAGCTTTTCCACTTCGCGATCCTCTTGATCTCGGAAGTGTTCGGCCGTGTCCGCGGCACTCGCCGCCAAATCCAGATAAGTGTCCGCCGTACTCCACATTCGATCCAACGGAGCATATTTAGGATCCCCGAACTTCATCCGCAGCATAAAGGGCTTCCCAGCCGCAATATCTCCGGCTTGACGCAGCTCCTCCTTCATAGCTCTCATCGCAGAGTGAGCATCCTTGGCCGCTGTAGTGGCCGTCTCCAGGTCCGTCTGTTTCGCCCGATCTTCCTTTCAAGAAGCTCGCAACGGTCAGCAGCACTCTTCAACTTCACAGCCATCTCGGCCATTTCCTCCTTGCTTCGGCAGTGAGCAGCCTGTTCGGCTTTCAGCTCTTCAATTGCCTTTATGGCAGCCGCATCACTTTTCCTGGCCTGCTCCTTGGCTCGGGCGAGTTCCGCCCGAAGGTTCTCCATGGCGGCGGCACCATCTGCATCAAGCGCACACGTTGTAAGATACTGGCATTAAGCTCCTCTTACCAGGTGTCTTTGGAGAAATTACATACCTTGTGCCTCGTCAAGCCGCTTGGTGACAAGCGCCATGTCAGCATCTGCCATGTCAAGTTGCCGCTTTAGCTCGGCAAATTCATCAGCCTGGCTAGCCACCGGACACCTCGCCACCTACATGAGAAGGCGGCAAATTTATGACTGGGACTACGATCCTCCGTGTGTTTTCGTCTTCAACAACACACAGAGTCTCAGGGGCTACTATCTACACAGGGCGCATCTTATTTATGCGAAACTGTCAAAAGGTACATTACTTCACATACCACAAAACCTGTTAGTAAACTCCTGACGGCCTCGTGAAACCCACTCTCCGTGGTTGAAATCCTTTCAATCACCATACCCATCAACATACAGTGCTCCTCTCAGATAGACGCTCGCCCTAGAAGATCCTTCGGTTCCTACGACCATGCACTGGACGGTGCCGGACTCGTCCGATGGCCTTTTTCGAAGGCCGGACACTGAGGGCTTCGAGGGGGCATAAGACTGCCTTCCGGCCCTGTCGGATTCAGAGAAACCCTCTGCGACGATACCTCAGGGTCGCCTGCCTCGCAAGGCGGTACGGCAGGGGGAGGCGTTCCGTTCTCCATCATCTCCGGAAGAAGATCCCCCGAAGATGAGCTCTGCTGAGAAGGGCTGAGATCCGAACTACAAGGTAAAATTTTGGTTATTTTCCTCAGAAATAAAACAGGGATTTCTCTCATTTTAAACCCCTCTCTCTACTTACGGCTCGGTGGAGGGCTGTTCCCCTTGAGGGCATAGCATGGCCGGGCTATCCCCCGGCACAGGACCCTCTGGCGAAGATTTCTTCCCCCGCTTTGAGAACATGGTATCCGGGCCTTCAGAGGCGGTCTTCTTCTTCCCCTGAGTAGAGGAATTTTCGATTCCTCCTCTCCGGAGAGCCTCCTTCGGGGAGGCAGCCGCTTCCTTGTCCTCTCCTTTGCTCTCTTCCGAAGGCACGATCTCCAGCATCCTGGTTAACACGGGATCCAGCGAGGTCTCAGGAAGGGGGGGCGGACACCTGATTAACTTCGCCTTCGCCACCCACTCATGTTTCAAAGACAGCTCTTTTAAGGGTGATGTTGTGATAAATGAACGGATGGTGTGTCCAGGAACAGGGCTACTTACTTGAGTATCCGGACGATTGTAGCTCAGTCCTGCATCCTCCGTAGAATCCGGACACACTACTTGTGGTCCGATGAACAATTTGTACATCTCCACGGGCGTCATGCCAAGAAAATGTTGGAGAGCTCATGGTCCTTCCGGGTTGAACTCCCACAGGCGGAGGGGGTGACGTTTGCAAGGCAGAACTCGGCGAATTAGCATAACCTGCGTCACCACGACCAGACTAACGTCCCTCTCTAAGAGGTCTCCGATGCGGCCCTACAACAGGGGCACGTCTTTCGCCGGCCCCCAGTCCAACCCCTTATTGACCCATGACGCTAGTCGTGGTGGGGGTCCCGAGCGGAAACCAGGTGGCGCCACCCATTTGGTGCCACTGGGAGCCGTGATATAAAACCACTCTTGTTGCCATAAGCTGAACTCTTGAAAAGAGCCCTTGGGCCACGGAGCGTCAGCGTTCTTGCTTATAACAGCGCCTCCGCACTCCACGTGCCGTCCCTCGATCATCTTCGGCTCTACTTTAAAGGTCTTAAGCCACAGTCCGAAGTAAGGAGTAATACGGAGGAAGGCTTCGCACACAACAATGAACGATGAGATGTGGAGGATGGACTCCGGAGCTAAGTCGTGAAATTCCAGCCCATAATAAAACATGAGCCCCCTCACGAAGGGATCCGTCGCGAAGCCTAGCCCTCAAAGGAAGTGAGACACGAACACCACTCTCTCACCAGGCTTGGGAGTGGGAATGACCTGCCCTTGAGCAGGCAGCCTATGCGGGACTTTGCCGGTCAAGAACCTGGCTTCTCTCAGCTTTAGCACGTCCTCCTCCGTAATGGAGGAGGGCATCCATTGGCCTCGAAGGTCAGAGCCGGACATCGTCAAAGGTCCGAAGCGCCTAAAAACTAGGGCCTTGGGTGTTGGAACTCGAGGCAAGAGGCGGATTCGATTGAGGTCGAAAAAAGGAGTAAGGCCTTGGTCTCTTTATAAGGGGTTGAATACCAAGAGTCCTTCCCGTGACCGTTTGGGACTCACCGTTGATCGCGAGATATACCAACGGGCATGACTGGGTTACCCACGCCCGTATTGATGAGGATCCCGTAAATTAAGGGGACACGATCTCTGCTTCGACAAGACGTGCCAAGGAAACCGCCTCGCTAAACACGCTGAGGTGGGACAGTAAAACGATTCGAATAAAGGCTCGGCCGTGGTGTGATGTCACACTGCGGAATACGTCAGCAGATTAGATTTGTGTAAATACTATTCTCTCTATGGCAATATGTGGAACTTATTTTGCACAGCCGGACACTGTCCTTGTGTTCAAAATCTTCTATGAAGTATTCGGAGGAGGAACCCGCCTTGCAATGCCGAAGACAATCTGCGCGCCGGACTCTTCTTCATTGAAGCCTGGTTCAGGGGCTACTGAGGGAGTCCTGGATTAGGGGGTGTCTGTATAGCCGGACTATAACCTTTGGCCAGACTCTTGGACTATGAAGATACAAGATTGAAGACTTCGTCCCGTGTCCGGATGGGACTTTCCTTGGCGTGGAAGGCAAGCTTGGCAATACGGATATGTAGATTCCTCCCATTGTAACCGACTCTGTGTAACCCTATCCCTCTCCGGTGTCTATATAAACCGGAGAGTTTTAGTCCATAGGACGAACAACAATCATATCATAGGCTAGATTCTAGGGTTTAGCCTCTCTGATCTCGTGGTAGATCCACTCTTGTACTACCCATATCATCAATATTAATTAAGCAGGAGTAGGGTTTTACCTCCATCGAGAGGGCCCGAACCTGGGTAAAAACATCGTGTCCCTTGTCTCCTGTTACCATCCGCCTAGACGCACAGTTCGGGACCCCCTACCCGAGATTCGCCGGTTTCGACACCGACAGCAGTGAATCACTATCCATGGCGTTCGGATCCAGCGAATACCCCGATGAGGATCGCTGGGAGCTGTCGTGGGCTGGACTGCAGCACGTGATTCAATGCATCAGAATTATGAAATAAGGGAGTCGGGCATATAAGTGTGTAAGAGCCTTCGAATACTTACGATCCGGCCGGGGGCGTCTCCCTGGGGTGCCACTCCGAGCTGTTGTAGGTGTCCGGTGCGGTGTCATCCGTGAGGGAGTCTCTTTCCCTCTTGGACGCTTCATCCTCCAGACACATGGAGGCAGCCCTTTTCTTCCTTCCCCTTGAAGTGGGGAGTTGCTTTCTTCCTCCTCCTCCTCCTCGTCGTCGGTGGCGGGTGAGGACTGGGTCTCGGCGTCTTCGGACGTCATGTCCGAAGTGCCCTTGTGACGGAGGCCACCTCTAGCCCCCTTGGCCTTCTTCTCTGGCGCCTGGTAGGGCGCCGGAACCAGCATCTTCGTCAGAAGAGGAATTGCTGGGCTTCAGGAAGCGGAGTCAGACTCTTGATCAGCTCCGTCTTCTTCGTACAGCCCTGAAAAAGTAAAGACGAAGAAGCTTAGACATGCCCCTTGAGTACGTAAGTAAAGGATACACCTTGAAAACATGGGAAAACTTACCGGACTGGCAGGGTGGGTCAGGTTGTACTCACGGTCTTCGGTCTCCTTCGGCCATGTCTTGTCGGTCTTAAAGAGCACCTTCCAAATACCTTCGTGCGTAACGCCGAAGAAGTGTTGCAGGGTCTGGTGCTTGGCCGGATCGAATTCCCACAAATTGCAGGTCCAGCTTTGGCATGGAAGGATCTGGCGAAAGAGCATCACCTGGATCACATTGACAAGCTTGATGTTCTTGTCGACCATGCTCTTTATGCGCGTTTGTAGCGCTGTCAGCTTGTCCGACGAGGCCCAGTCTAGGCACTTCTCTAGCCAGGAGGTGAGCCGCATTGGGGCCCAGGACATGAACTCGGGAGCCTCAGCCCAGGTGGTGTCGTGGGGATCTGTGACATAGAACCACTATTTTTTCCACCCTTTAATAGTCTCCACGGAAGTACCTTTTGGCCATATGACGTTGGGCATCTTGCTCACCATGGCGCCTCCGCACTCTACGTGCTGGCCGTCCACCACATTCGGCTTCACATTGAAGATCTTCAGCTACAATCTGAAGTGGGGTGGAGATGCGGAGGAAGGCCTCGCACACGACAATAAATGCCGAGATGTTGAGGAAGGAGTTGGGGGCCAGATCGTGGAAATTCACCCCATAGTAGAACATAAGTCCGCGGACGAATGGGTGGAGGGGAAATCCCAGCCCGCGAACGAAGTGGGGGATGAACACTACCCTCTCATGGGGCTCCGGGGTAGGGATGATCTGTCCCTCGGTCGGAAGCCGGTGGGCGACCTCCTTGGCCAAATATCCGGCCTCCTAGAGCTGGGTGATGTCCTTCTCCTTGACGGAGGAGACCATCCACTTGCCATGCGCTCCGGATCCGGACATAATTGGAGTGCTTTCTTGAGGCGGAAGAGATGAGGACTTGGGCGCTGGAGCTCGAGAATGGGTGGGCAGAGAGTGAGGAGGCGTGGGTGAAAGGGGGTGAATGCTTATCTCCTTATAAAGGCGGCGAATATCAAGCGCCTCTGAGGGAGTCTTGGATTAAGGGGTCCTCGAGCGTCCGACCTGTTATCCATGGGCCGGAATGATGGGCTGTGAAGACATGAAGGCTGAAGACTGTACCCATGTCCGGATTGGACTCTCCTTGGCGTGGAAGGCAAGCTTGGCGACCAAACTATGAAGATTCCTTCTTATGTAACCGACTCCATGTAACCCTAGATCCCCCCGGTGTCTATATAAACCGGAGGGGATAGTCCGGAAAGGATATACTCATTACCATAGTCAGACAGGCTAGACTTCTAGGGTTTAGCCATTACGATCTCGTGGTAGATCAACTCTTGTAATACTCATATTCATCAAGATGAATCAAGCAGGAAGTAGGGTATTACCTCCATAGAGAGGGCCCGAACCTGGGTAAACATCGTGTCCCCCGTCTCCTGTTACCATCGACCTTAGACGCACAGTTCGGGACCCCCTACCCGAGATCCGCCGGTTTTGACACTGACATTGGTGCTTTCATTGAGATTTCCACTGTGCCGTCAACGAGAGGTTCGGTGGCCCCTCCAATTGTCGATAGTGACGCTGTCCAAGAAGAAACCTTCCTCCTCGGACAGATTTTTGTGTTCGGCGGCTTCGTACTGCGGGCCAACTCGCTTGGCCATCTGGAGCAGATCGATAGCTACGCCCCTGGACATCAGGTCAAATTCGTAAGCTTGAACTACGTTGCGGACATCCGTGGAGACTTGATCTTCGACGGATTTGAGACCGCAGCGATCGCTCCCCCTCGCTCCGATAAACATGACTCAAATCTGTCATCAGATCACGTCCAGGAGATGGTTCCTATTGCTGTAATGGCCTTAGAGCTGGAACAGATCGCGCCACCCGAGGCCACAGAGTCCGCGGTGTTGGAGCCGCACACAGACTCAACACCTTGCAATATTCGCGTCAGTGGAACTCCGGACTCGTCTCCGGTCATAAGTTCCGAACCACGGACGCCTGCGGACACCGAGCTGGATTGGTTATCAATTTTCAAATTCAGCACCGCAAACATCTTCTAGCACTCACCTTTGGACGATGTGCTAAATTCTTTAAAGAACCTATCCTTGGCAGGGGACTCTCAGCCGAACTATGTCCGGTTTGAACTAGGGGCTAACGACGGAGAATTTTGCTTCCCACCCGCCACCCACTTCATAGCCACTGTCGAGGACTTAACCGACGTACTTGATTATGGCTCCGAAGACATCGACGGTATGGACGATGATGCTGATAAGGAGCAGGGCCAAGACCCGCCATTCACTGGACGTTGGACGACCACCTCTTCATATGATGTGTACATGGTTGATACACCCAAAGAATCTAGCGGCAATGACAAAGAAGACCCAGATGCGAATAAACCTTCTGAGACACAGTCCAAGCGCCGGGGTCCTAAATGCCGTTCTAAGTCACGTCGCTCAAAGCACGACAACACTGGTACTGGAGAAAATAGTACTCCGGACGACGCCGAAAACAACGAAAACCCTGTTGGAATAGCATCCGAACATGAGGAACAAGACAACGAGCAAGCTAACCCTGATAAACAGGCCATGCCCAGTGACACGGATGATGATAGTTATCGTCCACCCTCCGAGGATGAGGAGAGTCGGCAACAAGGACTTCATCGTGCCTGAGGCACCCCTCGAGCAGGAGCACTTCAAGCGCCGGCTAATAGCCACTGCAAGAAGCGTGAAGAAGAAGCAGCAGCAGCTCCAGGCTGATCAAGACCTGCTCATTGACAGATGGACTGACGCCCTGGCAGCCGAAGAATACAACCTCAAGCGCCCAACCAAGAGCTACCCGAAACGGAGACTGCTACCTCAGTTCAATGAGGAGGCGCCGGAGCCCATATCTCCCTCTCGCAATGTGGAGCGACCACCACACGGTCATGACAGTGCGGCGGACCGACGGCCCCGTGGTCGGGACAAAGTGGCAACTCAGGCCGAACAACAGCCGCCCCACCACGCAAAAGCAGAGACAAAACAACTCGGGATTATACATACGACCTTCGGCAAGACCTGGACAAGAGAGCAGGACACACCAGATCAATCTACGGATCGCGAGGACGTTCTTCGACTCGCGATGACGGCTACCTATTTGGACGTGACAAACCCAGTCATGCCCGGGCCGACAACCGCAGGCGGACTCCATCGGAGGTGCGCCGCGACGCGGCCCGATATAGAGGCGCCGCACACCCTCTTTGCTTCACGGATGAAGTAATGAATCATGAATTCCCCGAGGGGTTCAAACCCGTCAATATCGAATCATACGACAGAACAACCGATCCCGCAGTATGGATCGAGGACTTTATTCTCCACATCCACATGGCCCGTGGAGACGACCTCCACGCCATCAAATACCACCCACTAAAGCTCAAAGGACCAGCTCGACACTGGTTAAATATCCTGCCTGAAAATTCCATCGGCAGCTGGGAGGACTTGGAAGAAGCCTTCCTTGACAACTTCCAAGGTACATATGTCCGGCCGCCTGATGCCAATGACTTAAGCCACATAGTTCAACAACCTGGAGAATCAGCCAGAAAATTCTGGACTAGATTCCTAACCAAAAAGAACCAGATTGTTGACTATCCGAATGCCGAAGCCCTAGCGGCCATTAAACACAACATCCATGACGAATGGCTAGCACGCCACCTCGGCCAAGAAAAGCCAAAGTCTATGGCAGCCCTTACGGCACTCATGACCCGCTTTTGCGCGGGTGAGGATAGTTGGCTGGCTCGCAGCAAAGCCACAGGCAGCGACGCAGGCCCCAACAAGGCCAAAAATAGCACCAGCAAGCTCCGACGTAATAGACACAAACGCCGAAGCAATGGCGATAACACCGCTGACACTATGGTTCACGCCGGATTCGGTGGCTCCAAGTCCGCTCAGCGAAAGAAGCCCTACAAAAGGAACAGCGAGGGACCATCCATCTTGGACCGCATACTTGACCGTCCGTGCCAGATACACGGCACCCCAGATAAACAAGCCAATCATACCAACAGGGATTGTTGGGTTTTCAAACAGGCCGACAAGTTAAATGCCGAGAATAAGGAAAAGGGATCACAAAGTGAGGATGACGACGAAGAGCCCCGTAGGCCGAACACTGGGGGCATAAGAAATTTCCCCCTCAAGTCAAAACAGTGAACATGATATATGCTACACACATCCCCAAAAGGGAGCGCAAGCGCGCACTCAGGGACGTTTATGCGGTAGAGCCGGTCGCCCCAAAATTCAATCCATGGTCGTCATTCCCGATCACCTTTGATCGTCGAGATCAACCAACTAGTATCCGTCATGGCGGTTCGGCCGCATTGGTCCTCAACCCAATCATCGACGGATTTCACCTAACACGAGTCCTAATGGACGGTGGTAGCAGCCTCAACCTGCTCTATCAGGATACAATACATAAAATGGGCATTAATCCCTCACGAATCAAGCCCACGAAAACTACCTTTAAAGGATTCATACCAGGCATAGAGGCCCGTTGTATGGGCTCAATCACGCTGGAGGTGGTCTTTGGCTCCCCGGATAACTTCCGAAGCGAAGAGCTAATCTTCGATATCGTCCCCTTCCGCAGCGGCTACCATGCACTGCTCGGACGAACTGTGTTTGCTAGATTCTACGCGGTGCCACACTATGCTTATCTCAAGCTCAAGATGCCCGGTCCACGCGGTGTCGTAACAGTCAACGGAAACACAGAGCGCTCCCTCTGATCAGAGGAGCACACCGCCGCCCTAGCAGCAGAGGTACAGATCGGCCTTCTCAAGCACCACCATATTCAGGCTGCCGAGCCCCTGGACACCATTAAGAGGGTCCGGACTACACTCCAACAAGACGATGTGGCTCAACAAGAGCTCTATTAGCAATTTGGCCTCCGTCCCAGTCCCGATGAGGTAGTGGCATTCGTACCACACGTACATAATTACGCACTCAAAATTCCATGGGCATCGACGGAGGCACAGGCTAGCCTGGGATCTACAGTTTGGCTAGACCAATCCCGGACTCACATATAACTTCAATATTTCCTTTTCCCTTTTTTCAGGTTTATTTTATTTGGGCCTCCTTTGATGGCCTGATTACTGGTCCCGTCAAAGGATAAATACATCGGATTGGCACGGAGCACAAGCGTACAAGGGAAGCTCTAGAGGTTAATTCAATGATTACTCTACCCGTTTTCAGGACCCACACGCAGCTCGCCTTTGGTTGTGGCATGTCAAATAGCCGGTTGCTTATTGCATTATTTTGTATCAATGTGCTTTGACGCATTAATCCAACCATAATGGAAATAGTTCATGGTCCAAGTTCAAGGGCCCCAGATACTATCTCTGTTCTCCTTCTGTTTTCCTCTAATTATTTATTTTCTAGCACCGGTACACTCTGGTACGGTTCATATTTGCCAGGGGCTCCTCATCGCCCCATAACACGGCAACAAAGTCTGAACACTCCTTATGGATAAGTTCGGCACCCCGAATTTAGCATTATATGCATTGGCTCCGAATCATGTCTTTGGTCAATAGTTTGGTTGCCCGGCTCCTGTTCTTGCTACCCTATGTTTCGCTACATTGGCTAGGGTAGTAAAGGGAGAACTACTGCGATTGTGCCCTGGTTTACCCAGATGAGCACCTCAGTAGAGAAAGCCGAAAACTAACTGTCATGATGTGGCGAGAGCCGGCCAACTGTTCGAGAGGATGAAAATCGCTGGAGATTTTTTCCGCATGTACGCGAAGGATTGGTACTTCCCGATCAGATGCCGACAACACTCTGGTTCAAACCAGGGGCTGCGCCCATGCTTTATTATAAAAATCCTATGGCTAAGTGAGGGTGTTTAAGCCGCATAGTCTGATTGCCTTGTTCGTTGCGCTAAACAACTCTTTCAAGGACCATGTAATTGGATCAAGATTGTTTAGATTCCATCCCGAACACCTCCGTACTACCTACGTGAGGGCAGAAGACGACGACTGGCCAACCCTCAGATTGCATACAAAATGGCCGCACAAGAGGAAACAATTAATGCATAACAAACATTCTATTACAAACAGCTTTGTTTTCATAATACAAGGCAAAGGCAGCATGAATACATTTATTCAAACACGATGTCCCGCGAAGATTGTGCTGCCACAAGGGAGACCCCTCTAGGACATCCGCAAAATATTGTTCGGGTGTGCGGTGCTCCTTGCCCTCTGGTGGCCCTCTGGTCACCTCGACGGCGTCCATCTTCGCCCACCACATCTTGCAACGGGCGAAGGCCATGAGCGCACATTCAATATAGGCCGAGCGCTTGACGACGTCCAGCCGAGAACAGGCGTTCACCATCCGCCTCACGAGTCCGAAGTAGCTGCTAGGCATAGCTTCGGCTGGCCATAGCCGGATTATCAAATCTTTCATGGCTAGTTCAGCCACTCTATGCAGCTCCACCAGCTGTTTCAGCTGATCGGTGAAGGACACGGGATGCTCTGGCGCCGCATATTGCGACTAGAATAGCTTCTCCATAGAGCCCCCTCCTCCCGCTCGGTAGAACCCCGTGGCGTCGGATACACTACATGGTAGATCCGCAAAGGCCCCTGGGAACTCTGAGTCCGGGTTAGTAAAAGGTACTACTTCTCCGCATACTTGCTTTGCATCTTAAATGCCTTACCCGCCGGGCGTCCTGGATCTCCTAGAGGGCGGCCTGGGCCTCATTCTGAGCGGCCTCCGCACTCTGACGAGCCTTGGTGAGTTCGGTCCCTTGAACCAATGCATCATGCTCCAAGGCCTCACATTTCTTCACCGCATCCTGGAGCTCCTGCTGGACTTCTTTGACCCGAGCCTTGAGCTTCTTACGGGCGGCTTGCTGCTGGACAGCCTTCTCCTCGGCTTCGCCCAGGGCCTTCTTCAGGGCCTCGACCTCGGTCACGGTTCCTACATATATTACGACACAACGGTCAGTATACACCGTTCATTTTTACCTAAATATACAACAAGTCATTACTCACCTTGCGTCTCCTAGAGCTGAATCTTCACCTCGCCGAGCTCGTTCTCGGTCCACTCCAGCCTCTGCTTCAGTTCAGAGACTTCGGCAGCATGCGAGGTCACGGCCAACAATGACGCCTGCTTATCCATACATATTAAGTTAGTCTCCTATAACAAAGGACTGATCCTCTGTCCGGTTCTTCTTGTCTAACACCGGATAGTGTCTCAGGGGCTACTGTCTACATGGGGTTTTTCTCTTTCTACGTCAATTACCTCAAAACCTATCAACAGGTTGCTGCAGGCTTCGTTTAGTCCACTCTTGGCGGATCGAACCTTCTCGATCACCGCACCCATAAGGACACGGTGCTCGTCCACAATGGAGGCGCCTTGTAGCGCCTCCATTAGGTTATCTGGTGTCCCTGGTTGGACAGGGGCCATCGGTGGAATCAGCACACCCCCTCCTTTGAAGGGGGCTGCTCGCCCGACTCCGGAGCCATATGGGTCTCTGGAATCGTATTCGGCTGAGGGCCGAACTGAATATGACCCTCTTCGCCAGCCTCCATGGGGATCTGCTCCTCCATGTCTCCGGCGGTGGAGGCCTCGCCTTGTGGCGCTTCCTGGACAACATCCTGGGCTCCCCCCCGGTTCAGAGCAGTCCTCCGGGACAACACTTCGGTGTCGTCCCTAGCCCCGGGGGAATAAGCGGGCGGTGGCGACATGCTGGCCATTTCCGCCGGATCCAACGAACCTCCAGATGAGGACCGTTGGATGCTGTCAAGAGCCGGACTGCAATAGTATAGTTAACCATATCAAGATGATAAGGAAACAAGGCCGGATATACGGGCATGCGCGAGTCATGATACTTACAATGCGGCCCGGGGCTTAGTGCGGGGGCGTTGTTCCGTATTGCTGTCAACGTCCCACGCGGTGTTGACCATTGGGACGCCCTTTCCCTTCTTGGGCGTTTCCGCCTCCAGATGCGCGGAAGCCGCCCTCTTCTTCTTTCTCTCCTCTGGGGGAGGGTTGTTCTCCTCCTCCTCCTCCTCTTCCTCGTCGTCGTCCTCCTCAGAAACGGAGGAATGGGTCTCTTCATCTCCGGATGTCACGTCCGAAGTACCCCTACGGCCGGGGCCTCTTTTGGCCCCCTTGGCCTTCTTCTTGGCCTTCTTCTCCGGCGCTTTGTAGGGCGCCGGCACCAGCATCTTCACTAAACGCGGGATGACTTGTTCTTCAGGCAGCGGAGCCGGACACTTGATCAGCTTCGCCCTTTCCATCCAGTCCTAAAGAAACAATTGTAAAAACTCAGACATCATCCTCGAAACAAACAAGTAGGGGATACGTTAGACATAACATACCTCGCTAGCAAGGTGCTTAATATCATGTCCACGGTCTGAATCTGTGGCCGGTGGTTTCTCGTTGCCTTAAAGAGCAACTTCCAGGCACCTTCGTGAGTAGTCTCGAAGAGCCTCACCAGGGTCTGGTGCTTCTTCGGATTAAACACCCACCCACAAAGGGCGGCTTCGGCGCTGGCACGGGAGAATCCGGCGAACTAGCATCACCTGGATGACGTCAACAAGCTTGACGTTCTTGGTCACCATGCTTTGAACGCGCGTCTGTAGCGCTATCAGCTCATCGGGTGAACACCAGTCCGGACTCTTCTCGACCCAGGAGGTGAGTCGCATGGGAGCACCAGAGCGGAATTCGGCAGCCGTGGCCCAGGTGGTGTCGCGGGGTTCTGTGATGTAGAACCACTGTTTCTGCCACTCCTTTAGCGTGTCCACAAAAGTGCCTTTGGGCCAGGAGACGTTGGATAGCTTGCTCACCATGGCTCCTCCGCACTCCGCGTGCTGGCCAACCTCCACCTTCGGCTTCACTTTGAATACCTTGAGCCACAACCCGAAGTGGGGTTGGATGCGGAGGAAGGCCTCACACACGACGATAAACACCGAGATGTTGAGGAAGGAATTCGGGGACAGATCGTGGAAATCTATCCCGTAATAATACACCAGCCCGCGGACAAAAGGGTGGAGTGGAAACCCTAGCTCACGGAAGAAATGGGGGATGAATACCACCCTCTCATTGGGCTTCGGCGTAGGGACGACTTGCCCCTCAGCCGGTACACGGTGGGCGATTTCCTTCGCCAAGTATCCGGCCGCCCAAAGCTCAGTAATGTCCTCCTCCTTGACGGAGGAGACCATCCACTTGCCCAGACCTCCGGATCCGGACATGGTTGAGTGCTAGCTCGAGTGGAAAGGAGATGATAACTTGGGCGCTGGAGCTCGAGGTTTGAAGGGCGGAGATAGAGAGAAGGCATGGGGAGGAAGAGGGAATCCTTATCCCCTTATAAAGGCAGCGAATATTAAACGCCTCCCCAGTCGCCTATTCCCAAGGGCTGTGTAAACGGCACGGTTGGGTTACCCATGCCCGTATTGATGAGAATCCCCTAATAAGGGGACACGATCTCTGCTTTGACAAGACGTACCAATGGCAACTGCGTCTTGAAACATGGAACGACGAACACAAAATGGTCCAAAATTATGACCGGGCTGACGTAATGTCATGTTGTAAAATGCTGTTAGCAGATTGGACTCGTGCGAGTATTATATTCTCTCTGCGGTTGTGTGTGCTACGTGTTACAAGTCTGGATACTATCATCATGTCCGAAGACTATCATGGAGTTCGATGAAAAGGGAACCCGCCTTGCAATGCCGAAGACAATCTGCGCACCGGACTCCTCATCATTGAAGCCAGGTTAAGGGGCTACTGAGGGAGTCCTGGATTAAGGGGTCCTCGGACGTCCGACCTGTTATCCATGGGCCGGACTGATGGGCTGTGAAGACATGAAGGCCGAAGACTGTACCCATGTCTGGATTGGACTCTCCTTGGCGTGGAAGGCAAGCTTGGCGACCAAACTATGAAGATTCCTTCTTATGTAACCGACTCCATGTAACCCTAGATCCCCCCGGTGTCTATATAAATCGGAGGGGATAGTCCGGAAAGGATATACTCATTACCATAGTCATACAGGCTAGACTTCTAGAGTTTAGCCATTACGATCTCGTGGTAGATGAACTCTTGTAATACTCATATTCATCAAGATTAATCAAGCAGGAAGTAGAGTATTACCTCCATAGAGAGGGCCCGAACCTGGGTAAACATCGTGTTCCCTGTCTCCTATTACCATCGACCTTAGGCGCACAGTTCGGGACCCCCTACCCGAGATCCGTTGATATTGACACCAACAGCCTCCCCACTCGCCTTAAAACTCGCTTGTTTCCCAAGGGCCACTCAGACGGCGCGGTTGGATTACCCATGCCTGTATTGATGAGAATCCCGCAATAAGGGGACATGATCTATACTTTGACAAGACGTGCCAATGGAACCGCATCTCAAAACATGGAGCAGCAGGCCGAAAAACGGTTCAAAATAATGATCGGGTGTTGACGTGGCATCACGCTACAAAAAGTTGTCAGTAGATTGGACTCGTGAAATATTATACTCTCTGCAGTTGTGTGTGGTACTTGTTTTGCAGAGCTAGACACGTTCTTTATGTTCAAAAGTTGTTTTGGGGTATTTGGAGGAGTAACCCGCCTAGCAATGCCGAAGACAATCTGCGTGTCGGACACCTCAACATTGAAGCCTGGTTCAGGGGCTACTGAGGGAGTCCTGGACTAAGGGGTCCTCGGCCGTCCGACCTGTTTGACATGGGCCGGACTGATGGGATGTGAAGATACATGACCAAAGACTCTCACTCGTGTCCGGATGGGACTCTCCTTGACGGGGAAGGCAAGCTTGGCGTCCGGATATGAAGATTCCTTTCTCTATAACCGACTTTGTATAGTCCCCTCCGGTGTCTATATAAACCGGAGGGTTTAGTCCATAGGGACAATGATAATCATACAGGCTAGACTTCTAGGGTTTTAGCCATTACGATCTCGTGGTAGATCAAATCTTGTAATACTCATATTCATCAAGATCAATAAAGCAGGAAGTAGGGTATTACCTCCATAGAGAGGGCCCGAACCTGGGTAAACATCGTGTCCCCTGTCTCCTGTTACCATCGACCTTAGACGCACAGTTCGGGACCCCCTACCCGAGATCCGCTGGTTTTGACACCGACATTGGTGCTTTCATTGAGAGTTCCGCTGCATTGTCTTCAAGAGGTTTTATGGCCCCGTCAATCATTTAAAACAATGCTGGCCAAGGGGAAGTTTTTCTCCCTGGACAGATCTTCGTATTCGGCGGGCTTCACACTACGGGCCAACTCGCTTGGCCATCTAGAGCAGATCGACAACTACGCCCCTGGCCATCAAGTCAGGTCTGGAAGCTTGAAATACATTGCTAATACCCGCGGAGACTTGATCTTCGATGGATTCGAGCCCACGGCAGCCGCTCCCTGCCACCGTGATGAGCATGACCTAAATCTGTCATCGGACCATACCCAGGAGATAGCACCTCTAAGTGCTCCGGCCCTTGATCCTGAGCAGATTGCGCCATCCGAGGACGGGAAGCTCAACCCCGCCTCAGGAGCCGCAGACTCAGCAGCACTGGAGCCGCTCACAGACCCAACCTCGAGCATGACCTGCGTCACCAGAACCTCAGATTCGTCTCCGGCCACAGGTTCTGAACCACGCGAGCCTGCGTCCGTCGAGCCCGATCAGGCGTCGGTTGTCAAATTCAGCGTCACGGACATCTTCCGACACTCACCTTTAGGCGATGTGCTGAACTCATTAGAAACCCTCTCCTTAGTAGGGGACTCGCAGCTGAATTATATCCGGTTCGAACTTGGTTTTACTGCCAAGAAACTTCTCCTGAGGGGGAAAATCCTTTGTCGGGTTATCGTGCCAGCCGGCTTAGCAACAGACATCCACTTCTAGATCGTATTAGCAAAGCCGAATGGAAAAAATACGTGCCAGTATTTTCAAAGATCCATGCCTTGAGGCTAACGGTTTAACTGGAATTGATCTGGTGCATTGCTGGGTCGCCTGGAGAATCTTGCCCTTAAGCCGCCGTCCCGGCTTGATGTATGAATACACTGGCGAGTTAACAGATCCTCAACGCCACTGCTGAATTGAATTAACTAAGGAAGACATCAACAACATGACCAAGTCTCTGCTAAATGAGAGCTTGGAAGATTGTAGCAAAGTTGGACCGAGTCCTTTCTATACCCTGAACAAACCGCCAGCTATAAGCTTTTAGCCAAATTCTCATTTGAACCATACTTTAATTTATACTGCCTTTTCATACTCACTCAATTCTTGTAGGCTGATTCACCTTTCTGGACCAATAAGCTGTTGGATAAGCCGGTCAAGAAGACCCAGACAAAGAGCAAGGCCGTCAAAAAGCCTGCTAAGAAGAAGACCAACCCCGCCGAGTTATTTGACTTGGACGATAATGATGATGATGAGTGGGAGGTAACACTTGACTGCCTTGGCTCATTCTTTATACACCTTATTGATAATGATTACTATCAGGATGATGCGGAGGCCAGCCGTGCAGATGGTGAAGAAGTAACTATTCCTTCCTCCGGTTCTGACCCTCTGCCAACACAGAAAACCCGACAAGCAAGCCGGAAAGTAAGATTTTCTCACCCTTTAACTTACTTGGATCCCAACTTTATTTTGAAGAAACAACAACATGAAGCCCTCCGCATGACCCAGAATAGTGGTGGCGGAATCCTTTCCTCTGGCTTACGAAACACCCCAGCGCCTCGCAAGCGTCGACCGGAAGTCTCTTCCAACTTAGCTTATCCCAAGGTGGGTCTCTTTCGACAACCTCTTAACTCGTCTGATTCAAATTATCAGGGAACATCTCATTACTCCTCCGGCGACTCAACTGGGACTCAAATCCCAGCTTTCAAGACCGTGCCTGGGTAAGAATATTAAAATTATCCAGTTTAAATCATGCTTTTACTTGTCATATTAACTGTGTCTTGTGCTTCCTTCTCAGTGGCGTGGCAAAGCCTAGCAAGAAATAGAAGATTGACAAACCGGCTGAAGAGCCCAAGACCGTTGAACCGGAACCACAGGCCACTACTAGGACCTTGCAGCAAGAGTCTGAAGCTGTTATGGATGACCCTCCTCTAGACGACCACCCCGTTGGTTTAGACGCCATGGACCTTGATCTAGGAACTGATAAACCACCCAGTCCTGCCCAGCCGGCCTATGCATGTGATGATGTAATTATCACTGGGACGGGTTACTAGGGCTAATTCCTATTGCCTTGTCCAAACACAACGCTAAAGAGGAGTCCTCTGTTGTTGACAAAGGCAAATGGAAGGTTGATTTTGAAGTCTATTCTCAATTTAGTGCGAGATTCACTCTAGTTATTTGAACCCCCTTCACACCAGCCGTGACTTTGAGGCCGGCTTGGTCAACTTGATGAAGGAGCGCTTTGAGGTAATCCAGTTCAGTCCTCTGCATAAATGTATCTCTATCAGCCGCCAAGTCTATAGAATATGATATAATTGAATATACTATAGACTTTTAGATAGCCATAAATAGATGGATATCAGAGCCAGTAGCCCCCAAGGGCCGGCTTAAATTTATCAAGTTAAGCCGGGACATCAAGTACTCAACTTTTCATCTATAGGCCCCAAGGGCCGGCTTAAGCTTATCAAATTAAGCCGGGACTTCAATTACTAGTATTCAACTTTGCATCTATAGCCCCCAAGGGCCGGTTTAATTTGTATAAATAAACCGGGACTTATCAACATGGCTGGAAATTATATCCAAATATATCACCTGTATAACCGGATCATATCATTTGCCCGGGTCATCAAACAAACTTTTCTTTGAAAAGAGCAATTGGAATTAGCCCCCAAGTGCCAAGGAAAATACTTGTATTGTGCTTGGGACTTTAAAAATAATCATGATCATAATATCTTCCATGTTGTTCATGTCGCAGGCTGAACTAACTGAAAAAATATCCCAAGTCAACGATCTGAGGGCCAACATTAAATCTCAACAATCCAAGACGTCCAAGGCCAAGTCAGAGCTGAAGACTGCATTGGAGAATATTGAACAATTGAAACAAAACTTCAGCACTGATAGAACTAGCTAGGAGACTGAAAGGGCGGTTGTATTAAAAAGAGCAGAGGATGTCGAGGCAGCCTTAAACCGATGACTGACGAGTTGTCCAGTTTAAGGCATCAGATCAATAGCGTGACATCAGCCATCTTCGTTAAGTAAAACACATGAGCCCTTTGCACCAATAGGCATATCATAATCATCTGCCAGTTTATGAATAATTTTACTGATGTAGGATCTCGAAGCGTCAAGTTGGGCCCAGACATGTGCATCAAGCTTAAAGCTGTCTACACTGTTGTTGAACAGCTATACACTGGCGCTCAATGGACCATTGTTGCTGCTATTCACAAGAAACATGCGCCCACTCTCATCAAGGACACATTGGAAAAGTTATCAGTGCTGCCACAAAGGATCGATGAGCTAAAACGAGTATCTGCCAGAGCCGGCACCCTAACCGTCTTAAGCCGGGCAAAGGCGTGGCAAGTCGATCTTGATCCCAAAGACTTGGCCAATGGTTGCCCGAGTGTGAAAGAAGACGGGTCACCCTTCAGTGCCGATGACTTTGCAGAAATAGCTAGAGCAATGCGTCCTTTAGCAACCAAGCTGGCCGAAGAGACCAACCTGTCCCAATACCAGGCGGCCTATGATGCTGAGAACAAGAAGATGATGGCGGGGGTTCATCAAGAGGTGGATCTCATCCCACCGACGCATAAGCACACCTTCGCTCCTGACATTGATCCATCAAATCTTATTGATGATGAAGCCATGTTCAAAGCTTTGACTGGTATCAACTGGACTATGCCTGACTTCTAGCCAATGGATAACCAAGGAGACGAAGAAGAAGCGCAGGATGACCCGGAGGATGCAACTCGTCAAGACTAAAAAGTCTTAATTCATGAGCCGGCTTACCAGCCATAGCATATGGATGCTATATTTCAAAACACTTATCCTTTTTGGGCCATCGGTTGCCTTGTAGTAGGCTAGTTAAAACAATGCTCTGTCGTGCCATCATGCACGCTTTATCTGCATAACACTGCTGATCCATCATTTGAAGATCTGCCACTTATGCTTATTATACCATCGAATATGCAGACCATACTTATCATTATTTCCTGCATATCAACATAGAACAGGTGCCCTAGCGGTTTACCCCAGGGCGGGTCATAATACCCATATAAAAGCCACTGATGACTAAATAGTTCCTAACCAGGGCCTGTATATAAAAACCTCATATAATCATAACAAAATAAATATCATACCTGTGATATTTATTCAAACTGTCAGCTTATCATGCATCGTGCAGTAAGGGTCACAGCCCAACGATTGAGAGAACAACGCTCTATGCAATTTATTCATACTACCGGCTTACAACACCATAGGCAGCAAGGGGCAATCCCCAAAACATAGAGCCAGAACGCCAAGCACATAATCATCATATACTGATGACTTAAAGTCCAAAGCCAGGCCAGGTTAATCAAACTCTAGATAGATTCATATATGGACCACAAGGCAACACGGCCTTAATGAATTTTTAGCCATGTAACAATACGACAACAAAAAGATGAGTCTAAAAAATATTTAAACCAAAATAAACCAGGAAAAATAAGGCATTCATAGGCTGCCAAGCCTCAAAATCAAGTGCTATTCAAGGGCCACATAGCCACTGAGTTAAACCTTTATTCAAACCCGTAAGCCGGACCTCACATGACCAATCACCGTTTTAACCTTGATAAATTCAGGGTCTTGAAAAGATTGATTGTCAAGAGTATGGTGAGTCCTTCCAGGATTACCTGGTCAGAGTGGCAAGCAAACAAAGGCAGGATAACCCGGATTTTTGGTGAATACACCCGACGTCCAAGCCTATTAGAAGGGACAACAAAGCTTTGTTCATTAAGAAAGAGCCCTCAAGTAATATTTCATTCTGTGCACATAAGCCGAATCAATAGGGTAGTCATAGCTATGCTCAATAAGCAGGAAGCCCCCAAGTATTTGATTATCATGGCGTACAAGCTGGATCAAGAGGGTAGTCATAGCTATGCTCAATAAGCAGGAAGCCCCCATGTGATCATATGAAGTGACAATAAGGACTCATATTCTCAAAAATGAAACGACAGAGGCCCTGAATTATCAGGGATGCCGACTTTATTATATTCATCATAATATATACATTAATAAAGTATGTACATCACAAGAGCCAGTGGCTCAGGTGTAATAAGGCCAAAGATGAGCAATATTCCACGGCCGGTGGGTCTCCCCCTCCGCCGTGCGTGAGTCCTTGTGGTCTTAAACATCGATAAGGTAGTATGACCCGTTGTTCAGATTTTTTCTGACCACAGAGGGCCCTTCCCAAGGTGGGGATAACTTGTGCATGTTAGTTTGATCCTGGATGAGCCGGAGCACCAAATCGCCTTCTTGGAAGGTCCTGGTTTTAACCCGGCGACTATGATAACGACGCAAATCTTGCTGGTAAATCGCCGAACGAGCCGCCGCACGGCCACGCTACTAATCTAACAGGTTAGAAGCATCCTGACGTGCTTTTTCATTATCAGCTTCAACATAAGCCGCCACACGAGGCGAATCGTGACGGATGTCACTAGGGAGAACCGCCTCTGCTCCATAAACCGTGAAGAAAGGCGTGTAACCCGTAGATCTGTTGGGGGTAGTATTGATGCTCCATAACACCGAAGGCAATTCCTCCACCCAACAACCCATCGTCCTCTGCAAAGGGACCATAAGCCGGGGCTTGATGCCTCTCAAAATTTCTTGATTGGCTCTTTCAGCTTGGCCATTGGACAGGGGGTGAGCCACAGCTGACACATCAAGACGAATATGTTCACGTTGACATAATTCTTTCATAGCACCTTTGGATAGGTTAGTGGCATTATCAGTTATGCTGCAGTGTGGAAAGCCAAACCGGAAAATCACCTTTTTGATGAACTGAACCACTGTTGCCGCATCACACTTACTGACCCGCTCTGCCTCAACCCACTTTGTGAATTTGTCAACTGCCACCAAAAGGTGGGTCTTTTTTTCTTTGGACCTTTTGAAAGGCCCGACCATATCTAGCCCCCAGATTGCAAACGGCCAAGTAATTGGAATCATCCTCAATTCTTGAGCTAGTACATGAGCTCGTCTTGAAAATTTCTGACAACCATCACATTTACTGACCAAATCCTCTGCATCCGCATGAGCCGTCAGCCAATAAAATCCATGATTGAAAGCCTTGGCTACGAGAGACTTAGAGCCGGCATGATGACCACAATCTCCTTCATGAATCTCTCGTAGAATCTCACAGCCTTCCTCAGGAGAAACACAATGTTGAAACACCCCTGTGACACTGGATCGGTGCAACTCTCTATTGGGAATAGTCATTGCCTTAGACCGCAGGGTTATCTGCCTAGCCAAAGTTTCATCTTTAGGTAACTCGCCCCGGGTCATTTAAGCCAAATATGGAACTGTCCAATTAGGAAAAGCGTGAAGAGCCGCCACCAATTATGCCTCCGGGTCAGGAATAGCAACATCCTCCTCTGTAGGCAATTTAACTCAAGGGTTATGCAGGATACCAAGAAAAACGTTTTGTGGCACCGGCTTAAGCTAGGACCCTAACCAGCTCAAAGCATCAGCCGCCTCATTTTTCCTGCGATCAACATGTTCCACCTGATAACCTTTGAAGTGACCAGCAATAGCGTCAACTTCGCGGTGGTAAGCCGCCATGAGTGGGTCCTTAGAATCCCAAGTGCCTGAGACTTGCTGCCCCACTAAATCTGAGTCGCCAAAGCACCTCACACGGCTTAGATTCATCTCCTTAGCCATCCGAAGACCATGGAGTAAGGCTTCATACTCAGCTGCATTGTTAGTACAAGGGAACATCAACCTTAAAACATAACAAAATTTATCACCTCATGGGGAAGTCAAAACAACTCTAGCCCCCGAGCTTTCCAATTTCCTGGATCCATCGAAGTGAATAGTCCAATAAGTGTTATCCGGCTTTTCTTCAGGCATCTGCAACTCTGTCCAATCATTGATGAAATCCACAAGCGCTTGAGACTTGATGGCTATGCGGGGCATATATTTCAAACCATGGGGTCCAAGCTCAATTGCCCACTTGGCTACCTGACCTGTGGCCTCTCTGTTTTGAATAATATCCCCTAAAGGAGTAGTGCTAACCACAGTGATGGCATGACCAAGAAAATATTGCTTGAGCTCTCGACTAGCCATGAACACCCCATATACTAGCTTCTGTCAATGTGGATACCTCTGTTTGGACTCAATGAGAACCTCACTGATATAATAAACCGGCCGCTGAACCGGATGCTCCTTGCCTGATTCCTTCCTTTCCACCACAATTACCACGCTGATAGCTCGGCTATTGGAAGCTACATATAATAACAAGGGCTCCTTATCAATAGGAGCAGCAAGGATCAGCGGCTCAGCTAACTGTTTCTTCAAGGCTTCAAATGCCTGATCAGCTACATCCCTCCAGACAAAATGATCTGTCTTCTTCATCATTTGATACAGAGGGATAACCTTTTCTCCCAATGGGCCTACGAACCGGCTTAAGGCCGCAATACAACCCGCCAAACGATGAGCATCATTGATACACACCGGTTTAGCCAAGGAAGTAATAGCCTTGATCTTCTTCGGGTTAGCTTCAATGCCTCTTTCAGAAACCAAAAAACCCAAGAGCTTGCCTACTGGCACACCAAAAACACACTTGGCCGGTTAAGCATCATCTTGTAGACCTAGAGATTATCAAAGGTATCCTTTAAATCATCTATCGAGGTTTCCTTCTTCCTGGACATCACAACAATGTCATACACATAAGCATGAACGTTGCGTCCAATCAAGCCGTGAAGGTAATTTTGAACACACCGCTGGTAAGTCGCCTGGGCACTCTTGAGCCCAAAAGGCATAGACACATAGCAGAAGGATCCAAAGGGAGTAATGAAGGCTGTCTTCTCCTGGTCCTTAACTGCCATCTTGATATGATGATATCCAGAATAAGCATCCAAAAAACACAATTGCTCACAACCTGCCGTAGGATCAATAATCCAATCAATACGAGGGAGAGCAAAAGGATCAGACGCAAAGGCCTTATTAAGGTCCATATAATCCATGCACATGCGCCAAGTGCCATTCAGGATGAAAAACTTCAACAATGAACCTAGCTGCCAAGAGCCGGGCCACTTCTTCACCAATGGCCTTACGTCTCTCTTCATTAAAGCGTAGAAGGAAAGGCTTGACCGGTTTGAACTTTGGATCAACGTTGAGAGTGTGCTCAGCGAGTTCCCTCGATACACCTGGCATGTCTGAAGGCTTCCATGCAAAGGTGTCCCGGTTCTCATGGATGAACTCGATGAGTGCGCTTTGCTATTTTGGGTCCAGATTAGCACTGATATTGAACTGCTTGGATGAATCGCCAGGAACAAAATCAACTAGCTTAGTATCATCAGCTGATTTAAATTTCAACAGGTGGGCATGCTCTATGGTTGGCTTCTTCAAAGACGTCATATCCACTGGGTCAACATTATCCTTGTAGAACTTCAACTCCTCTGTTGCACAAACAGACTCAACTAAGCAGTGTCACCCTCTTCACACTCCAAGGCTATCTTCCGGTTTCCATGCACTGTGATGGTACCCTTATGACCCCGCATCTTAAGCTATAAATAAACATAACAAGGCCTTGCCATAAACTTAGCATAAGCCGGCCGTCCAAACAGAGCATGATAAGGGCTCTTGATTTTAACCACCTCAAAGGTCAATGTCTCAACTCTGGAATCATGTTCATCACCAAAGGACACTTCCCAAGCTATCTTTCCGACTGGATATGCGGACTTACTAGGCACTACACCGTGAAAAACAGTGTTCGGAGGCTTAAGATCTTCGTCGGTCAGACTCATGCGATGAAAAGTTTCATAACAAAGGATATTGATGCTGCTGCCTCCATCCATGAACACCTTAGTAAACATGTAACCTGCAACTTGAGGTGCAACCACTAGAACCAAGTGACCCAGATTATCGACCCTGGGCGCGTGATCCTCACGGATCCAAAGAATAGGGTGTGCAGACCATCGCAAGTACTGAGGGATCGTCGGTTCAACCTCATTCACTGCCCTCTTATGAAGCTTCTGGTCTCGTTTGCATAAACTCGTGGTGAACACATGATACTGTCCACTATTCAATTGCTTTGGGTTACTCTGATACCCACATTGCTGCTATTGATTCCCTTGACCAGACTACTGATTAAAACCATCTTGATTGCCTTGGCCCTGGAAACCAGAACTTGAGCCGCCACCACCAAAATCAGGCCCATTAGAGCTGGATCCTGAACCGCCGTTTGGACCATGATTGTTATGGAAAAAATTAGAAATTCAATACTCCTTCATGATGAAGCAATCCTTCTAGAGGTGAGTGGCCGGCTTTTCCCTCGTACCATGCTTTGGACAAGGCTGATTCATCATCGCCTCAATGTTAAATTTTGACCCCCCAAGCCGGGGCGGCTTTCCCTTACGATGCTGGTTATTACTCTGCATTTTGGTATTAGCCACAAAATCCAAATTGCCATCAGCCTTATGCTTACCATTGCCACCTCGACTTGCCGTATTGTGCTGCTGCCCCTTCATATTGTCGTTCTTCTTCCCTTTACTCACCTTCTCTTCATTAGAGTCAGGGTCTTTGCACTACAAAAAAAGACACATCCGTGACATTTTGGGCCGAACGAATTTTTTTTCTGTCATACATATGACACTTCTATGACGATACTTGTGACAAAACCCGGTATCATCATAGATGTGGTGGGCTCCTACTTCTATGAAAAAAAATCATGATAGAAAATGGGCTTTTCGTCCTAGGCGGGCTGAAGACGCAGCTGCATGACATTCTTTGGGCCGTCCATGACGGAAAAAACCATGGTAGAAGCGAGGGGGAGGAAAATTTCGGGGAGTTCCCGGTTACGGTGGGAGGTCGGGGGCCGAGCGATGCGCGTTTCTCTCATAGACGTACGCGCGTGTGTGCGAGGCGTTGGCTCTAACTGAACCCGAGCGAGGCGTTGGGCTCTAACTGAACCCGAGCGATTGCACTGCAGGCTATGCGTTACTGAACCCGAGCGATCAATCGATGGCTGTTAACTAAAACCGATCAAGCGATTCCTTGGCTACTGCTGCTAACTGAAGCCAATCGATGCTGCCTCTGGATGAACTGTGAGCGTTGTGGGGGGTGGATGAACAGTTCCCGGTGGGGGTGGATGAACAGGACCCCGTGGTGTTGCCTCTGGATGAACAGGACCCCGATCGATCGAGTCGGTTGGGGCTGGATGAACAGGACCGCGTGGAGGGCTGGATGAATAGGACCACCCTATGGAGGGCAGGATGAACAGTAGACGGTGGAGGGGTGCTCGTGGAGGGGTGGTTGAACAGGACCCCGTGGTGTGGAGGGCTAGATGAACAGTAGACGGTGGAGGGGTGGTTGAACAGTAGCCGGTGGAGTAGCGCACGGTGGAGGCTGGATGAACAGGAGCCCGTGGAGGCTGGAGGAGGTCGACGGTGGATGAACAGTAGCTCGTGGAGGATGGAGGGGGTCGACAGTGGAGATGAATAGTATCCTGTGGAGTCCCGTTTTGCGGTACGCCACACCCCTTCCGATGAACAGGACCCCCGTTTCGACCGTAGCGCTCCAACACAAGTCTGTTTCCTCCGTTTTGTGGTACGCCACACCCCTCCCGATCAACAAGACCCCCGTTTTGACCGTAGGAGGTCCGTTTCCTCCGTTTTGCGGTACGCCACACCCCTCCCGATCAATAGGACCCCCGTTTCGATCGTAGGAGGTCCGTTTCCTCCGTTGTGCGGTACGCCAGGCCTCGTTTCCATCGCCTCTTCCGTCCAAGCCCTCCCGATGAACACGACCACGCATTCCATTCCGACCCAGCCGCGTTGCCTCCCGATGAACATGACGCGTTCCGTTGCCTCCCCATGAACACGACGACGACACTGTTTCTCCGTTTTGACCCAGCCATGTCAACGAGCCCTCGCCGTACGTATGCGCGAGTAGGCGTTCGAGACCCCGCCCGTATGTACGCATATGTGGCCGTATTTTCTTTCTTGCACCCTAGCGCTGTACGTACGTGTACATGCTACGTGCGCGCCTCTACTACGACACACGCGTGCCTCTACATCCACCAGTATATATGTACGTACACGTTCGTGACCAGAATGACAATGCTACATATGCTTCGACCAGGTGGGTCCCGACTATCAGGCACTTCCTTGCCTACGAAGATGTAGCTGGTGGCTCCCAGCAGTCAGGGGGGCGAAATACGGTGGCCCGTCCAGTGGGTCCCCGCTGTCAGGTGGAGGAATAATTATTTTGCACGTAATAAGGAGGCACCTCCTTGCTGCGGCCGTGGACCCAGCTGTCAGCCTCTCCACGTACAGTCCACGTCTGATGGAAGCCGTTCCTTGACCACATTGACCACGCCGCACCAAGAGCACCAGGGCGGTGGACGATGGCGAGGCCTAGGAAGGGGACGATGTGGAGCCGGGGATGACGCGGCAGTGGATGCCCACGCGTAGAGGAGTACGAGGGCACTGGTCCACTGCGGTGTGAGGCTGCCGTCGCCGCAGAGTAACAGGGGGTGTGGGTGAGTAGAGGGATGGCCTGGCCAGCGGTGGGAGTAGTAGGGGGCGGTGAGGCCTCCGCCGCATCACAGCCAGCCACGGGAGGCGGGAGCACGAGGCACGACCGGCGCTGGTTTGGGCGGCTAGAGCAAGAAGACCAGAGGTTGAAGAAGCACCATGGCCGTTGGATGGACATCGTACGGTCACTGGAGCTAGAATTGTGCATATTGACTAAGTTGACAAAGCCCTCCGTCCCCGTTAACTTAGTAGGCCCACAAGTCAGCCTGCCACTATACTGGGTCCCAGCTAACAGGGGGAGTATTCATTTTTTTGTGCGTAATAAGGAGGCACTTCCTTGCGTGTGAAGATATAGCTGGTGGGTCCGAGCTGTCAGCGGCGGTAATGGTTTTTTCGCGAAATACAGAGGCCCTTTCGGTGGGTCCCAGATGTCAGGTGGAGGAGTCATTATTTTGCACATAATAAGGAGGCATTTCCATGCGTGCGGCCGTGGACCCATCTGTCGGCCTCTCCACCTAAAGTCCACTTCAGATGCATGTCGGTTGTTGACCATGTTGACCAGGTCGCGCCGAGAGCACCAGGGCGGTGGACGACGGCGAGGCCTAGGAAGGGAACGACACGGAGGCAGGGAAGACTCGGCAGTTGTTTCCCACGCGGAGGGGAGTACGACTGTACGACGGTTTACTGGTTCGTCTGCCATCACCGGAGAATAACAGCAGGTGTGGGTGAGTAGAGGGATGGCTAGGCCAGCGATGGGAGTATAGTGGGGCGGTGAGGCCTGTGGGGCAGCAGAGCCGACCGCGGGGAGGAGGGAGCAGGCAGTCCCGCCGGCGCCTGTTTGAGCGGCTGGAGCAGGAAGAGCAGAGATTGAAGAAGCACGACGGCCGTTGGATGGCCATCCAACAGTCACTGCTTGTGCGTCAAGCTTTTTTTAGGAAAGCCTCAAATCTATGGGAAACAACATACAACCTATTTGCCATTATTTATAATAATTTACAGCCCATTTTCTATTTATTAAGGTTTTTTTGGAGCCCATATTCTTTTTGTTAGCATTACAACCCATATTGCGGCCACGGTTAAAAAAATATACGAAATTTTGCATATTTCGGTGCGGTCCGAACTGTTTTTAATCCCGAAATTTTGACTCACATTCAAACTGATTTTAAAAATAAATGTATATCAATATAAAATCCAACAAATTCTCCATGCATAATAATTAATGTAATTTAAAATCTCAAAATGAAAAAAAGATATTTGAAACTAATTGCCGGTTTGATGTGTTTTAAAAATGTACAACCCATTTCTCATTACTGATGGGCCATTTTCTCGGCCAGCCGAATGAAAGCTCTCCTCCTCGTCTTGAAAGATTTGCAGCCCAACAGGCCTGGCAAAGCGACTTACTTGGCAAATCACAAAAAAACTGGGCTGTGGCCGTGGACCCAGCTGTCAGCCTCTCCACGTACAGTACTCTTCCGATGGAATGCCGTTGACCACGCCGCGCCGAGAGCACCAAGGCGGTGGACGACGGCGAGGCCTAGGAAGGGGACGACGCGGAGCTGGGGAAGACGCGGCAGTGGATGCCCACGCGGAGAGGAGTACGAGGGTTCACTGGTTCGGCTGCGGTGTGAGGCTGCCATCGCCGCAGGGCCTGGCTAGCGGTGGGAGTAGTAGGGGGCGATGAGGCCTCATCGGCAGCACAACCGGCCACTAGAGGCAGGAGCAGGCGGTCTCCCCGGTGCTGGTTTGGGTGGCTGGTGCAAGAAGAGCAGCGATTGAAGAAGCAGCAGGACCGTTCGATTCAAATCCAACGGTTACTCCTGCTAGAATCGTTTGTTTACTAAGTTGACAAGCCCTGCGTACGCGTCAACTTAGTAGGCCCACAGGTTAGCCTCCCAACCGGTGCGCCCAGATGTCAGTGGGAGGAATCATTTTTTTCGTGTAATAAGGAGGCAGTTGATTGCGTGCGGACAGGCCAGCGGAGGGAGTAGGGTGGGCCGGGGAAGCCTGTGCGGCATCACAGCGGGCCACAAGAGGAGGCGTCGGCCGTTGGATGGACATCCAACACTAACTACTGCTAGAATCGTCTGTTCACTGACAAAGCCTTGAGTAAACAAGTCAGCCTCGAAATCTGTGGCGTGTACAGCCCATTTGCTATTATTTTTATAATTTTTACTCAATTTCTAATTCATATGGAATTTATTGCAGCCCGTTTTCCATTTTTAGAATTGCTGGCCATTTTCTGGTCAGTACCAGGGTCAAAAAATTAACTAAATATGTGGGAAATTTTGAAAATTCACAAATTTTTGCTGGGGAACGAAATATTCTTAATCCAAAAATTAATAGCCATAGTAAAACAAATTTAAAAATAAATTAGTACTATGTCATGTTAAATCCAATGAAATATGTATAAGATATCAGTGAAGAAGAAAAACAAAAAAAGAAACTTATATCCCATTTGCTATAATTTTTTTGGAATTTTCAACCCCTTTGAAACTTATATCCCATTTGAAACTTTTAACAGACATTGCCATACTCTTAAGCCAGGCCGGAATACATCCGTCCTCGTCTTGAAAGATTTGCAGCCCAGCAATTCGGAGAAAACAAATAGGCCTAGCTTGGGTATTCTTCAAAAAGAAATACTGGGCTAGCTATTTTCCCAAAGAACTGGTGCATGAGCATTTAGCTTTATTTATTTATTTATTTACCTATTTATGTTTAGGGGACCATGAGCATGTACCTGGGCCAGATTCATGTGAGAGCCTCCCTTCCAGTTAATTATGGGCTTCTCTATTGGGCCTTCATCAGTGGGCTGCATGTTATCAACAAGTGGAAAATGTGTTCCGAGTTTCAAAAAAAAATGTGTTCTGTACGATAAATAGTATGCGCTACGTATGGTATGGGGCACTAAAGGATCAAACCGTGCAACGACTTCCAAAACATTGTGTTTGTCGTTCTAACAACACATTTATTCAACCAACAGACAAAATATACTACTGATTGTACATTGAAAACAACAGTAGCAGCAAACAGACGAAATATACAACTGATTGTACATTGGGTCCCAGCTGTCAGGTGGAGGAAACATTTTTTCAGCTTAATAAGGAGGAACTTTCCTTGCGTGCGACCATGGACCTCGTGGGTCCCAGCCGTCAGGCTCTCCACGTAAAGTCCTCTTCCGATGACTCTCGTTTGTTGACCAGGCCACACCGAACGCAGCAAGGCGGTGGATGACGGCGAGGCCCCGGACGGGAACGACTCGGAGATGGGAAAACGCGGTAGTGGAGTAGCAGATTGAGAGGAGGAGAAGGGTTATAACTGGTTCTATTGCGGCGTGGGGCTGTAGTCTATGGAGAATAATAGGAGGTGTCGAGGGGTGGAGGGATAGCCTGGCCGGCGGTGGGGTAGCGCTTCGCAGCGATGCGTGCTAAGCAGAGCCGCTAGCCGCCGGAAGTCGGACCAGGCGGTCCCAGCGACGCTGGAGGAAGAAGACGAGAGATTGAAGGTGCATGCCGGCCGTTGGATATAAATCCAATGGCTGTGGATGATACAATCATTTGTTGACCAAGTTGACAACGCCCTGCGTAGGCTTCGACCTATTGGCCCACATGTCAGCCTGCAAAAATGTGGCATATATTTAACCCATGTTTTCTAGAATGTACAGTCCATTTGCTGGGCTGGGTGAACAAATAATTTCGCGTCAATCAGGCCCATTTATATTTTCTAAGAAATCCCAGCCCATTTGCACTTCCATGAAATACACGTATTAGGTGGGCTCGTTATATATATACGTATAATGTTATGTTAGAAGGAGCAATTAATATCAAAGAATAAACCGGAGAGGCACATTTTTTATATATATAATTAAGAAATTAGCGAGTTATTGCTCAAAATAAAAATGAGCGCGTTATTATTAAATTGGTCCTTAAAATCTTCGCAATCACTAGGATTTTCCTTGCGTGTGAGTCAAAAACAACCAGGATTTTCCTTGCCTGTGAATCCAAATGATTGAGATCACAGCCAATATGATCCATGGACGAACTTTAATTACCTAGGGTACAGACTGGTAAATAGTGTTCAATCGGAGGTACTTCTTGCTAAAATTAGTTCTTGTACGAGTAAACTTTCGAGTACATAAGAGGCAGCACAGACAATCTGAACTTTGCTTGTAGGTTTATCCTCAAATAGGGGCCTCGTGCCGAGGGAGGTTTGAGCAACTTGGCCACTACTTTCATCCAACCAGTTTACTGGCTCATCTTAGTCCTGTATCTCGCCAAAATTCTACATTGCAGACGAGAAAGGAGGCGGTTGAGAAAATGAACCACCCAAATTTTTTGTGCAGTTCAACTAAAATGGAGCATCCTTGGCGTGTAGACTGATTAAGTGCCAGATGAATATACGCGTCAACCAACTTGTCTGGAATCTTTAGTCTCCATGCCATATAGTTCGCTACCATATGTGCCGATAACCAAAAGGCACAAGTTGGGACCAAAGACTGGACTGCGTTATTCTGGGCTATGCACCAAGCAATATTGTTAGCGTTCACTCTCCTAATACTTGGAGTTTGACAATTGGTTTACGCCAGTTGATACTCGAATGAATATAGGCACTTCTTGTCAACATCGTCCGTGATAGCCCTTTCGTAAAAGGGTCTGCTAGATTCTTAGCCGTCTGGATATAATCCAACGCTATTACTCCGGAGTTTCTTGATTTTCTAACAGATTTCAATCTTCTTCTTATGTGCTTTGTGGATTTCATGTTGTCCTTTGAACTCTTAGCCTTGACAATTGGTTAACGCCGGTTGATACTCGAATGAATATAGGCACTTCTTGTCAACATTGATGCTTGTCTGAGTGAACTTTGGAGTACATAGCAACAGCATAAGTACCTGTCCATCTGATCATTTTGTGCAGTTCTACTGAAATCACCCGATGTAATGATTTGCCTGCGAATTCAGGCTCCAAATTACTCCTCTATGAAATCAGCAAACAGTAGCACAATACCAAATTACCAATACATATGACAGGCACAATAATCATGATAAAGACCAGTACCAACCTGTGTCAGGTAGCATATCAATTACTATTTCCTTTGACTGGAGGCCGAGATAAGCCAAGCGACTGACAGCAAAGGAAGAAAGCATGAGGAGTTTAGCGGCTGATAGCAAAGGACGGAAGCTGTCGAGGCAATGAAGCACCCAAAGTTTTTGTGCAGTTCCACCAAAATCGAGCATCCCTGTTGGCACATATATTGATAGAGTGAGATTACTGTAATAGTGGGACTAGTTTATGAAACATACACTAACAAATAGAAGCACCCTCATTATCTTAATGGGTAAAGTTAGCAACATAGTAGTCTTGCTTAAAGAGAGGTATTAGTTTATTTAATCAGTGCCAATTAGCTCAACTCAACACTCAAAGCATTGCCATTTATCATAGGTTGCAAAACTTTAACGTGCAAAGATAAAGGAGTTTCTCATGATAGTAGCACGATACAAATAGAGATGACAACAAACTAATATGGATGAAGGCCTTAGGCCCGTACCAACCTGAGAAAAAAAGCTTATTCATCTAGCCCCATAAGAGATGATAAAGCACTCACTGGAAGCACACAATAGTATATATTTTTGTGCACTTCAAATGTATGGTTGAAATCACTCTTGTTTACCAGTGCTGAGATTATATCGAAAGATCATCAAGAACTTCCACCAGAGTTAAAGCACTGGCTGGGATACGGTTCATTGTATTGTCTTGTGTAGTTCCATTTAATGTATGATTGGCACAACATGATCCCTGTTTGCACAAGTAGGAACAAGGTGAAACCTTCATTAGCTTAGTGAGAAAGGATAGGAAGACATTAGCATATTACTCAATCAGTAGCAGCAAATTCATGATGGACAATACGCAAAACATTGCCTCATTGAACCAATGGCAATAAATTGACATGCAAAACAATAGCACTATTATGTCATGACACTAATAATATTCCCTCCCTGCTCCACCACATGATTCACCTCCATAGACAAACATACACACGTACATGATTCAGCATAGGGTCCTACTAAAGATTTGTTTAACTCCAACAGGAAAATTAGGCAGTAATAAATTAGTGGTACTTAAGTACTCCTAAATAATTAAGTGAGACAGCAGAAGTGGAAGGGCTCCATGGAGGATCGTCTCACATGTAAGGTAGTCGTTTCCGGAGCCCTTGAATGGCCTCGACTGAGGCCTCTGGCTTCAGCAAGATCGCCTTGGCACTGTTTATTCTTCTTCTTCTTCCTCTTCATGCTCTGTTTCTCTTTCTCCTCACCAGTTGGTGAAACCAAGTACATGATTGGCCTTCTAATTCAGAATTCATTTTGTTAGTGAGGGAGTACAAGTGTACTAGTAAAAAACAGCATTATTTTCTCATGGCAGTCGGAAAATAGAGATGAACACATGCATTAAATATCATTCTTACCTAAAGGAAGGTTATGGCGCCAATATGGATGATGAGGATTGGAACACATATCTCCCTTTGTGCAGTTCCACCAAAATGAACCAACTGTTCCATTCTGACATTCCAGTTAAACAGCACAAAAGTCACTTCTTTTAAGAAGAGTTTTGTGCAGTGCACCAAAAGGTCACAACAGCAACCAGGTGAATTGGATATCCCTGTTTGCACAAAAAGGCATAGAGGAAAAAGTCAGAGTCTCAAACAATTACAGGCAAAAACATTTGGCTAAACTTGTCATGGCTTATAACAGTGGCATGGCTTCATTTTTACCAGGGACATTAGATTAAGAACAGCTTAGGCTGCGTTCGGTTCACAGGTTTGGTGCAGGATTTTCGTAGGAACACAATTCCTACGGTATTCTTTCCCTTCCAACCGTTCGGAACACGGGAAAGGTGAATAGTGTTTCATAGGAAAGTTGGTCTAGTAGTACTGCTTCCATAGGATTAGAAACATCCACGTGCTGCTCATTTTTTGGGCGGAAGCCCGAGGCAGGCGCTCGCTGCCATGCGTTAGATAGGTTGCTGCCCATTTTTGTTCACTCTAGCCACCTACTCCTATGTGTGGATAGCAAATCTAGTCCTGGTCATACCACTGTGTACAGCGTTACCCCTATATTTCCCTTTTCGACCAAGAGACCGGTTGGATGACCAGTCTGTACTACTTTCACCCCCTTTCCTTCCTGTTTGTACCAAGTCCAATGTACATACTAAATTCCCCCACCCCCACTTTATTTCTTGTTTGAACCAAGTAGTACAAGATTCAACTCCATGAAGTAGCTTTACCTCTAACAATAGAAGAAAAAAATGTGACGTTGGACCATCCGATCAAGAGGGGCTGAGAGGTAGAAAATGATGCACATGCAGCGACGTAGCGAGCTGGGGAAGTAGAGCTAAGGCGATTTCAAACGAAGATATACCTGAAGGTCGTCGGGATGTGGATAGGTGGGAGGCGGGAGGCCGGATCCGCCCACAAGCAACGACGAAGGGATCGGAGGACCTCCCGCGCTGGTGCTCGGCCAGAGATAATGGTGCGGCCGGCAATGGGTCTCCTCCGTCGCTATCGATGATGGCCTAAACGCTGCCCCTCCTCCCCTTCACCGGCGGAGGGGGATACGCCCGGATCTGTAACCAGCAGTGAGGATAGAAAGCCAATATTTTTTGAAGGGAGAAAGACAGTGTTACTACCCCTATCTTGTTTAGATCTGGAGAGGATGAGAGTGTGTGAATAGAGCAACCCTAGCAAGCAAGCGCGGAGGTTCCGGCCTATATATACATAGTGAGCAACCCTAGCAAGCAAGCAACCCCTATCTTCATCAACTCGTACAAGACCGAGAAATTTGATTACTACAACACCCTCTCCCTCGCGGACTGAGCTCTGGTGCCTTAACTGCACCTGCCTTTGGCTGCATGACAGGAGGGCTGACCACCTGTTGGGCCCACCTGTCATAGACGCAAAGGCAGGAGCAGTAAGTAGAAGCTTTCGCTACACGCTATCCCTCCCGCACGAGGTGGACGGACATGCAGCAGTGGATTCGATACTGTAAAAGTAGGAGTAACATCATTGTTCATCTTCTCGAAGAGGCGAAGAGCCAAGCGCAACCCGAACGTGGCAGTTGCGAACGCTCGCGTGGTGTGGTTCCTTGGAGTACTAGCTAGGCTATTGCATGAGACAAAATTGCTATTGTTTAACAATTAAACTCCATTATCCATTGGTTGATACTCATTCTACATAGGTCCACGCGCTTAGCACCGTTTCCTCCTGGGGTCAACAATGTTTATTTGCTAATTAATAGCATTGCATGCAATGAACTAGCCATTGAAAGTCATTAAAAGCATGCACACCTCTCATCTCTTATTGGTTGATATGTCAAGAAACAAGAAACAAGGTAGAAGTTAATGCACCGCGCCTAAGTGTTTTGGGACTACGTATTTGGTTTTCATAAGATGACTTACACACCTAGACGAAGGGAGTAGTATAGCCCTGTAAACCGGAAAGGAGTATTTGCCTTTCTAGAGATTTCAACAAGTGACTAGACTACACCGTGTGCAGTACTCCCTCCCTTCCGGTTTATAGGGCTCAAATCTCAAATCTCATGAACCAAGGCATTTTGCGATTGGAGAAATGTATCTCGTACTTTACAAAACTACCCTAATTAAACTCATGCATTAATTATGTAGTTCTCTCGTTTTCCTCTCCACCTTGGTCGCGGTGCACAATATTGAGCACTCATATATGATATACCCCTATATAGTGTGCGAATAAATTTGAAAATTGGTCGTTGGATGAAGCCAATCCGACGGTACAGAGATGGCAAATCCGAGCACTACTGGCCGTTGGATATCATCTACATTCCACCAGATTCTACCACATGTACAATCTAGAAGACTCCATCGTTGAACTTAAGCATAATGCACAAACCTCAAAACACAGGCACTTCTCCTTTGTTCTCTAGAATCTTCCAAATCTAAATTGCCCAAACTTTTTTTTTCTAAATGAGTTGTCACTTTTTGTTTTTACTTTATGTTTTACAATGCACAATTCCATGAATCCTAAAATAGATGTTTTTTATATAAAACTAATTGATTTTGGATGAGATGAACTATAAGAATTAAACGAACATCTACATCATGCATATATGACTCAAAGCTTACATGCTATAGTGTGGTATTTATTCATAATTTGGTTACCAAATCTCATGCGTGCAATGCACGTGTACCTTACTAGTATGACTAGCCGCTCTATCTACATGCGGGACATTTCAAAGCATCCGGGCCCGCGTGTCATCCACCAAATCACAGCGAGGTGCTATAGTCGAGACTCACCTGTCACCCCGGTGTGGCCGTCATGACCCGTCATATCACAAAACCCACACCTTTACCAGCAATGGTAAGGTGGCCTCCAAGTTGGACTAGACGAAGCAACCATCATTTCACTGGAATGCTCGTTCAAGCCCTTTCTTCCCTTTCTTGAAGAAAACCTCACTCTAGGCTACTCACTTCTGCCATTTTTCTTCTGTACCGACGAAGGAAAGGTGGGCGAATCAGTTATGCTGCTATATTTTCATTCCAAGAATCTTCTTTTTGCGAAGCACCGACCGATTCTCACATCCTATTCTTTTCCCGTTTTCATTGCGATTGTGGTTTCCTTTCGATTGCTTTTTGTTTGTCAGTTCATTCATGGATCCTAGAGCACTAGGCAAAGAGTTGCCGGCGGACAACCCACTGGAGACAGCGATCTCCAGGAAGCGAGCACCAACCAACGAGTTGACCATGTTGGCGGGCCAACCCATGGAGACGAAGAACTCCAAGAAACAAGCACTGGCCAAAGAGTTGAGGACATTGGCGGACAAACTCCAAGAAACAAGCACTGGCCAAACCGTGCCTCCTCTAGGAACTCTGATTGCCACCTATGTGAGGCTCAAGACCGAGTTTGAGGAGATAGTCGCCGTTGAGAAGCAATATTCCCTTGGCAAGGTGATGGCCCCCATCGAGGACGAGGAGATGGCCCCCGAAGGGATGAGATCCCCCGGTGAGCTGCAAAAGGTAGAAAATAATGGCTTATTACCATAGTTGTGGTTTTTGATTATTTGCAATGTGCTTGCTAATACTATAGGGTTGTGCAGGTGCCGGTGGACGTCCTTGATGATTCCGATGTCGTGGCCCGTCCTGTTGGCATCGCCCTGGAGATCGATTCCGATGCCGCTGTCCATCCTGTGGACATCGCCCCAGAGATCGATTCTGATGTCGCGGCCAGTCCGGTGGACATCGCCCCAGAGAAATCGATTCCCATGCCGTTGTCCGTGTTGTGGTCATTGCCCGAGAGATCGATGACAAGAAATAGTTGGTCGTGCTAATCCTTCAGGGTAGTTTCCATTTCCCTGTGTTTAATTACCAGAACGATGCGTGTCATCAAACCATCTTAGGGCTAGTGCACTGTCTTGTTTGGGCGGATCTTGCTACCTTTGTTTGATAGTGAATCATGCGAAGAATCATGCGAACCCTCTCCGAGTTATGGAAATAGATGTATCCTCACCAGCTTTTGATTATTATTATATTTCCTTGTTCATGATAATCGTTTATTATCCATGCTATAATTGTATTGATAGGAAACTCAGATACATGTGTGGATACATAGACAACACCATGTCCCTAGTAAGCCTCTAGTTGACTAGCTCGTTGATCCATAGATGGTTACGGTTTCCTGACCATGGACATTGGATGTCATTGATAACGGGATCACATCATAAGGAGAATGATGTGATGGACAAGACCCAATCCTAAGCCTAGCACAAGATCATGTAGTTCGTATGCTAAAGCTTTTCTAATGTCAAGTATCATTTCCTTAGACCATGAGATTGTGCAACTCCCGGATACCGTAGGAGTGCTTTGGGTGTACCAAACATCACAACGTAACTGGGTGGCTATAAAGGTACACTACGGGTATCTCCGAAAGTGTCTGTTGGGTTGGCACGAATCAAGACTGGGATTTGTCACTCCGTGTGACGGAGAGGTATCTCTGGGCCCACTCGGTAGGACATCATCATAATGTGCACAATGTGATCAAGGAGTTGATCACGGGATGATGTGTTACGGAACGAGTAAAAGAGACTTGCCGGTAACGAGATTGAACAAGGTATCGGGATACCGACGATCGAATCTCGGGCAAGTGTCGTACCAATAGACAAAGGGAATTGTATACGGGATTGATTAAGTCCTCGACATCGTGGTTCATCCGATGAGATCATCGTTGAACATGTGGGAGCCAACATGGGTATCCAGATCCCGCTGTTGGTTATTGACCGGAGAGTCATCTCGGTCATGTCTGCATGTCTCCCGAACCCGTAGGGTCTACACACTTAAGGTTCAGTGATGCTAGGGTTATAGAGATATTAGTATGCGGTAACCCGAAAGTTGTTCGGAGTCCTGGATGAGATCCCGGACGTCACGAGGAGTTTCGGAATGGTCCGGAGGTAAAGAATTATATATAGGAAGTGCTATTTCGTCCATCGGGACAAGTTTCGGGGTCACCGATATTGTACCGGGACCATCGGAAGGGTCCCGGGGGCCCACCGGGTGGGGCCACCAGCCCCGGGGGGCCACACGGGCTGTAGGGGGTGCGCCTTAGCCTATATGGGCCAAGGGCACGAGCCCCAAGAGGCCCATGCGCCAAGAGATGAGAGAAGGAAGAGTCCTAAAGGGGGAAGGCACCTCCGAGGTGCCTTGGGGAGGAGGGACTCCACCCTGGCCGCACCATTCCTTGGAGGAAGGGCCAAGGCTGCGCCCCCCTCTCCCTTGGCCCTATATATAGTGGGGGAAAGGGAGGGCAACAAAATCTAAGGCTTGGCGCCTCCCTCTCCCTCCCGTGACACATCTCCCTCCTCCCGCAGCGCTTGGCGAAGCCCTGTTGGAATCCCACTACTTCCACCACCAAGCCGTTGTGCTGCTGGATCTCCATTAATCTCTCCTTCCCCCTTGCTGGATCAAGAAGGAGGAGACGTCGCTTCTCCGTACGTGTGTTGAACGCGGAGGTGCCATCCGTTCGGCGCTAGGATCATCGGTGATTTGGATCACGACGAGTACGACTCCATCAACCCCGTTCTCTTGAACACTTCCGTGCGCGATCTACAAGGGTATGTAGATCCACTCCTCCCTCGTTTCTAGATGACTCCATAGATAGATCTTGGTGACACGTAGGAAAATTATGAATTTATGCTACGTTCCCCAATAGTGGCATCATGAGCTAGGTCTATGCGTAGTTTCTATGCACGAGTAGAACACAAAGTAGTTGTGGGCATTAATTTTGTTCAATATGCTTACCGTTACTAGTCCAATCTTGATTCGGTGGCATTGTGTGATGAAGCGGACCGGACCGACCTTACACGTACTCTTACGTGAGACTGGTTCCACCGACTGACATGCACTAGTTGCATAAAGGTGGCTAGCGGGTGTATGTCTCTCCCACTTTAGTCGGATCGGATTCGATGAAAAGGGTCCTTATGAAGGGTAAATAGCAATTGGCATATCACGTTGTGGTTTCTGCGTAGGTAAGAAACTTTCTTGCTAGAAACCCATAGCAGCCACATAAAACATGCAAACAACAATTAGAGGACGTCTAACTTGTTTTTGCAGGGTATGCTATGTGATATGATATGGCCAAAAGGATGTGATGAATGATATATGTGATGTGTGAGATTGATCATGTTCTTGTAATAGGAATCACAACTTGCATGTCGATGAGTATGACAACCGGCAGGAGCCATAGGAGTTGTCTTTATTTATTTATGACCTGCGTGTCAACATAAACGTCATGTAATTACTTTACTTTATTGCTAACCGTTAGCTGTAGAAGTAGAAGTAATAGTTGGCGAGACAACTTCATGGAGACACGATGATGGAGATCATGGTGTCATGCCGGTGACGATGATGATCATGGAGCCCCAAGATGGAGATCAAAGGAGCTATATGATATTGGCCATATCATGTCACTATTTGATTGCATGTGATGTTTATCATGTTTTTGCATCTTGTTTACTTAGAACGACGGTAGTAAATAAGACGATCCCTCATTAAAATTTCAAGAAAGTGTTCCCCCTAACTGTGCACCGTTGCGAAAGTTCGTCGTTTCGAAGCACCACATGATGATCGGGTGTGATAGATTCTTACGTTCACATACAACGGGTGTAAGACAGATTTACACATGCAAAACACTTGGGTTGACTTGACGAGCCTAGCATGTGTATAGACATGGCCTCGGAACACAAGAGACCGAAAGGTCGAGCATGAGTCGTATGGTAGATACGATCAACATGAAGATGTTCACCGATGATGACTAGTCCGTCTCACGTGACGATCGGACACGGCCTAGTTGACTCGGATCATGTAATCACTTAGAGGACTAGAGGGATGTCTATCTGAGTGGGAGTTCATAAGATGAACTTAATTATCCTGAACATAGTCAAAAGGTCTTCGCAAATTATGTCGTAGCTCGCGCTTCAGTTCTACTGTTTAGTTATGTTCCTAGAGAAAATTTAGTTGAAAGTTGATAGTAGCAATTATGCGGACTAGGTCCGTAAACTGAGGATTGTCCTCATTGCTTCATAGAAGGCTTATGTCCTTAATGCACCGCTCAGTGTGCTGAACCTCGAACGTTGTCTGTGGATGTTGTGAACATCTGACATACACATTTTGATGACTACATGATAGTTCAGTGCGTAATGCTAAATGGTTTAGAATTGAGGCACCGAAGACGGTTTTGAAACGTCGCGAAACATATGAGATGTTTCGAGGGCTGAAATTGGGATTTCAGGCTCGTGCCCACGTCAAGAGGTATAAGACCTCCGACGATTTTCTTAGCCTGCAAACTAAGGAGAAAAGCTCAATTGTTGTGCTTGTGCTCAGATTGTCTGAGTACAACAATCGCTTGAATCGAGCGGGAGTTGATCTTCCAGATGAAATAGTGATGGTTCTCCGAAGTCATTACCACCAAGCTGCTAGAGCTTCGTGATGAACTATGATATATCAGGGACATATATGATGATCCTTGAGATATTCGCGATGTTTGACACCGCGAAAGTAGAAATCAAGAAGGAGCATCAATTGTTGATGGTTGGTGAAACCACTAGTTTCAAGAAGGGCAAGGGAACAACGGGATACTTCATGAAACGACAATTCAGCTGCTGCTCTAGTGAAGAAACCCAAGGTTGAATCCAAACCCGAGACTAAGTGCTTCTGTAATAAGGGGAACAGCCACTGGAGCAGAATTACCCTAGATACTTGGTAGATGAGAAGGCTAGCAAGGTTGATAGAAGTATATTGGATATACATTATGTTAATGTGTACTTTACTAGTACTCCTAGTAGCACCAGGGTATTAGATACCGGTTCGGTTGCTAAGTGTTAGTAACTCGAAATAAAAGCTACAGAATAAACGGAGACTAGCTAAAGGTGAGCTGGCGATAAGTGTTGGAAGTTTTTCCCGAGCTTGATGTGATCAAGCATCGCACGCTCCCTCTACCATCGAGATAGGTGTTTGCGTTGAGCATAGACATGATTGGATTACGTCTATCGCAATACGGTTATTCATTTAAGGAGAATAATGGTTACTCTGTTTATTTGAATAATACCTTCAATGGTCTTGCACCTAAAATGAATGTTTTTGAATCTCGATCATAGTGATACACATGTTCATGACAAAAGATATAGGATAGTAATGATAGTACCACCTACTTGTGGCACTGCCACGTAAGTCATATCGGTATAAAACGCATGAAGAAGCTCCATGTTGATGGATCTTTGGACTCGCTCGTTTTGAAAAGTTTGAGGCATGCGAACCATGTCTATTGGTGTATATGCATGAAGAAACTCCATGCAAATGGACCATTTGGACTCACTTGATTTTGAATCACTTGAGACATGCAAATCATACCACATGGGCAAGATGACTGAAAGCCTCGTTTTCAGTAAAATGGAACTAGAAAGCAACTTGTTGGAAGTAATACATTTTGATGTGTGCAGTCCAATGAGTGCTGAGGCGTGTAGTGGATATCGTTATGTTCTTACTTCACAAATGATTTGAGTAGATGTTGAGTACATTTACTTGATAAATCACGAGTCTGAATTATTGAAAGGTTCAAGTAATTTCAGGGTGAAGTTGAAAGATCATGGTGACAAGAGGATAAAAGATCTATGATATGATCATAGAGATGAATATCTGAATTACGAGTTTGGCACAGAATTAAGACATTGTGGAAATTGTTTCACAACTAATACAGCCTGGAACACCGTAGTGTGATGGTGTGTCCGAACATCATAACTGCACCCTATTGGATATGATGCATACCATGATGTCTCTTATAGAATTACCACGATAGTTTATGGGTTAGGCATTAGAGACAACCACATTCACTTTAAATAGGGCACCATGTAATTCCGATGAGATGACACCGTATGGACTATGGTTTAGAGAAACCTAAGCTGTCATTTCTTAAAAGTTTGGGGCTGCGACGCTTATGTGAAAAAGTTTCAGGCTAATAAGCTCGAACCCAAAGCGGATAAATGCATCTTCATAGGACACCCAAAACAGTTGGGTATACCTCCTGTCTCAGATCCGAAAGCAATAAGGGATTGTTTCTAGAATCGGGTCCTTTCACGAGGAAAAGTTTCTCTCGAAAGAATTGAGTGGGAGGATGGTGGAGACTTGATGAGGTTATTGAACCGTCTCTTCAACTAGTGTGTGGCAGAGCACATGGAGTTGTTCCTGTGGCACCTACACCAATTGAAGTGGAAGCTTATGATAGTGATCATGAAACTTCAGATCAAGTCACTACCAAACCTCGTGGGATGACAAGGATGCGTACTACTTCAGAGTGGTACATAATCCTGTCTTGGAAGTCATGTTGCTAGACAACAATGAACCTACGAGCTATGCAGAAGGAATGGTGGGCCCGGATTCCGATAAATGGCTCGAGGCCATAAAATCCGAGATAGGATCCATGTATGAAAACAAAGTGTAGACTTTGGAAGAACTACTTGATGGTCGTAAGGCTGTTAGGTACATATGGATTTTAAAAGGAAGACGGACAATGATGGTAAGTATCACCATTAAGAAGGCTCGACTTGTCGTTAAGATGTTTTCCAACAAGTTCAAGGAGTTGACTGCGATGATACTTTCTCACTCGTAGCGATGCTAAGAGTCTGTTGGAATTATATTAGCAATTACTGCATTATTTGTGAAATCTTGCAGATAGGATGCCAAAAACCATTGTTTCCTCGATGATTTTTGAGGAAAGGTTGTATGTGATACAACCGGAAGGTTTTGTTAATCCTGAAAGATGCTAATAAGTATGCAAAGCTCCAGCAATCCTTCTGAGGACTGGAGTAAGCATCTCGGAGTTGGAATGTATGCTTTGATAAGATGATCAAAGTTTTGGGTGTATACAAAGTTTATGAGAAACTTGTATTTCCAAAGAAGTGAGTGGGAGCACTATAGAATTTCTGATAAATATATGTTGTTGACATATTGTTGATCAGAAATGACGTAGAATTTCTGGAAAGCATATAGGGTTATTTTGAAAAGTGTTTTTCAATGGAAAACCTGGATTAGGCTACTTGAGTATTGAGCATTAAGATCTATAAGGATAGATCAAAATGCTTAATGGTACTTTCAAATGAGCACATACCTTGACATGATCTTGAAGGTGTTCAAGATGGATCAGTCAAAGAAGGAGTTCTTGCCTGAGTTGTAAGGTATGAAGTTAAGACTTAAAGCTCGACCACGGCAGAATAGAGAGAAAGGACGAAGGTCGTCCCCTATGCTTTAGACATATGCTCTAAAGTATGCTATGCTGTGTACCGCACCTGAAGTGTGCCTTGCCATGAGTCAGTCAAGGGGTACAAGAGTTATCCAAGAATGGATCACAGGACAACGGTCAAAGTTATCCTTAGTAAATAGTGGACTAAGGAATTTTCTCGATTATGGAGGTGATAAAAGAGTTCGTCGTAAAGGGCCGATGCAAACTTTGACACTAATCCAGATTATTCTGAGTAGTAAACTAGATTCGTATAGTAGAACAGTTATTTGGAATAGCTCCAAATAGAACGTGGTAGCTGCATCTGGGAGATGACATAGAGATTTGTAAAGCACACACGGATCTGAAAGATTCAGACCCGTTGACTAAAACCTCTCTCACAAGCAAAACATGATCAAACCCAGAACTCATTGAGTCTTAATCACATGATGATGTGAACTAGTTTAGTGACACTAGTAAACTCTTTGGATGTTGGTCACATGGCGATGTGACCTATGAGTGTTAATCACATGACGATGTGAACTAGATTATTGACTCTAGTGCAAGTGGGAGACTGTTGGAAATATGCCCTAGAGGCAATAATAAATTTATTATTATTATATTTCCTTGTTCATGATAATTGTTTATTATCCATGCTATAATTGTATTGATAGGAAACTCAGATACATGTGTGGATACATAGACAACACCATGTCCCTAGTAAGCCTCTAGTTGACTAGCTCGTTGATCAATAGATGGTTACGGTTTCCTGACCATGGACATTAGATGTCATTGATAACGGCATCACATCATTAGGAGAATGATGTGATGGACAAGACCCAATCCTAAGCCTAGCACAAGATCATGTAGTTCGTATGCTAAAGCTTTTCTAATGTCAAGTATCATTTCCTTAGACCATGAGATTGTGCAACTACTGGATATCGTAGGAGTGCTTTGGGTGTACCAAACGTCACAACGTAACTGGGTGGCTATAAAGGTACACTACGGGTATCTCCGAAAGTGTCTGTTGGGTTGGCACGAATCAAGACTGGGATTTGTCACTCCGTGTGACGGAGAGGTATCTCTGGGCCCACTCGGTAGGACATCATCATAATGTGCACAATGTGATCAAGGAGTTGATCACGGGATGATGTGTTACGGAACGAGTAAAAGAGACTTGCCGGTAACGAGATTGAACAAGGTATCGGGATACCGACGATCGAATCTCGGGCAAGTGTCGTACCGATAGACAAAGGGAATTGTATACGGGATTGATTAAGTCCTCGACATCGTGGTTCATCCGATGAGATCATCGTGGAACATGTGGGAGCCAACATGGGTATCCAGATCCCGCTGTTGGTTATTGACCGGAGAGTCATCTCGGTCATGTCTGCATGTCTCCCGAACCCGTAGGGTCTACACACTTAAGGTTCAGTGACGCTAGGGTTATAGAGATATTAGTCTGCGGTAACCCGAAAGTTGTTCGGAGTCCCGGATGAGATCCCGTACGTCACGAGGAGTTCCGGAATGTTCTGGAGGTAAAGAATTATATATAGGAAGTGCTATTTCGGCCATCGGGACAAGTTTCGGGGTCACCGGTATTGTACCGGGACCAGCAAAAGGGTCCCGGGGGCCCACCGGGTGGGGCCACCTGCCCCGGGGGGACACATGGGCTGTAGGGGGTGCGCCTTGGCCTATATGGGCCAAGGGCACCAGCCCCAAGAGGCCCATGCGCCAAGAGATGAGAGAAGAGTCCTAAAGGGGGAAGGCACCTCTGAGGTGCCTTGGGTAGGAGGGACTCCTCCCTGGCCGCACCCTTCCTTGGAGGAAGGGCCAAGGCTGCGCCACCCCTCTCCCTTGGCCCTATATATAGTGGGGGAAAGGGAGGGCAACAAAATCTAAGGCCTGGCGCCTCCCTCTCCTTCCCGTGACACATCTCCCTCCTCCCGCAGCGCTTAGCAAAGCCCTGTTGGAATCCCGCTACTTCCACCACCACGCCGTTGTGCTGCTGGATCTCCATCAATCTCTCCTCCCCCCTTGCTGGATCAAGAAGGAGGAGACGTTGCTGCTCCGTACGTGTGTTGAACGCGGAGGTGCCGTCCGTTCGGCGCTAGGATCATCGGTGATTTGGATCACGACGAGTACGACTCCATCAACCCCATTCTCTTGAACGCTTCCGCGCGCGATCTACAAGGGTATGTAGATCCACTCCTCCCTCGTTGCTAGATGACTCCATAGATAGATCTTGGTGACACGTAGGAAAATTTTGAATTTATGCTACGTTCCCCAACACCTTCGTCCGAACAACTTACAGTGGGAAAGGTTGGGCCTGCGATACGACCGGGGTAGACCAGGATAAGTTTGTGCATGGCAGGTGGACCAGGATGGTCGACGTCCCACATGTCGACGAATGAAAGTATTCTTTCCGATATAGAGGACGAGCAACGAGTATTCATTATTTATTTTTTATGAAAGCTATTGTCTCCACTGTTACGACGGAGGAGTGTGAAACACGGCAGCCCAGTGAACTTGGCATGTGCACCACTCCCTCCTTCCTCATGTAATGCCCAGGTTACATCTTTTTCTCACTTTCTCTCTATCTATTTCCTCTCAAATGTTTTTACCTTTATTTTTTTAAGACACAATTGTTTTTTATGCGTTTTTAGAATTATTATTTTTATACCTAGGAGCATGTGTAGAGACGGGCTCTTGCAGTGCCCACTCCTTGACTTTGTCAATGCCTCTCTCTCCTCCACATAAGGAGTACTACTTGCTATGCATGCATGCGGCGGGCAGCTGGCGTCTTGAGGGGCCAGGGCGGTGAGAGCGGGCTCCGGAAGTGGTCCAGACTCTAGCATAATTTTGGTTTTTACAGTATTTCTTTCTCCATTGACAGGTAGGCCCGCGTAGATAGATAAAGAACACGAGCTGATGAGGCGCATGCGGACTGTTTGATTGGTCAACCAGACAAATACGGAGCTATACGCTGAGCCAGTGACCGTATAATCACCATATCTCGTATACAATGATCAAAGTGAGCTACCAAGACAAGTTCGATGACCGCCAATGCATTTTACTCGGTAATAAATCGCCAGGATTGGAGGGGAATCCAAATTTGCTTCGTCTTCTGTCCTTGAGCTCTTGACAACCAATGCACTATACGGTTGTCCGGCCACTCCACCCCAGAGCTCTCACCAAGCATCGTTCATGCCACCGCGCCGCACACTAACCGGTAAGGCAGCGATGGCATCCTGCCACGCCGAGTTCCTTGCCGCCCACGACCGCACACAAAATGGTAGGGAAGCGATGGCATCCCGCCATGCCGAGTTCATCGCCGCTCGCGACCTCACAACTATGTGGGAGGAATTTGAAGATGCCAAGGCCGAATGGGCGGTAGAGCAAGAGGCGGCCAAAGCTGCACAGAGGGAGCGGAAAAGTCAGAAAGCACTCAAGAAAAGAGAGACCCGCCGCTGCAAGAAAGAAAGTACGCACGCGCTGCTGCGGAGAGGTCGGCGGAGATCCAAGAACGGTGGGGTGTCGCCGACAAAGGCGAAAAGGAGAACGACGGCGTCTGGCCAGCATGTGAGAAGTAGTAGTACTAGTAGTTAGGGTGTGTGTGTGTGTGTCTGAGTACGAGCATGTACCAGTACTACTAGTTACTACTGTAGTTTTTAGAGCAAATTACCAGTACATTAGCCTAGACTAAATGGAAAAATTCCTATCCTAAGCATCAAACGGCATCTCTTTCTCTATAGGAATTGAGATGCATGTCATCTCACATCCTATGATTTTCATATTCCTATCCTATGAACGAAAGGAGGCCTCTGTTGTAGTAACTACTGTAGCTAGCGGTACTGCTCGTACAGTAGTTTTCTTCAAGAAGCAGAATTCAACGAAGTCATGATGGTTCCTTCGTCCAATCAACTTCAAAGTGGGAAGTGGGCCTGTGATTTGACGGCTCATTAGTCATTGTTACTGCGGCGCGATGACCTGGGTGACTCCCTTGGAGTTCTGCGTGCATGGTAAGTGGACCAGGATGGTCGACGTCCTTGGCGAACGGAGTAGTATTCTTTCCGATATCGAGGTATAGTATCACTGCTGATTGGTTCGCAAAAAAATTGTATCGCTGCCGATTTATAATTATTTTTTATTTCTGATGAATGCTAGCATTTCAACTCTTACGACGAAGGGTGCCAAACACGGCATGTGCTGGATGTCCCACACGTGAGCCAAAGGAGTGGGACATGAACAACATGGTAGAGCCCTGGGTAAAAAAACAGCATGGTAGAGCGTCTCCACTTCTTCCACTTCTGGGTCGGAGACCACACGTAGTAGTACTTAGTGGTATGAAGGATTCAAAGTGTGACCTAGAGACAAAGACATGTTTTCTGCAAAAAAATGGAGACAAAGACACGTCTAGTTGGAAGGTCTCGAGGCATACACGTAAACAAATATAAAAGTTAATATGTGCCGCGAACTAATATAGTAGTAGTAGAGTACTTAGGCACGTACTCCATAACATCACCGTGCATTGCACGTACAACATTTAGTGGTAGTACGTAGTAAGAGACAAATGCCGCCCAAGAGTTCCCTTCTCGACCTACTTTTGGGTGTTTGGTAGAGTGTATGGAGGGTGCATGAGTCCACACTAGTTTAGCACAAATACACTAGAAGCATGCATGAAGAGAGCATGCATGAAGAGGGGTGTTGAGTTGAGCATGCCTGAAGAGGGAACAACTATGCTGAGACGAGAACGCAACCAAACACACCCTATATGCCACGCATGTTCATACGATTTGTGCCTTTCTACTTCACTTACTGCGCTACATTACTCAGGTTCGTACGTCCACTCCTGGGTACATGTTCGTCTCGTAGTTCCAGTCCCACGTGTTCTTCATATAGATGGAACGATCCTTGCATAACACGTGCACCTTGATGCTAGATGTCTCGCGTGTTGGCAAAAGGATGAACAAAGCTCACGTAAAAAAATAGAGTGGAAGAACATAGATTCCGGACGACCGAGAAGGAGCAAGGAACCTCGTGGTGGAGCGTCTGCACTCATAATATTTAATATTATTCAGCGATATAAAATTAACCAATCATCTCCACAGTGGACTGGAAGAGTACGAAACACGGCAGCCAAGTGTAGTTACATCATACTAGTACATGGCTAACCCACGCTATCACCATATTTCTTGGCTTCCGTGCGACACCTATCTCTAGTAATCCAGCAGCCTGTATCGCTTCTCCCTCCTCGTCTCTATCAAAGTGCGGCGGGCTGGCGTTTCTGCCGTCTATTGAGGTCGGTTAACTATCACATGTTAGCGACATGCCAAGAGCATTCTAAAAAAATTCCTTTCACGTTCCGTTTTCAAAAAGAAAAAAATCCTTTCACGTACGAATTTGCCTGTATGCTTTGAGCAACTTGCATGTCCTATACTGCTCCTGTTTGATACTCTAACTTAGCTAGAGGTTAGACTAACTCATGACTAACCCTGAACTAACTGTAGCCAAAGAGGTGTTTGGGTGACAGGGTTAGATTGACAATAAATGCACTTCATGGAGAGAGAAAAGTGATTTTTCAGTGGTCCCAATGAGAACTATCTCCAGTTAGCACCTCTTGGGTGGGATAGTTTTTTTGGTGGGTTCGGTGCAACTTGCTCCAATTTAAACCCTCATGCTTGGATAGTTTAGGGCTATTTGAGCCCCAACTAGCTCAAACTAACTCTAACCCATGGATCCAAACAGGGCCTATGGCCAGTCTCGACGCGGAGCAGTCGCGTGCACCGGGAAGCGGCGCTCTCTCGGCCGTCGCGCCACTTCAAAGCCGGCGCCAGTGAGAGGTCGCCTCCGCTCTGGCCAGGCATTAATGCGGCACTGACGCTCCAGGGCGACGCTGACCGTTTCATGCGGGAAGCTCGCGCTGGCAAGGGACTATAGGTTTTGAACCGTTTCTGGTGTAGTACTGGTAGTTTGCAAAACTACTCAATTATTGCACTCGGTTTCCTAGGAAATTGTGGTAAAAAACGTTACTCCATAGCCCTCTTACCTTCTCCTTCCTCTTCCACCGCCCGCGCACGTCCGCGGGAAGCGACCGGTCAACCCTTATATAGGAGTGCTAGCACAAAAAGATGCATGCATGGCCACTAAAATTTCCATATTAAAGCGCCGCTCCGACGGGAGTATGGCGTATGTTGTTACCTTTGGCCGGCCCATGGCTACCGGGCGACGGCGACCAGAGAAGAGGCGGCGGTAGGGGAATGAATGCATCTACTGTTTGGGTTCGCCTTCCGGCTTAAATAAATGGGCAGCATCACGTGTACCCGCGGGTGCACAAATTGTAACATACGTGTCTGCTTAAGTGGGCGTCACGTAACTGGTGTGTGTGTGAGAGAGATTCTGAGAGACAGAGTGCATGTGTGCGACTCTACTCTTCGGACATGTACTCAACCTTTTGCATCGGGATATAAGTATAATGGTATTTACTTTAGCTAGTGATTTACGTGGCCATGTTAACGTGGTTGTGTCAAAAAAATGTCACTTCCTGCTCGTGATTTGCGTTATATAATTACAAGCAAGATTCTCGTGCATTGCACGGAACATCAATATGCATTTTTTTACAGAACACCTGTTGTGATTGACCCATGCAGGAGTAATCCCATGTGTAAAAACTAATGATATCTCGAGAATTTTATTGGAAAACTGGTATCTCGAGAATGTCATCGAAAAGATGAAAGATGAGAGATAAGGCGAGGAGGAGTAGAGCATGGTGGTGACTGGTAGTCAGAATGGGCGGATGCATGGGGATGGATGGCGCCGGCAGGCGGCAGTGGCCACCATGCATGCTAGATTGTTCCAAAGACTTATTCCTTTTTTAATTGCTGAGCAATGAGGTTGCGGGAGATAATGATGTGGAGAGAGGTGCAGGTATCTTTTGTAAAATTATCATAGTTTGCTTTCTATCCTCAGATATAGATCATACGGTCTGTATTACAAGATGGCAGGCACACCGTCACCACCAACTCATTTTTTATAAGGGTACAGATGATAAGTTTGCTGACTACTAAAGTAAAGTGGAATTTGTCCATGTTATGCAAGTAAATAAAGCTGATTGTTCATCATATGGGTAAGGTTGGATGAAGGGTGGTAGGAACAAATGCTCCGCCTAGAGCATGTGTGTGAGAGATGGAGTCTTAGTGTGTGTGTGTGTGTGTGTGGCGTGTGTGTGTGTGAGAGAGAGAGATGGAGTCTTAGTTTGTGTGTGTGTGTGAGAGAGGGAGAGAGATGGAGTCTTAGTGTGTGTGTGGGGGGGGGGCGGGCGTGCTTGCATGTGTGTGTGTTTGTGTGTGTGTGTGTGTGAGAGAGAGAGAGATGGAGTCTTAGTGTGTGTGTTGGGGGGTGCGTGCATGTGTGTGTGTGTGTGTCGCAGGGTCCTCTGTGGCGGATGTAATTTAAGTGTCCATGGCTTTCATCATAGAGAGGTGATGTGTATGGCAGAGACCACCAATGATGGGGTGCGAGAGAGAAAATGCCCGTAGAGAGGGAAGAGAAGGTGTGTGCGTGTGAGAGGAGTCGACTTCGAGAGAACGTGTTTGTTCGAGAGACACCGAGGAAGACTACTATATATCGATGGTGCATGTAGGCGGGAATTAAACTAATGGATGGTCTTATTGGTTTCAGGGATATAGGGGAAGAGTGAGAGGCGGGGGGGGGGGGTAGCTAGAAGGAGATTGTTAAGTGTGAGTGTGTGTTTTACCCATCCAGGCGGAAGTTATGTGCACAAAAGAGGAGAACGATTCGATGTGGCGTTAGGATTGAGGGTAATTAACTACGTATGGAGACATAGAGACCTTGAACGTGCATGTGTGAGAGGTATACATGTATACGTGGGATGTGTGTGTGTGCGCGCGCGCATGATCGAGATAAAAGAAAGAAGACATAAGTCATAAGATCAACGACATGGGAGAGACGGATCGGTATGACAATATGCATGCATGTGAGAATGCATGGAAGAAGTCCCGACAATTGAGCATGTGTTTTTGTCTTTAAGAGATAGTGGCGTGGGCTGGAGCATGCATCTATGGCGAGCAGAGGGAGTGAGGCGCAACGATTGTGCAAAAGAGACCAACCTATAAATGCATATGTATGGAGAGACATATATAGTGTGGGTGATAGGAAGCAAGACTCCGTGCGAGAAAGAAATGTTGACGGAGAAACTACAGATAGATACAGAGATGGAGATGCTAGCTAGAGGGACATCCGCTAGTTTGGGTGTTGGAGATGACCGTCGGGTGGTTCAAAGGGTGAAGTTATATATGTGTGTGAGAGGGCACTTGACTGCATGTAGAGAGAAACATATGTAGTGTGCGTGATAGGAATCAAGAGTGAGGGCGAGAAAGAAGGTTGATGGAGAAACAGATAAATAGAAAGATAAAGATGCTAGCTAGTGTGCGTTAGAGATAGGAGTATAGTGGATCAGAAGGCTGGGTTATGTGTGTGGGTGTGAGAGAGATAGAGAGAGGGTGCGTGTGAGTCACATACAAACAGATATCAGAGAGAAATGAGATCCAGAGAGACGGAGTTTTGTGTCTGCGAGAGAGAAAGATATTTCACAACGAGAGTGATAGCTAGAGAGACATATGAGGGAACGCAAGATATCTCTAGGGAGAGAGGGTGTGTGTGAGCGACATACAAGAGAACAATGGAGAAATATGAGACCCTGGGAGACAGAGTTTGTGTTTGTGTGTGAGAAAGAGATATTGAAGAGGAAGAGTCGTAGGTTCTCATATCTAAGGAGCGAAAGACATCTCTGTATGAGGGGTGTGCGAGTGGCACACATGGGAATAGTAGAGAGAAATGAGACCCCGGGAGACAAAGTTTTGTGTTTGTGTGAGAGAAAGAGATTCCACATGGAGAATCATAGTTAGAGACACATAGCAGGGAGCGAGATATACTTAGAGAGAGATAGAGTGATGAAGGTCGAGGGAGAGAGTACCGTCAGTGTGTTACGAAGATAAAAGATCATTGTCGACATACAGGTAGCACGAGAGATACCTGAGAGACGATGAACGCGTATAGGTCCAGAGAGATAGTCCTATATAAGCATGAGTGATAGCTATATGAGACGAATATCTGGATTAAAGGGGATTCAAATATTTAAACTGGAGATCACGACATCGATAATATCATAACGCAAATTGGTGTATCAAACATGCATATTCATTTGAATTTGGGCACACGTGTAATGTTATATAGTTTATCATATTGGTGATCCATAGATTCTTCAATTACAAACAATGCATGGTTTATATGCAATTAATGTCTAAACGGGATTACACTATATGTTGCGTGTGTGAAACACATTATACATGTTTGAGAAGTAAAAAAACCGCATGAAACACACATTAATTGGAGACAGTTAGCGAGGAATGCATACATTGGATTTCAACATAAAGTGGTTTCAAATATTTGAAAATCCAAATTGATGGATACAACCTTATGAATCTGAGATCATGCCATTTGTAAACCATATTTATGTATAAATGGTGTTGTGCTTTTGAAAGTATATATAAAAAAATGATGTATATAGAATGTAATTCCAATTGAAAATGGATCCCGCCCGAAAAAAATAGAATACAAACGGGATTCGAATTGAGTTGGCACGGTAAACGTGCACTCTGCAAAATTTGAACGAAGCGGGGAAAGTCGCAGTAACCGCCCGAAACCAAAATCTGCGAGATGGAAATCACTACTGCCTATCCCTGCCACGCAAAGCCTATATGCTGGATTTCTATAGGTTTCGATAGGGGTAGGTTTGTAATTTCACCCAAACGTGACGTAACCGCCTCTCACCCGGATTCATACACGGTGGGCGCCAAAACACAGTGTGTCCTCGGCCGAAATCGACTCCCTCCCCGATTCATATTCATACACGGTGGGCGCCAAAAACAAACTCTCGTCGGCAAATATTCGGTGTATGCGAGATTACCGTCCTATCCCCAACCGACTAGTGTTGCTGTGATGTAGTAGAAATTTGAAACGGGGGCTAAGTTTGTAAATTTCCTCGCATTTGAGACAAGCGCGCCCTGAATACATGGTTCCCCCTTCCTCTCTACCTCCCTTTTCCCCATTTGTACTCCGTGGGCGCCAAAACACCCTCTCCACCCCACCCTCCTCCGTTCGCCGCCATCCGCCACCCCATCCACCGCCGTCCTCCTCCACCATGCCGGAGCTGATACCCCGACGCCGCCGTCCATTACGAGAGATCGACCTCTCTCATCCACGGCTTCGGACCGGGATCCTTGCATCCCGTCCTCTCGCTTCATCCCCGCCGTCGTCCACCTTGCCGGCGCCGCTCCTACGACCGTCTCGTCCACCGCGCCCCGCCGCCACCATCTACCCTCCTAGATCTGCTTCCACGCCACCGACAGCCATCGCTACCGCAGCACCGTCAAATTCTCAGCAGATGCGTACACGGCGCCGCACCAGAGGCGGTACTCTTTCGTATCTGCTCAACTTATTTATCGCAGCAAGAAAATAGATCGCCACTGCTTTACTCTGATTTCTTGTCTTGGTTGCGAAGTTGCCTTTGTCCGGTTTGCACCTTCAGATCCGCCATGGCACGCTCAACACCATACTCGCAATGCTCATGGTTTTCCCCTTTTATATTCCACACTAGTTAAATCACAGTAGACTAAATTTCAAAATTGGGTCAGTCGATTTTTCAGAGCTCGCCGGAGTTCGCCGGTGCGATCGAAGGGGCTCGGGTGGGGACGGTGGTTTTGGGGGGCGGTGGTGGGGCCTCATCGAACGAAGAAAACTCGACGCGGGTGGGGGCGGGGGTGGCGGTGGGGGTGGAGGAGGAACACAGGCGGTGGGGCCGGTGGTTCGGCCGGCGGCCCGTGCGGTGTTCTGTATGGGAAGCACAGTATGTTCCTTGTCAGGAAGGGGAGCAGGGACATCTGCAGTCAACAGCTGATAGAGCTGGCCTGTACGTGATCGATAGGCTTTCAATTACTAGCGGCAAAACAACACCGTAATTTCCAGCCAGTTCCACTTTCCCGATTTATATATCCTGGTTATGGTGTACCCCTGTTATGTACACTATGATCTGCCTAGTTGCTGTGTGCTCTTGTTATCATGGTTTGGCAATAAACTCTCTATACAGTATATTATGAACCTATCATCTGCCAGCTATCCTTACTTCTGGAGCCTATTTTTTGTGTACTTGTGCCAGATTATATAAATGCACGCACCATATTACAGCACACATGAGCTCTCTCATCAGAATCCAGTGATAGCACACAAGTGTTTACAGGGGCGCCCCTATATTAGAATATCATCTGCATTACAAAGATAATCTCACAACTATTTATGTTTTCATGGTTCTCAGATATCATACGCAATTACAGTGAATATCAGAATCCGCGCATCAGAAGAATATTGTGGAACACTGCAATGACTTACAAAATTGGCACCAAGGCATTGAGTGCCATTCTGGAAGCAATGAAACTCGTACGCTCCCCACCTGTTGATTCTTGTTCAGAATATCATCCTAATGACTATTCTAACCTCGAGGAGTCAAAGGCAGATGGCCTGTCCTGTTCACCCATCAAGGTGCCTGTTCTAATTTGGCAAGGTTTTATTGATTGCGCGTATCTTGCATATGTTGTCTTGCATTTCTTCTACTTTGTTGCACCGCCATCTGCTTAGTTTACTCATCATATATGTCGAGATGCCATGCCCATCCATTATCAATACATATTCCATCTGTCATCGTACCATGTTTTTCCACTCAAATGCTTACATTAGTGTAGAATATATCCAATGCCAATGTTTTTATCAATTGTTCGCTCCAAATTATCTGATCTGTATGAATGGTTACATTAGTGTAGAATATATCCAATGCCAATGTTTTTTTAGCTCTGCATTGTTCTTGTAAGTACATGCTGTCCTTTATCAGTGTACTTATAATGACAGGTAGGTGTTCATGTACCATCACTCTGCAGCTTATTTTCCTTTGCCCTCCATTTTCTACACATCAGATCTATATTTACTCTTACCATAAGGTTGGTACTGAAGAAGTTTAGCTGTGCATTGCTCTTGGCTGTACCTTTTGCCTGTATCGCTGCACTTACATTTATAGCTACTTGGTTATGTAGCATCACTCTTCATCTTATCTTAAATATTCTCCATTTTTTCGTATATTATCACATCTATATTTACTCTTAACAAAATGTAGAATAAAGGCAATGCTTTTGAAGAAGATTCTGTGGTAAACTTCTTGAATTGCCCCCCCCCCCATCAGCATGGACAAGGCCTTTATAGAGCCTGTCTTCACCAATAATGTAAGTTTGTCCATCTCAAGCCTTCAAACTTTGTTGTATATATTTGGTTAGGCATGACTGCAACAGCTGTTTATTTTTGGTGTTTGCATCAAATTGCTTGTTTAAAGTTTATTATATGTAGTTCATAAACAAAAGTTTGTCCTTTCTCAATTTAAGTTTTCAGTTGTACAACCAAGTTCCTTCTTCATACCATGTAAATTAAACTATACAGAGCAAGTGATCTTCTTTTGCACTGCATGTATGCTTCTGTTCTTCATCTGTAATCCAGTGGTGTGGTGAACCTACCCACTACAGCACAATGTCATATTCTGCAATGTCTTAACTATGAACAATGTCATATCATTCTACTATTATTTAAACCGTCTCTTTATTTGCCAATCTGAAATGGTATAAATTGACAGCACACTAACCATTGATACTTATGAGTTCTTGATCTATAATCCAGTGGTGTCATGAAGCTGCCAACTCCTTCACAATGTCATTTCCTGCCATGTCTTGACCTGAACAATACCATATTGTGGTAATGCAAATTTAAACTGTGTCACTTTATTTGTCAGTAAGAAATGTGATGAATTGTCAGCACTGATACTTTTATGTGCAAAACCTGTCATCTGTCTGCTTGTTCATCTTTCAGAGTGAGGAAGATATAAGTGTTGAAAAAGCGCAGTCTCATCATCTTGCTCAGCTGCTTGCACTGCAGCTCCCCAGCAGGGCTAACCTTTCTTGAACTCTATTTAAGTGTTGTTGGTTTTGTTTATTATTTTGTCGGCGTGTTTATTTGCACTGGTGGCGATCTTTGATGCCCAGTGTATGTAATCTACTGTCTGCTTGTGCTTTATTATCATAGTGGCGAACTTTGATGCCCAGTGGATGTAATATGCCGTAATTTCTTTATTGTATAGTATAGGTTTTTTCTTATTCACGATGCTGCAGTTATTTTACTGTATATATATATCCTGTCTTCGCAGTAAACTGGCCAAACCGTAAAATTACGGTACATAATCGGGCCATCATGCAATCACGATTTAGGTTGGGCCTGAAACGTGCCGATCAGCTCACGGGCCAGCAGCAGCCCGAAATGAACCCCGACCCATGATTGTGCGAATCAAATCACGGGCTTCTAACAGGCCGAAAAATTGTCTCGGTCCTTGTTTGGCCCAATCAGATATCGGCTGCGAGCAGACCGGATGCAAACTGGGCCGTAGTTAGGCCCAACTATATGACGGGCTTTTAACAGGCTGAAATTAATATAGGGCCGAAATGTTAAACGGGCCGTTAACAGGCCAAAACTAATATCAGGCCGAATTACTAAGTGGGCCTTTAGCAAGTGGGCCCAAAAGCATAGTGTCCAGTTGACGGGCCGAATCTGATATGGGCCATAATTGAGCCCAAAGCCTCTTAAAGGGTCGGACCTGATATGGGCCGTAATTTGGCCCAGAACGTGGTAGGCCTTTAACGGGTTGGATCTCATATGGGCCACTATTAGGCCCGGAGCATGGCAGGCCATTAATGGACCGGATCAAATATGGGCCGGCATTTGGCCCAAAACATGGCAGGCAGTTAATGGGCCGGCCTACTAGGGTCCACAAAATCTTGTGGGCCTACATCTGGGCCGACCCATTAATGTCGGCAAAATCTCGTGGGCCTTTAGCTGGGCCGGCCCATTATGGCACAAAAAAATCTTGTGGCCTTTACCTGGGCCGGCCCATTATGACCCGCAAAATCTTGTGGGCCTTTAGCTGGGCCAGCCCATTATTGTCCGCAAAATCTCGTGGGCCTTTAGCTGGGCCGACCCATTATGGTCCGCAAAATGTTGTGGGCCTTCAATTGGGCCGGCTCATTTAAACTTGATGGGCCGGTCCATGTGTCAACATATCATAGGCGCATCTTGCCCATTGGATGAGTTGACACGTGTCTCCTCCAACCAATGAGAATTTTACACGTGGAAAATCGGCATTGGTCGGGGCTGTTAATGGGTTATCGGATCCAAAACCCGACCCGATAGCTTAACGGCGCTCCGTTACGGTGGATGCCACGTGTCGGTCACCCTTGACGAAAGCACTTCTGTGATGCACGATTTATTGTGATGGAAGTGGGCACTTCCGTGATGATAATTTTGGTAATGTCATGGAACACTTCTACAACAGCACAGGTATGACTATCTTGATTCTGTCATAAATTTGTCATGGATGTACATGCATGACAAAAAAAAGTGACCTACTGTGACAAACACGTATCATCACGGAAGTGTATTTTTTTTGTAGTGTTGGTACTATCGGAATCATCATATTTGACAAGAGCCGCCATGAGCCCCCCCATGTCATTGTAGTGACGTTTAAGCCGCCCCAGTTTCTTCTTCAGTGGGAGGAAACGACAATTCTTCCCAACATCAGGACTGCTGAACCGACATTGATACTGCCCGACAAATGTATCACAGCTGAGATCCGTATCACCCAATTGGTTGTTGACTCGCCCTCACCTTGAACACAAGAATCCAAGTCCAGGATCGACATGGGCTGCTTGCATGTGTCTTTAAATTTTTGGATAAAATGAGTTTTTAACTATGCCCACGACCTAATGGAATTAGCACGCAACCCTTTTAACCAGGTACGAGCTGGGCCATCCAACATCTTGGTGAAATATTTAGCACACGCAGCATCACTAACATCCAGCATTTCCATAGCCATCTCATAGCTCTCAATCCACGCCTCGAGGGGCTGATCCGAATTGTAATTAGGCACCTTGTGAGGGCCTTTAATATCCTTAGGCAGACGCTCATTGCGCAAAGCCGACACTAAACACGGCACACCCAATGTTCTAGAGGTCACCCCTGCCTCCAACGATGCCGAGGGATAAACCGGAGATTGCTGCTGAGCTGCCGTATGAGCCACCAGCTCGGCTTCCTGACACGCCCTGCCCTGATTCACCACGGGTTGAGTGTCACCGCCGCGCGCCGGGTCATGCCTTCGAGGCCAGTTATGGTGCTATTCACTGCTTGAAACCGCCGGCGACTCAATGTGCCTGCTGTAACTTGGGCTTGGACAAGGGGTTGGATGAATCTGCTCACGGCTATACGAATAAGCCGCCTATTGAGCCACAGCCGTCTGAAGAAATTCCCTGCGCATCTGCATCTCTATCGGAGCTGGAGACTCACCTTGAACTGGGAGAGCCGCAAATCGTGTCGCCGCAGCAATCATGTTATCCAAAGGGTTAGGATAATGACCCGGTGGTGTAGGAACATGCTAAGGCGGGGTTGTATTCAAATGAGGCGGATCCATAGTACGTGGCTGAACCGACGCTCTGGCCACGGGCGCGTCAACCGCTCGGTTTACCACAGGCGGGTCACTAGTCCCTACCCAGGCATGTTGAAAAGATTTTTGGCCTCGAACTCCGTAGGCAATCGACTCTGGTGCCTCCTCCTCATGACAACATTTGAAGCGTTTTGATCCAAGGCAAGCCGGAAGGACTCTGCCTGGATCCATTGTGCCTGTGCATCCAAGGTGGCTCGCTCCGCGGCCATCCTAGTATTATCAGCCGCGAGCTTGCGCTATCTCATCATGTAGCTTTGTGACATCCCCTTTATGCTGATCCTGAGTGTCTGATACGTCTCCAACGTATCTATAATTTTTGATTGCTCCATGCTATTATATATTCTGTTTTGGATGTTTAATGGGCTTTATTATACACTTTTATATTATTTTTGGGACTAACCTATTAACCCAAGGCCCAATGCAAATTGTTGTTCTTTTGCCTATTTCAGTGTTTCACACAAAAGGAATATCAAACGGAGTCCAAACAGAATGAAACCTTCGGGAGCGTGATTTTTGGAACAAACGTGATCCAGAGGACTTGGAGTAGACGTTAAGAAATCAACGAGGAGTCCACGAGGCAGGGAGGCGAACCTGCCCTCCTAGGCGCGCCCCCACCCTCGTGGGCCCCACGTGGCTCCACCGACCTACTTCTTCCTCCTATATATACCTACGTACCTCGAAACCATCCAGGAGCACCACGAAGCCCTATTTACACCGGCGCAACCTTCTGTACCAGTGAGATCCCATCTTGGGGCCTTTTTCGGCGCTCCGCCGGAGGGGGAATCGATCACGGAGGACTTCTACATCGACACCATAGCCTCTCCGATGATGTGTGAGTAGTTTACCACAGACCTTCGGGTCCATAGTTATTAGCTAGATGGCTTCTTCTCTCTCTTTGGATCTCAATACAAAGTTCTCCTCGATCTTCTTGGAGGTCTATTCGATGTAACTCTTTTTGCGGTGTGATTGTCGAGATCCGATGAATTGTGGGTTTATGATCAAGATTATCTATGAACAATATTTGAATCTCCTCTGAATTCTTTTATGTATGATTGGTTATCTTTGCAAGTCTCTTCGAATTATCAGTTTGGTTTGCCCTACTAGATTGATCTTTCTTGCAATGGGAGAAGTGCTTAGCTTTGGGTTCAATCATGCGGTGCTCGATCCCAGTGATAGTAGGGGAAACGACATGTATTGTATTGTTGCCATCGAGGATAAAAAGATGGGGTTTATATCATATTGCTTGAGTTTATCCCTCTACATCATGTCATCTTGCCTAATGCGTTACTCTGTTCTTATGAACTTAATACTCTAGATGCATGCTGGATAGCGGTTGATATGTGGAGTAATAGTAGTAGATGCAGGCAGGAGTCGGTCTACTTGTTGCGGATGTGATGCCTATATACATGATCATGCCTAGATATTCTCATAACTATGCTCAATTCTATCAATTGCTCGACAGTAATTTGTTCACCCACCGTAATACTTATGCTATCTTGAGAGACCTATGGCCCCCGGCTCTATTTTCCATCATATTAATCTCCCGTCAACTAGCTACTTTTGTCGCAGTTTATTTTGCAATCTTTACTTTTAATCTTTATCATAAAAATACCAAAAATATTATCTTATCATCTCTATCAGATCTCACTTTTGCAAGTGGTCGTGAATGGATTGACAACCCCTTTATCGCGTTGGTTGCAAGGTTCTCATTTGTTTGTGTACGTCTGAGGGACTTGCGCGTGGCCTCCTACTGGATTGATACCTTGGTTCTCAAAAACTGAGGGAAATACTTACGCTACTTTGCTGCATCATGATAACACACAAGTATAGGGGATCGCAATATTTTTCGAGGGTAGAGTATTTAAACCAAATTTGTTGATTCGACACAAGGGGAGCCAAAGAATATTCTCAAGTATTAGCAGTTGAGTTGTCAATTCAACCACACCTGGATAACTTAATATCTACAGCAATGTGTTTAGTAGCAAAGTAATATGATAGTGATGGTAACGGTAACAAAAGAGTAGTGCAAGTAATAGTAAATATTTTTGGTATTTTGTAGTGATTGTAACAGTAGCAACGGGAAAGTAAATAAGCGTAAACCAGTATATGGAAAACTCGTAGGCACCGGATCAATGATGGATAATTATGCCGGATGTGGTTCATCATGTAACGGTCATAACATAGGGTGACACAGGACTAGCTCCAATTCATCAATGTAATGTAGGCATGTATTCCGAATATAGTCATATGTGCTTATGGAAAAGAACTTGCATGACATCTTTTATCCTACCCTCCCGTGGCAGCGGGGTCCTAATGGAAACTAAGGGATATTAAGGCCTCCTTTTAATAGAGAACCGGAACAAAGCATTAGCACATAGTGAATACATGAACTCCTCAAACTATGGTCATCACTGGGAGTGGTCCCGATTATTGTCACTTCGGGGTTGCCGGATCATAACACATAGTAGGTGACTATAGACTTGCAAGATAGGATCAAGAACACACATATATTCATGGAAACATAATAGGTTCAGATCTGAAATCATGGCACTCGGGCCCTAGTGACAAGCATTAAGCATAGCAAAGTCATAGCAACATCAATCTCAGAACATAGTGGATACTAGGGATCAAACCCTAACAAAACTAACTCGATTACATAATAAATCTCATCCAACCCATCACCGTCCAGCAAGCCTACGATGGAATTACTCACGCACGGCGGTGAGCATCAGGAAATTGGTGATGGAGGATGGTTGATGATGATGACGGTGATGAATCCCCCTCTCCAGAGCCCCGAACGGACTCCAGATTAGCCCTCCCGAGAGGTTTTAGGGCTTGGCCGCGGCTCTGTATCGTAAAACGCGATGATTTCTTCTCTCTTATTTTTTTCTCCCCGAAAGCCTATATATAGAGTTGGAGTTGGCGTCGGAAGGTGTCCAGGGGGCCCACGAGGTAGGGGGCGCGCCCTAGGGGGGCGCCCCCCACCCTCGTGGACAGGGTGTGGGACCCCTGGTCTTCATCTTTGGCAATGATTTTTTATTATTTATTGTAAGGTATTTCGTGGAGTTTCAGGTCATTCCGAGAATATTTGCTATCTGCACATAAAACAACACACTACAAAAAAATACACTTCCGTGATGATACGTGTTTGTCACAGTAGGTTGCGTTTTCTGTCATGCATGTACATCCATGACAAATTTATGATAGAATCAAGATAGTCATACCTGTGCTGTCGTAGAAGTGTTCCATGACATTGCCAAAATTATCATCACGGAAGTGTCCACTTCCATGACGATAAATCGCGCGTCACATAAGTGCTTTCGTCAAGGGTGACCGACACGTGGCATCCACCGTAACGGAACGTTGTTAAGCTATCGGGTCGGATTTTGGATCTGATAACCCGTTAACAGCCACGACCAATGCCGATTTTCCACGTGTAAAATTCTCATTGGCTGACGGATCCACGCGTCAGCTCCGCGTTGGCACTGGTGTCACTCATCCAACGGTCGAGATGGGCCTATGATATGTTGACACATGGACCGGCCCAAAAGTGGCCCACAAAGTTTAAATGGGCCGGCCCAACCGAAGGCCCATAAGATTTAGCGGACCATAATGGGCTGGCCCAGCTAAAGGCCCACAAAATTTAGGGGACCATAATGGGCTGGCCCAGCTAACGGCCCACACGATTTTGCAGACCATAATGGACCGGCCCAGCTAAAGGCCCACAAGATTTTGCGGACCACAATGGGCCGGCCCAGCTAAAGGCCCACAAGATTCTGTAGACCATAATGGGCCGGTCCAGCTAAAGGCCCAACATTCTTTGTCAAATCGGCCCGTCAACGGCCTGTGCTAAACTTGTCATCAACGCGGCCCATGGTCACTTCTGGCCCGTTAACAGTCCGCTAAGTAATTGGGCCGAATTACGGCCCGGTGTATTTCCGGCATGTTAAAGGTCCGACTTCATTTGGACCCATTTACAGGCCATCAAAACTTTCGGCCCATAAACGACCGTAAAGGATTTGGGTCATATTCGGCCATGTCTGACATTCGGCCTGTTAGAGGCCCACTACAGCTTTAGGCCACTTTCGGCCTGTTGTCATTTTCGGCCTGTTAACACCGGACGTAAACCATGGGCCATATGTGGCCCAACATCATATCGGGCCCATTAACGGCCATATAAAAATGACGATAATCTAGCCCAACCGAAGTTCCGGCCTGTTAAAGGCCCGTGTATTAGGTCGGCGCATTTACGGCCCGTCCGAATTTCGGCCTGTTAAAGTCCAGTTGGTTATTTGGCACAATCAGGGCCCAATCTCACTTTCGGTCTATTAAAGGCCCATGTATTTTATGGGCTCGAGATATTTCACCTGTAAACGGCCTATTTTTACTGAGGGCCCAAATTATGTTTAGGCCTGTTAAAGGCCCACTATGGGCACAGGCCTACGAGAAAAATATGAAAGCTTATGCTGATTTAGGCCCAGATATTTTTAGTGGGCTACATGCCAATTTCGGCCCGTAATCGGTTTTAGCCCAATTGGAATGGGCCCGATGAATGTTGGCTTGTTGGGCTCCTACGAAGCTTTCGGCCGATTACATTACTAAGATAAACCTACACTATACAAAAATAGCGTCGTAATTACTGCAGCCTGAGGCAGCATCATAAATGTTGTATCACAACAAAATAAATTCCAACCATACAACAAAAGGCATGTTGGCATAAAGTTTACAGTCCTTCCAGATAAAAGCACCATCAGATGTATAGAAGCATAGACCATTTGACCTGAGTGCTAATGTTTCAGGTTGTAGAATCTGATGGAGCAGCACGATCTCCACCTTTTTTCTGCCATTGCTCTTGAACAACGAAGCGAATGTCTGATAGTCTGGTTTCAAAACCATTCATATCTTGACGACATTTCTCAACCACTATTCTTGTTTCCGAAACAACGTCCATTAGGGATTGGACTTGTGTCTGGAGCACAGATATATCAGTCTGTCTAGCAGGAAGATTTTGTTCAGTAGGCGATTTGGACGAGGTTACACTACTAGGGAAAACCTTATACACAGAAATTTAGCAACAACGCGGGTCAAAAAGGGCGCTAGTGCTAGATAGCAGTAGCGGTTCCGAATAAACCGCGCTGCAGATATGGTTGTAGCAGTAGCGCGTGTGGCCGTAAAAGCGCTACTACTAATATTCCCATGGGTGGAATGATAGGCTACGCATAGCAGTAGCGGGCTTGCAGGAAGCGCGCTACCGCTAGGGCATGAGTAGCAGCGCGTTTCCCAGGAAGAGCGCTACTGCTAATGGAAATAAAATAAAGTGAAAAACAAATAGAAAGCAAATGAAAATGAAAGAAACAGAAAAAGGAGAAAGAAAAAAATAAAATGTAAAGCAAAATAAATGAAAAAGCGAAAAAACAGAGAAAGGCATAGCTGTATCGTGTGTTAATAAGAGGCGCTATAGCTAACGTAGCTGCAGCGCGTTCCCCGGACCCCCGCTATAGAAACAGAAAAGGAAATAAAAAAGGGAGAAAATTACGTGGCTATAGCAGTAGCACATTTTGGAAAAAGTGCTATAGCTACCTTAGCTATAGCGCGTTTTGCAAAACGCGCTACCGCTAGTTTTGACTTAACCAAAAAACCATTTCCCCCCGCCACCACTTGCCCCCCAAATCTCTCGACCCACCCCGCCGCCGTCTCCCCAATTCGCCGTCGCCCCACTTCACCGCCGTCTGCTGCCGACGTCGACGCCCCCGGAGCCACCAAAGCCGTGCGCCGTCGACGCCACCGGAGCCGCCCCCAACGCCACGGAGCCGCGCGGCCTCATCAACGCCACCGGAGCCGCCGTCAAGGCCACCGGATCCTCCCTCTCCACAACTGCCTCCCTCGCCGTCACCGAAGACGCCCCTGCCTCCCTCGCCACCACTGCCTCCCTCGCCACCACCGGAGCCATCCTCTGTAAGCCCCCACCCCTCCTCTCTCTCATGCATAGGTTAGCTAGTTTAATTATGTTAATTATCTAGGTTAGGGAAAAAATTTAGTTAGGGCTTTGACAGAGAAGTAGTTAGGTTAACTAGTTTAATTAGGTTAATTATCTAGGTTAGTGCAAAAATTTAGTTAGGGCTTTGACAGAGAACTAGTCAGGTTAACTAGTTTAATTAGGTTAATTATCTAGGTTATTTAGGCAAGTTTTATTTTAAAGATGATCCCTTCCTAGACTTTTATTGTTGATTATATCTTTTCATTTAAGTGGTCATGTTGTTTGTGCCCAAGTGGCTTTGTTGTTTCAATGAAGCTGAGTGGCCTATATATGTTTTGCCGGAATGTTGATTCATTTCTTTTCCGGCAAATTTCAGGTTCTCGATTTGTCCACTTTTTAGCAAAGGTCATGCCGAAATTTTCCGTGAATTTCGGCATGACTTGTGCTACAAACTAGGACATATCGAGTGCCCGGGATTTGCCGCACCAGGAAGGAGCCAACATTCCTGCAAAACAATAGGCCTTGTTTATGTCATTATTCATTTTATAAGGTCTAGAATTAATTGACTAGATTTAATCATGGGAAACATGGCTAGCAACGATGAAGGACAGGGTTCTGGTGATTGCGACGACGCCTACCGGGCGGCAGACGAATTTTTTAGCCTTACTGACGATCAACTGATGTTATTGTTGGGCCCACCGGTGGCATCGGGGACTTAGACCGACATGTAGACCGGTGCTGAGACTGAAACCGATGCTTAGACTCAGACCGGCATCGAGACCGGCACTGAGACTGAGACCGGCGCTGCCTTGGGGAGCGGAGCCGGTGTAGAACCGAAAGCAAAGAGGCAACGGGTTCCTAACAAACTCAAGACTACTAGAGTGGTGGTCACGAAGGTGGACGACGGCAATTTTGAGCCAACGGCGCCCAAGGAAGCGCGTCGAAGCTACGGCAATCGAATAGGCTGCATCGTACGGAAAATCGCCACCATCAATGATGAGAAACTATAGAAGATAGAAAATATGAGGAGCTCCCTCCTAAAGATGTTTCACCAGATATTCTTGTTCCCGGGCTGGAATGAGAAGGATTAAAAAGATCTAGATGAGGACCCGGCAATGAAGAAGATAAACAAACACGCCATGACCAAGTTTAGCGACGCATTGGCCGCCTGGAAAAATCGAGTGAAAGCAAGGATCATCGACAAGAAGGAACCCTACTCCAAGATTGTAAAGGATAATCTGACAATCACGGAAGAGCAGTTTCAAATATTCAAGGAGGCTTGCGAGGCCGAAGATGCCAAAAAAAGTCTAAGTACATGAAGGGGCTTCAAGAGAGGAACTTTGGGAGCCACCACCTCGGAAGCCGTGGTTACGGTGGAAAGAAGTCCAAATGGGCCAAGGAGGACGCGGAAGCCGCGAGTCTGGGCATCCTAGACCCCTTGGCGGAGTTCACCGTCCCGCAGGAGCATGACGTCCTCAGGGCCCGACACCGTTGGGACCCAGTGAACAAGGTTTACGAGACAACACCGGTCATTACGGAGTTCATGAGACTGCTGGTAATTTTAGTTTCAGATCAATTCGACTGCACACATTAGTCATATTTGTAAACGATCGTTGTGCCTTTTGCAGAGAGAGAAGCACAGGATTGCGGCCGAAAGCGACACGCCGTCTGAGGCATTGGCGAGGCCCAAGTGGGACACTCCATTCAACCGGGCGTTGAACATATTGAAACAACAACCGGTGGGTACTCGACCGTCGTATGGACGCGTGCACGGTGTCGGAGACGGTGCCACATGGAAGAAGTACTACCGTGAGACCACGGAGGAGAGAAAGGAAGGACGGAGGTTAAATGAACAAAACATTGACAAGAGGGATGAGATTGCGGTTGAGAAGAAATCAACTCAGACAGTCGCAATAGCGGTAGCTGCCGCAAAACAGGTGGCTGTAGATATTTCTACTACCTTGGATCCGGACGTTTTCAATTAGACTAGGCAAAATCCAGAAAATAAGTGCCCAGGACTTTCCCCTTGCTGACTTCTTGGCGGGGAGCAGCTCGACTAGCATTGCCCCAGCACCTGCAGTTGCACCTGCTCCCGCACCGGCTCCTGCGCCGGCTCCCGCACCGGACGTGCTAGGCGGTGCTTCGTCTTTGGCTGAGGTTGACGCCCTCACGGTATCTGTCACACTAGCCCCTTCAATATAAATGTATAATCTCCCATTTTCGTTGCCTTTCGGATGTCTCACGTCACAGACTTTTCTTTGCAGGCCGACGAAACCCCGTGCACCATATTGTACACCATCGGTGACTAGAAGGTGGACGTGGGGAAGGCGACGATAATGGAGCCGAAGGAACCATTCTTCCACAGCCGGCCGATCCCCCCGAACGTCTTCAAGGTTTCCGTGGCCAGTGTCAAACCGGGCCACGAGAATTTGCCTCCTCCAGTACTATTGGGGGATCACAACGAGACACCGCGGCGGCTTGGTGATTGTTGCAATGCTGGGTGGGTCCTGTTGTGGCCAAAGAGTCTGCTTCGTCTGGAGGCGGTCGGGAGCACACCCACGAGCATGCAGCCTCAGCAAGGTATGAACATCAGCACCCCACCTACCCAATTAGCGTCGGGTGTCGGGTTGGGTGATAGTGGACGGGGTAAGGAGGAGGCTCCATTAGTCACTGATGATGTCGCCATGGATGAGGATGAGGACAACGATGGCGCTGCTGAACAGTATGTCTATACTGGCACCTCCTCAGGGTTTGAGCGTCATGAGTCGGTGCCTGAATTGCCGTCTCAACATATTATGGACGACCTTCCGGTAGTAAAGAAGTTTAGGAAGAGAGCGAGGAAAGGCAAAAAAGATGTTTCTATGATCCAGCCGCCTCAGCAACCTCGGCTTTAGGACCGTATAGATATCCCCGATGCGGATAAATGGCATATCCCCGGTCAACCAATCCTACCTGCAACAGCGCTAGGGGCCAGATTTGGCGATCTAAAGAGACTTCATGACGATGTGCTGCGGGTAGAGAAAGACCTCATCGCCTCGAAAGATCCAGGATACCCACTCTATGTGGTTAACGTTCCGCGGCAAATGTCGTACGTCGACAGCTTCCCCGCGGATAAGTTCTTCCTCCGATTCGATTACATATTCGACATGTTTCATGTGAAGAAGCTGGATTTTACGTTTGTCTGCCTTTATGCCTTGCACATGAACTACATCATCGGGGTTGAGCAGATATCTCATATCTGTGTCGCTGACCCGTACTACATGCATGAGGGCTTCTTGGGAGTCTGCACAAAGCACCGTGAATATGCGAGGGATTACATCGTCAGTTTCATGCTCGCCAATAAGGACAAGGGGGCGATTCTTCTGCCATATCATCCCGTGTAAGTCATCCGCGCTGCTATCCTTCCTTCGATTTCAATCATTCATTTGCACGGTGGAGGCTAATTAATTTGAGGAATTAGTTTGCGCAGCGGCGGGCGCGCCGTCCTCATCATCCTCTACCCCCGATTCTCCCACGCTCTTTACTTGGACTCGTCGAAGAACATTCACAAAAAGGATTACACCCACATCAAGGATGTTCTCGACAGTGCTATGTATTACTACCAATCAATGGGTGGAGAGGTCAGGGACAAGAAGATAAGGGGCGGCAGGGTCGCCTTCGGCCATAAGACCGACTTCTGCACCACATGCTGGAGTACAGACGGGATCACCAGAACCTTGGCATGACACCTTCTTCCGGTGATGCCCATATTCTGCAATGGGCAAAGGACATAGGAGATATCGAGGATCATCGACTTCGAGCTGAGTTCTATAACATCCGGCGTGAACTTGCCCAAATCATCATGAAGGAGGTCGTCGGAAAAATAGGGATGTTCTACGGAGATGGACAAATGTCGCGGGAAGACGTCCGAACATGGATAGCCTCTCAGCGTCTCGACCTGAAGCCTTTCACTAGGCTCGGGGACTATCTCCCTGACTTGGATGGATGGAACGACATGTTCGAGTGATTGTCGATATATGACAATGTGTCCATTTAGTCCATACTTTCTGTATGACAAAACTTTGAGTTATGCACGGTGAAACTTTATTTGTGATGTAATTAAACCGTCCTCCTCCTCGACTAGCGAAAATCACTCTAGTTAGGGCATTTTGGGGTACGATGAACTTTGTTATTTATGCTTATGATATGTTGTTTCTATTTTTGCCAAGTCTGTCTCTTTCTGTTGCTCAACTATATATGTTGCATATCATCGACTCATGTGATGATGCAGGTGCATAGATCATAGATGGCGAAGAAGTGCTACGCCAGGAGTATATATACGACAAGTGGCCGGAGTGTCAGGCCCAGGTGTACCGGTTTCCGGTTTCCGAGCGACAGGCAGTAGTTAGTTTAGGTTCACGCTAGTGCGAGAGAGGGATACGAACGCATGTTCTCAAAGTGATAGCTCTTCTCGCGTATATCATTGTTTAGATGGATGACGATGTATTTGCATACCATTCGAGACTTGTATCGCTATTTTCGAGATGATGACGGGAGACCATTTTGTGTTCGATGATGATTATGATGATGACATGATTTGATGAGACTAATTGTATGTATATGCTATGATTACATTTGTATGTGTATGATATGCTAAAGATTATTGTATAAAGCCTATTCAAATACAAAACAAATATGCAGGAAAAAAACTAATAAATAAACTAGTAGTAGCGAGGGTGGAAATTTAGCAGTAGCGCCGCATTATCAGTAGCGCGTCCCGGCAAACAGCGCTGCAGATAATATCAGTAGCGCCCTTTCCCAAAGAGCGCTGTAGCTATTCATGTATAGCAGTAGCGTGGGACAACGGGTGCTACTGCTATACGTTAGCTGTAGCGCCTTATTAGTAGCGCCGGTACCCGCGCTACTGAGAGGCCCAAAACCCTCGCTGCTGCTAGGCTTTTCCCTAGTAGTGTTACCTTGACAACCAACCCAGAATTACGCAGGAAGGTGCTTTTTGCACTATTAGTGGAGAGATACTGACGCACTGCAGCAAGAGGTGACATTGTGCCTGTAGTAGCCTCATCACCTTCAGGTGGTTGTGGCTGTTCAATCATTTGTTCCATAGCTTCCTGAAAGTTTGAACTTGTAGATTAGTGTACCAGATAAGTTACTAACGAGACAAAAACAAACAAAGTAGGTTAAACGTTTATACATAACTTATTTTGGTGAACTACTGTAATACATTAGCATGTATTGTAGTGCCAACTACATAATAAAATCACTTTCGGAACATATGTCCATGTAGCATGCCTACTATATTGTCTATTTCCTCACATTCGTTGACATCTAAGGATAAAGAGACATGGTTTAAAGTAGGATGAACATAGTATGACATCATTCATATCATGGGCAAACGGATATAAAACAAACATGCTATTTTATCATTGTGTGCGCACGTGAACATAACAACTAGATTACAGATCAGGACCAAAAGAATATCCTTCATCTCTTTTAAACCATGTAAGGTGAAATGATACGTTAAGACAACTGTGAATAAAAGTGAACAAAGTAACTGACATTGGCTGCAAACCAAGTAGCTAAATGAACACATCACAGTACCAATCAGTTCAAGGCAGGAGGAGTAAGGACTTACAACAGCGGCTTGAACTAGTGTGCTCATGCCCTTCATCTTGCTTGTGTGGCAATCCTTGAATATTTGCACTGCATTCGGTTCAAGTTCTTTTTGGTCCGCACGGGATTTCCTCTGTATTTTGGAACAAGTCAATATAGATACGATAATATGGCACAAAAAGAAGAAGGAAGTAGCAGCTATTTACAAGAGCCTCGCAGTGTGCAATATAGCTATGAGATCCTGTGGTCTGTTGGAATTTCACTTTAGAATGGTTGGTTTTGTTCTTCAAATAGTTAGCCTAGAAGAAGATACACTTGTAAGGCACATACATAAATACAAGTTCAATATGTGGTCTAATCAAATACATATAGCCTACCTGATACTTTGGATCAGACCAGTGTTTAACGAGGGCTGTCCAGTCTTCATCTGTAATATATTCCACTGGAGATGTTTGGGCGATTTCATTGTTAGCCTTGCCTTCAAATTGAGATTTTCTAAGGTGGTACCAATACTGTCGCAGAGCAGACTGAGAAACATGAGTGCATGCTTGTCTAGTTGCATCATCTTTCGGATCCAACTTGAACCTCATCTGTTGAAAAAAGAATGTGAGTCTTATTAGGAGGAAGCTAGAAAGTATGGGACGGAGCAAGACAATATTACTAATTGCGATGAATAACATTACTTACGGATAAATGGTCAAGGAAGGTGTTAAACTGGGTATTATCTTTCTCATTCCTGTACTAGATCCACGTTGGGAGGATACGTGCATGACACCTAACGGCAACGGCTGCCTCTGATACTAACTTAGCTGACTCTGTAGCATCACGTGGCCTTTTTAAACCTGCCTCAAAATGGATCTCCATTCTTCCTCCTTTAGATTTTGTTAATCTGTCAAGCATTATCCCTGATGTCTGTTTCCGCTTGCGCCGTGGTGCTAGTTCAACAACGAATATGGAAAGTGTTAGTGTACATCAAACTGTGAGAGTACATATAATGGAGCATGCAACTGCAACTTGACTTGGTCAGGTACCGTCTTGGTGTTGATGCTCATGAGGTTCATCTGATCTTGCCAAGTCCTGTTGTGTCAGCAGTGCTTCGGAAGTAGTGTTAGGTGTGAAGGCATCTTGGGAACTGGCCAGTTCCAGAGCAAACGAACGAGTAACTGGTTGAGATGCTGGTACAGTTGAAGCGGATGCTGCAGCTGGTGAAGCAGGTGATACTGTGTTTGTAGATTTAGCCGGTGTACTTGGACCTTCTACTGCACTATAAGTACCAGCAGAATCTCAACAGCAGAACCTTTTCCGTTTCACCCGACGAGTAACAGCACTCCCTACTATATTATTTTCCTTGCTCTTTTTTGACTTTGCCATGTCAAGCTGTACCCACAACACAAAAGAATAAAATCACTCTTCAGAACTCATTGATGCATGATACAGACAAGCAATACTTTGATGTAAGACAACCGTATGAGGATGGAATATGTAAGAAAAACAGGACGACATCACATATTCACAGCTACGATGTGCAAACTAAGCAGAAGAATTTTCAAGAAAATAGAAGTAATGCAAGCTAGACACCATATGAAAGATGCAACCAATATTACTCTGCCAAGTTAAAAGTGTCTTGTCATAAGTGGCAATTCGAAAAATTAGAAGCAGTACAACGTAGAAATCAATGCAAGATGCAACCACTATCAAACTACCATGTTAAAAGCGTCCAATCATGAGTAACTGATGCGGGATACACAACAGCAGTACTTTGATGTAAAAACATGGTATTATAGATAGATGCAGTGTATTCTAGACACAGAAAGCCATGTCATATGCACATGTATAGCGTATAAACTCAGCAGGTGCAATTTAATCAAAATAGAGGAAATACAGGCTAGACAACATATGCAACATGAAACCAATTATCACACTGTCAACTTAGAGCAAGCACCTGCGATGGTGGAGTACGGGAGATGAACTCATCATGTAGACTTGGGACTTCAACTTCATTAGCAGTAGCAGTGGCAAATCTAGAGAGTCTCTGTTTGCGTCGGTGCGGAGGACCACCAACATCCCCTAACTTACTCTTTTCCTTCCTATTTTCTGATATTGCCTTATGAAGTCAAAACCACAAGAAGATGAATAAAATTAGCTCTGCATAACTGGTTCATGCATGATACAGACGAACACTATTTTCATGTAAGGCAAGCGCAGGATAGGAGGATGGAATATATACAAAAAAGACAGCGTTTCATATTCACCCGTACGATAGCGTGTCTTATGGGTAAGTAATCACTGCAGGTATAAGTTGTAAGCTACGCAGATGCAATTCAACATAATCAGAAGCAATACAAACTAGACATCATACAGAAAACGCAACCACGTATAACAGTTCCAAGTAAGAGCAAGCACCTGTGATGGTGGAGTAGGGGAGATGTGCTCATCATGTACATGTATGTTCTAGAAACATGAACACGTGTCATATTCACAGGCATTATGTGTAAAGTAAGCAGATGCAATTCAAGTTAGAAGTAATACAAGCTATACATCATACGCAACATGCAACCACATATAATAGTGTCAAGTTAGAGCAAGCACCTGTGATGGTGGAGTAGGGGAGTCATCATCTACACAGCTACGTTGACTGTCCAGCCTTGTGTTGTCTTGCGAATCTTGTTGGGAGGATGGTGGAGTAGAATCTGTAGATACCCCCTGTTTGAGTTTCTCTGAAGGACCACCATCATCCACTGCCGGACTAATTTCCTTCAGCTGTAATGATTTTGCATTGTGAAGTCAAACCGATAAGAAAAAGGGGTTAGAAACACTGCAAGACACCATATGGAAGGTGCAATCAATATCACTCTGCCAAGTTAAAACTATCTCGCCATAGGTGGCGTTCATCAAACTAGAAGCAATACATGCTAGAAATCATATTCAAGACGCAAACCAATATCACACTGCCAACTTAAAGGTGTCCCATCATAAGTGACTGATGCAGGATACACAAGAAGAGTAGTTTCATGTAAGAACATGGTGTCATAGACAGATATAGTATGTACAAAAAATAGGAATGCGTGTCATATTCACATGTATCATGTGTAAGCTAAGCAGATGCAGTTTACACTAATTAGGAGCAATACGAGCTAGACACCATATGCAACATGCAACCAGATATCACACTGCCAAGTTAGAGCAAGCACCTTGGATGGTGGAGTAGGGGAGCGGAGACTTGGACCTTGTAATGCACTATCAGTACAAGGAAAATCGGTACAGATGCTCCGTTTACATTGCTACAGAGGACCACCATCATCGCCTTCCTTACTCTTTTCCTTCCTCTTTCTTGATTTTGCCTTGTTAAGTCAAACCCACAAGAAAAAGGAATAAAATTTGCTCTTCAGAACTCATTGATGCATGATACTGACGAACACTACTTTCATGTAAGGCAGCCGCATGATAGGAGGATGGAATATGTATGAAAAACAGGACGGCGTGACATATTGACATGTATGATGTATAAAGTGTAAACTAAGCACAAGGTGCTTGAACTTGTTAGAATCGATGCAAGCTAGAAACCATATGAAAGATGAAACCAATATCACTCTGCCAAATTAAAAGGGTGCCCTAACAAATGTATTTGACCAAATTAGAAGCAATACATGGCAACAGGCTAGAAATAATATGCAATATGCAACGAATAAAGGTGACTCATCGTAAGTGATTGATGCAGGATACAGAAGAGAGGTAGTTTCATGTAAGAACAAGGTTAACACATAGATGTAGTGTGTACCAAAAATAGGAAGGCATGTCATATTCACAGGTATAGTGTGTAAACTAAGCAGATGCAATTTACCCTAATTAGAAGCATTACAAGCTAGACACCGTATGCAACATGCAACCACATATCACACTGCGAAGTTAGAGCAAGCACCTGTGATGGTGGTGTAGGGGAAGTGCGGTCTTCAGGTACAGAGCTACGTTCAATATCTTCATTTAGGCTTGCTGTTTCTTGAGAATCATGTGGAGAGGATGAAATTGCATTCTTTATAAGAGTATTGCGTCTCATATTAACCAACGCGCGTGACTGTCTCATCATAAGCGATAGACGCAGGATACACAAGAACAGTAGTTTGATGTAAGAACATGGTGTGATAGGCAGATGTAGTATGTACCAAAAACAGGAAGGCGTGTCATATTCACATGTATAATGTGTAAGCTAAGGAGATGCAATTTAACAAATTAGGAGCATTGATGAGGGATACACAAGAAAAGTAGTTTGATGTAAGAACATGGTTAATAGAAAGACGTAGTATGTACCGAAAACAGGAAGGCATGTCATATTCACAGGTATAATGTGTTAACTAAGCAGATGCAATTTACCCTAATTAGAAGCATTACAAGGTACGACACCATATGCAACATGCAACCACATATCACACTGCCAAGTAAGAGCAAGCACCTGCGATGGTGGTGTGGGGGAATTTCGGTGATCAACTAGAGAGCTATGTTAACTATCTTCATTTAGCCTTGCTGTTTCTTGAGAATGATGTGGGGAGGATGACACTGCACTCTTTAAACGAGTATGGGGTCTCACAGTAACCCACCCGGGTGACTGTCTCATCATAAGTGATTGACGAGGGATACAAAAGAGCATTAGTTTGATGTACGAACATGGTTAATAGACATATGTAGTATGTATCGAAAACAGGAAGGCATGTCATTATCAAAGGTATAATGTGTAAAGTAAGCAGATGCAATTTAACCAAATTGGAAGCAATACAAGCTAGACACCATATGCAACATGCAACCACATTTGACAGCGCGAAGTTAAAGCAAGCACCTGGGATGGTTGTGTGTGGCAATTGAGATCATCAACTGCAGAGCTACGTTTACTGTCTCCAACTGCTGACACTGCACCCGTTAGAGCGCTGGAACGCTTAGTGCTTATCTTCGAATTACACTGGAGCGACTTCTGTCTTTTCTTTTCTGCATTCATCAACACTGCGTCAGAGTCTGAAATACCCATGCATAAAAAACAATAGTGTGAGTATGGGTGAAGTGTGTGCACAATTAGTACAGTGTAAAGGTAGCAGATAGCAGGTCGGTGAGAAATAAATGACGGGAGACATATGATAGCTCTACAACATGCATGGCACACTAAATTACTACAGGATTCTATGAAAATAACAGTCGACTGAAAGCAAATAGGTCAGTCCATTTTTTCTGCACCGTCCGATGTACAAAGAACGGGCAGATCGCCTTCATCTACCTCCAGCCAGTCAGTGTTGACGATCTTCCTCGAAACGCCAGCGACCATCGGCCCAGTATTCCTCCCCTGCCTGCGCCCTCCCCTCGACCTCACCGCACCGCCGTGCTTGGCACCGCCCCCCCGGCCATCCATTCAAGCCCCGCCGACCTCCAGATCGGGCGCAAGCAGCTCCTGCGCCCCACACCCCGCTTCCCCGGGGAGCAGGCGGACTAGGTGCTCCGCGCGCCTAAGCGGGTGCTGCTTCTTTTAATTGCGGTTCGACTGACCCTGAATTGAAATCCAGGCGGGCTACTGACCTCTAGCAAAGGTGAAATAGTAAAAGGGAGGAAACCTTGTGCATTTAGTATCACGAAGAAGATGCAGTAAGAAGCGCTCAACTAGTTTTTTTCGTGGGATGAATACGGTGTGAGCGGAGACGTAAGATTTGCACGAATATAGGAAGAGGAGTACCTCTTTCTGCTGGCAGTGTTGTGTCCTCCTTCTGTTTTTCCGACGATCTTCTTGTTGTTTGCCGGAAACCAGAAGTTGTGGAGGACGGTGCAACCTTGGACGAACCCATGGCCAAGTTGTTGAGTGTGGTGTGATGGCCGTCTGTCGGCGGCGGGGAAGCAGATCCGAGGCGGTGAAGGACGGCGTAGCGGGAACAACTCCGGTGCGGTGGATGGTTGCGACAGTGGAGCCGCAGCAGTGAGGCACAGGACGGCATGGTCGGAGTGTTAAGGCGCACGTCGGCGTCGGCGTCGTGGAGGCAGCTCTGCCTCGGGTTCAGCTGCTAAGTCCTTGAGGGCATTGCGCTTGCGGTTGTGTTGGACAACGACGTCGGGGTACCGGCTCCAGCATGATGGAGGAGGGCAGTGGTGGATTGGCCGCTATGGGTGGAGGAAGGAGGAGGCTAGGGTTTCGTGGCTGGTGGAGAGGGCGTTTTCGCGCCCATGGAGTATGAATGGGGAAACGGAGGGAGGCGCAGAACTAAGGGGGAACAATGTTTCAGTTTGAGACGCGCTTGTTTGAAATTTGGGGAAAGTTACAAACTTTCCCCCCATCTAAAATTTCGGACATATTGCGGGTTGGGGTAGGACAGTCATGTCAGGTGTCCCAAATGTGGGCGGGATAGATTTCGGCCGAGCGCATGGGTAGGCGCCCACGGCGTATGAATGCTTCTCTGGCGTCTTGGTGAAGTTACAAACCTACCCCGGTTTAGACCTTTGGACATCGGGCCGATAGGCTACACGGGCCAGAGTCAGGACAGTAACTACCTACCACCAAAACATTAGTCTCGCGCGGTTTCGGGTGACCAGAGGCCTATTTGGCGCTTCGTTCAATATTTGGGAGCAGAAGCATTAACGTTTTCGGTTCTCTTGAATTGAACTTTCAGGATTTGTCAAACTTCACAAATCTTTACTCTTGAAAATCCTAAAGCTACGATTATTTTGGAATGGAGGGGGTACATTTGAATATACATTGTACACGAGTATATATTAAAAAATATGCAACTTACCTCAGTTCATGCATGGTTCCAGATATAATCTCCTTGGTTGCAAAAAAAAGTTAGATATGCGTATGAATATATATAGCATGTTCAAACTCACAACAAAGATTGATGCCCCCTTTTACATCTGATTTACAAATGCCATTATCTCGGGTTCAAATAGATGAATGCACTTCCTATGAATTCGAATCTTCGAAACCCCCTTTATGTTGAATTCGACATGTATTCTATTTCATAGCTAGCAATTTGGAATGTATCCATGCAAGTGACAAATGTATAAAGTTCTTCACACTAACAACATGGAGTGCACTAATTAATGTTTATATATGAATTGCAAAAGCATCCATTGCCTGTATTTCAAACCGCTCTCACTCTATGGATCGATAATATGAAATAAACACATGCACATGCTAGAATTCAATTGCAGTTGAAGAAAGAGCCTACTCCTGGTACTGTATATTAGTGATAGGGGTGTGTACAAAGTACACGTGAATACCAGGCATTGTGCGTGTGTGTATACTATCGACGAACTAGCCCCCAAGCTTGTATAACATACTAAGGGCCTAGGGTTACAAATCATATATAGTCGGCTTATCACCAGTGGGGATAGAGTCCTCCGCGACTCTGGTAGCTTCGTGTTGTACGCCGAGTCCTCCACATGGGTCTTCGTATAACACGTCTCGGTCCAACCTATATGTGGCGCAGGATGGAACCGACCCATGAGTCTTCATGTTGACCCACCACAACTAGAAATGATGTGCCCACCACACCACACACGCAATCGGCCACTAAGAAAATAAGCATATACAATAGTACAACGGTATCTAGCTCACGATACGTCTCCATATTTTGTTGATGACACTGACGGACTTTGCATTTGATGCGTGCTCCGTATTTTGTTGACGACACTTACGGTCATTGTATTTGAAGCGAAAGCACGATATGGTCACTGGACTTCAGAATAAGCTCATCACGGTCACCACATACATTTTGTCGTGCTAACCAACATGTGGTTGGATGGTTAGAGGACAGTGGTTTCTCGAGCCCACCAAGGTTAAAGTCCCGGTGCTCGCATTTATCTTGTGTTAATTTCAGTATTTTCCGGCGACGTACGTTCAGTGGGAGGAGACGTTCCACTCGACTACGAGGCACCTATGGTGACTTCGTAAAATCTCAAGATCATATATGCTGGCCCACTCTCTCGAAGGTGCTCATAGGGGTAGGGTTCACGTGTGTGCGCTTATAGCGGTGAGTGCTTGCGCGTATATATGAGCCCTTGCGTCTGTACCGTGTTAAACAAATACATATCATGATTATACGGTCACTGGCTCACCCGTACAACTCCGTATTTTGTTGATGACACAATCAATTGACCAGTCAAACGTTCCACGCGGTGCAACTAGTGTTGCACCATCGGGGCGCGTAACCGTGGGGCCCACCTGTCAGCCCGTATATGAAAGAAAGAAATGGTAGTTTGAGTCTGTACTGTGTTAATAAAATAGGAGTACATTTTAGGGTGATCGTACGGTCACTGGCTCACCATACAGCTCCGTAATTTGTTGATAACACGATCAATTGACCAGTCAAATGGTCCACATTCAGCAGCGCACATTACCATAGGGCCCACCCGTCAGCGCGTATATGAAGGACAGAAATGGTAATAAATTAGTGGTCGGTGGGTATTCGAAGTCGTGAGACCTCTGGTTGGCAGTCACCGGCGGTTGGGGGCGTTCATTGGGCGGTGGGGTGGGGATCCCCGGAGAAAAAGCTCGGCGGGGGGGGGGGCTAGAGGGATGGCCGGTGCGGCGGCGGACCGGCGGTGGGGAGTGGTTTCGGGGAGGGCGGGCCGGCCGCGGGCGGCGGGGGCTGGCGGTTCGGCCGGTGGTGGCTGGTGGCTCAGGGGGGTGGAGTTTGATGATAAACTGGAGGCCCTTGATTTCATATCCAACAGTTGGAATATCTAATGACCAGAGATGAAAAAGTCAGTCGACTGACGTGTAGCCTCACCCCGCACGTACACATGCACGCACGCAAGACACGCACGCAAGACACGCACGCATGTAGGCGTGCAACACTGACACGTACACACGCACGCATGCTGGCGTGCAACACTGACACATACACATGCACTCATGAACACACCTACGTACGCACCCATGCATGCAACACTGAAACGTACACTTGCACGCATGCAACACTCGCACGCCTGCATGCACACAGCACACGACGCAAGACACACGTTCAACCTATACGTGCATGCACCCTTTGTTAAGGACATGGATTGTTATGGGTATTAATCATTCTTATCTATGATAAGCAGAACATTGATGTTTGCAGCAGTCTTTATGAATCACAACGTATCGAACGGGCTATCAACATAGTAGGCTTAGAGCAAGTACAATAGTACACAGTCAGCAGGCTATTAGCAGTTCCATGTCATCAAATTCATAGCTGGAAGAGAGAGAATGAAGAGAAAAGGAGGGAGCGGGCGCTTGAGCTCTCGCCGGCTCAAGCGCAAGAAACAAGAAATCGAACCTGCATGCAGCCCGCATGCAGCCATGTGAGCCTGCGTGCCTCTCCTTTCCACCAATGAGCATGTGCCTTCTTTTCTTCTTTCACATGCAAGCATTAAATACCAGTAGCGAGTTTACAGCGCATCTATTATATTAGCTGGCTATTATAAAGGCTCCAAGTGACATGATATTGGTATATAGCCAGCAGCTGGCTTTCTTATTAACCATGCCCTTATCTACATGAAAAAGATGACGTCACACTCAATGAACAATCATCGGTTTATGAAATGCCCGCTTCTGACCGCCCTGGCCCACCAAAGGTTCCTCTGTTGTGCGCTGCCTGCGTTGGGTCACTTATATGCAGGCCATGCACCCAAAGAGCCCACATGTCAGTGGAAGAACGGCGCGGTGTCCTAGATCAGAGTTGAGGGCACCACTCGCGGCACCCCCGGCTGAACACGCCTCTGTGCCGCATTCAAATGCCTCCATGAAACCCGCCCGTGTGGAAGCCGAGAAACCCACTCTGGACACACGTCCGTTCATGAACGGGCCGACATTAAACGCAACGCCGGCCGAGCTCCTCCCGTCCGCCGTCTATTTAATCTCCTATTTAAACGAGGCCAAACGCCGGCCAAGAATCGCACACCTCCGCCGCTCCCCTATCTCCTCCACCATTTTGTCCACTCTTACAATGGCTTATGAAGAGTAGTTATTCCGCATCCAAGCCGGCTGGGTAGCCCGCCGGATACGAGCTATGCAGCTCGCTGATCCACCTCCCTCCCCTTGCCCGACGGAGCCAGTTGCCGCCCTAAGCCGGCGCGCGGTTCAGCAACTCACCGCTCCAGGCCAGCTCAACGAGGAGCGGCGCACGAGGGTCGTTTCTGTCGTCCACGCCGCCGCCTCGTACCGCGTCTCCTGTTTCTGTGGCCGAGACTGCCATGCCGGCGGCCGCGCCATGCAAGCAGCGACAGAAGCCGCCGCCATCCGCGTCCGCCGCCATCATCGAGGAGAAGTAGAACACGGGAGGCCGCCGCCGCTTGGGTCCCATGAAGGCCACCACGGAGGCGACGCCGGCTTACACAGCAGGAGTCTTGCCAGATCCTTTTGTTGCGAGGACCTTCGTCGACCCCGCATGGGCTCCACAGAAGAGGGCAATGTTAGGATGAACTCGAGCCGGTGCCGGCCATGGCGAAGTAGTCGCCAATATTTTGATACCCCGGGCAAGATCCAAACAGCCCCTCCCAACAGATTCAAATCCCACATTCGCCATGGAATTTTGCCATGTGTTGTTTTCATGGACTAGCAAGATGCCCGTGCATTGCACGGAACATCAAGATGCATTTTTTACAAACTCCCGCATGCATGCAAGGGATAATTAATGTCCTCCTTTGCTAGTACCACGAGGTAAACACCATTAATGTTGCATCGATTAGTGTTAGTGGCCTTGTATATCTGCAAATTGTAATTTTGATAGTGGCCCCTTGTATATAAAAATGGAGGGAGAAAGATGAGAGATAAGGTGAGGAGGAGTGGGGCGTGGTGGTGACTGGTGGTTGGACTGGGCGGAGGCATGTGGATGGACGGCGCATTATGTCTAGGTTTGTATCTCTCTCTCTCTCACACACACACACGTAGGTGGGGGACGTGCACGAAGAGAAGAGGTGCACGCACGACGCACGTACTCCCATCTCTTTCCCAACCACACCCACGCGGGTACACGGTGGAGGTCATTTCTGTACGAAAAAGGCAGCCCACGTGGTAATTTGGCACGTGTACTGTTTGTCCACTTGGTGGAGGGAGGATCGTCTACCACAGGTGAACAAACAAATTGCGACTTGACATGTTATGTTAAATTAAAAAAAGAGGCAAACCATGTGGGGCCTACCTTAGAGGCAAGGCTCTATACACAAGAGTACTTTTGATGTGTCATGTCAACTCGCAGAACGAGGAGAAGCTTGCTTAGTACGCCATCTCCCCCGCCCACGGGCGCGGTGGCTCGCAGGATGAGGTGAAGCTTGCTCGCTCACCCACGCGCGCGATGGCTCGCAGCACGAGGAGAAAATTTTACTACTCCCTCCGTTTACTCCTCGTCCCTACTACGTACTTTGGTTAGTACTCCCTCCATTTACTTATACAAGGCCACTATAAAAAAATACATTTTGCATCTATACAAGGCCACAAATAGTAATCGAGACAAAAGTTACTACTCCCTCCTTTCCAGTTTATGGCTCAATTTCAAAATCTCTCCAACCAAGGTAGACGGTGAGTGGTCGAATTAATTTGGTAGTTTTCACAAGTAATTAGTATGCTCGTTTTTCTCAAGAAGTTGTGTTTACCGAGGCATTAATTAGAACGAATGCATGAATGACCACTAAATTTCCATGAACTTGTACATGCATTGGTTAGTTTCCTCTTGACACTGCTTGCGTCGGGTGATCTAACGCACCTCGAAATCCAACATGTAATGGTACTACTACTAGTATAGTAGAATTGAGACTTATCAAACGGAAAAACGAATGTTTTTTAGATGAGCCCTATAAACCCTAGTGGGTACGTACTCCGTAAAAACAGATTTTTCCAAAACTAAGTCGCTCCCTTTCATGAATTCTGTAGTATACTCCTCCGTCGATGCTCCCTTTCATGAATTCTGTACTTCCTGTCGCCGACATGTGGGACATATAGCAACCGGGTCGACGTGTCAAGCACCAAATAACAGTGCAGAACAGCAGGGGGGACGCACCCCACTCGTACCGGCCCAGTAGTAGTAATGAGCAATGAGACGTCAAATCACAATGCCGCACTTTCCCAGACGGACGAAGCAACCATTATTTCACACTTCGGTTCGCCATCATCTCAAACCACGTACTAGTATTGCTTCTGCCTCAAGAGGGACACGCGCATCGCCTTGGTACATCATGACACGGGGACGCATGACAGGCCATGCTCCCCCGCCGATCGCTCGGTAAAATCACCTCATTTTTACTATACTTCCTCCGTATCGGTTTACTACATGGCATGCACGTCGTTCTAGGTTGAGAATTTAACTGGCTATATATGTGATGAACAGTACTCTAGCCTTTTAAAAATGTATACTTTTGTACAGTAGTACTATCGATGGATTGCGCCATGGAGCAAAAATTGAAATTAAAAAAAGGTGGTACATATAGAGAGCGCTCGTCGCCAAATTATGCATATAGTACTATTAAAAAAGCTAGTACGTGCTTAATTGGGGTGCTAAATTCAATTAAAGAAATACTAGTAGTATGTACATACTGAAGAGTTAAAGTAACGAGAAGAAACATAACATAGTTCTGCTGGGGGCTCAGCACAACACACCCCTCAAATTAAACTAAGCACACCTGAAATTAAACTATGCAACTAATCCGGTAGACACTGCATTAGAAGTTTAGAACCACCATGAGCAACGACACTGCCACCTTACTCGGAGTCCTCGTCCACGTCCTCGACTTCGTCCTTGTCCCTATTCCTCTTGGCCGATACTTCTTTGCTTGAACCGCACACTTGGCTGTTGCTCTTCATCCAACCCTTGTAGATATTGAAGCAAAGGTAGCCATCCATTGCAGCGTAGTGGATGTGGTCTATATCTAGTACATTCCGCTGCCATGCATGACGATGAAACGTGTATGGAGGTTTCTCCAGTTTACCGTACGAAGGATGAACCATGGCTCCTGCCAGGGTCAGCATTGAAGGCTGACGAGAGGGCACCAGCCGATTCTTCTGGAGGTCGAAGGGGTTGCCTACAACGAGGCCTATCCGACCCAGGACTTCTTCGTCGTTCGTAAAGTCTACAGTAACGAATTTCACTGTTTTGTCCTTGAGGAAGTTCTTAAAATCCTGGCACTCAACGTCGGCATGGCATATGTGGTAGACCAAGCAAACGTTATGTACGCAAACCTGGATCACGGCGGGCTTCTTCCTCTCTTCGTCCTTTAGATCCTTCTCTCGTCCCAGGACTGTGGTGTACTCAACATCTAGCCCAGCGACCCACTCATCATCTGAGTTTTCGAACATGCGTCTGAAGCGAGAAAGGCATCCTTTCACCGTCGCGGAAGAACGGGTGTAGATGACGTCGAACTCATCGCCGGTGATGGTTCTAACCTTGTACTCACCGCCGATCGTGGAGATTTGGGACGCCATGGATTTGGGAGGAGGGTTAGGATTAGTGGAACTGCCGTAATGTGAATGGACGGGACGACTAGGAGCGAACCGCCATAGTATTGAAGGACGTGCGGGGACGAGTAGGAGCGAACTGCCAGCGTGCGAACGGCAGGGTAGTGGCTTTCCATTCTCCCATGATACGGGCTTCCGAGAGCCCTTGGATCTGAGATCGAACGGTTGCATGGCGTGATTCTAGACCTATGGGTGAATATCCTATCCTGGAGGGTTATTCTGCAAATTTTCAGCAACTTAGCATGCGACCGTTTGATCTCAGATCCAAGGGCTGCCAGCAGCCCGTATCATGGTCGCGCCTACCACGACCGTCGCGTCGCTCGCGCGGTCGCGCCCTTGGAGATTTAACACGGTGCGTTAGGCTATCTGATGTTGGCATGTCATACATAGTCATCACTTAGTCACTCATACTACAACAAGGTTGGCTATAAGTGTATTTTTTTACTCCTCTCTATCTCTTTCTTCGTACTCAAGGAAGAAACGGTGCTAGTAAGCGCGTGTATTTATTGCATTTGCCAAGGAGTGACCTCTTCCAATGAAATGGTGTTGCTAAGTTTGCTTCATTTAATTAGCTATAGACTCAAAATTGTCTTTTCACCTAGGTACACGCGCTTAGCACCGTTTCTTCCTTGGGTCACCAAACTAGTCTCTCTCTTCTTGATTAACTTGCCACATCAGACTTTATGCCTATGTGGCAAGCTTAAGCACCTGTAGGAGCAAGTAAAAGTAAGTACAATAGTGCGCTTTACATGGCATTTTTGCATATGTGGAGGAAAGAGAGGCAAGGAAAAAGTGGAGAAGTGGGCTCTCATGCAAGAGCCAGCCTCTACTACATGGTGGAGCATTGGGAGAGGCACCTGTATGGAGGTGGTCAGGAATCTGGGAGACTCACGCCGGTCGTAGCGCCGCAGTTAAAATGATAATGGCAAGTCAAATCACGGGGCCCCACCTGTCCAGCAGTAACTCGCTGTCAAATCACACAGCCCTACGTTTGCAGCAGCCTACTCCCTCGTCTTCTCGCGTCTCTGTCGAACCGACTAGGCGGAACTGCCCCGCCGCCTACCGCGCAGGAAAAGCCCTGCCCTCGACTTTTAAATACAACTACATCCGCTTAAGAATCCAATGATATACTTTTTGTGACATAGTAACTCATATTTAGTTAGTCAAATGGATGACCTAGAACTACGTGCAGGCCCTATAAACCGAGACGCCTAAAAATAAAAAAACCGAGACGGAGAGGGTAGTTCAGCACGTATCTTTTTAGATCAATATAGTCGGGATTCACCAAGGAGCAAAACCAAGTGGTAGGCTGCTCCTGTCGTGTTGGCGTAGCAACTCAAGCAGGGTCAGTCCGCACACGAAATGGCGACACACTTAACAGGACCCCTTTGGCCGACATGTGGCTCATCCACCGTCTTGTTCCACATGCGATGCACCAAATTACAGTTCGGAGCAGCGGTTGGAATTGGAGGCACCCCGGTCGTAGCGCCGCAGTAGTAGAAAATGAGCGACGAGGGGTCAAGTCACAAAGCCCCACCTTTCCCGCATTAAGCTGGACGGACGAAGCAACCATCATTTCACTCTAGGGCGCAAGAGCATAAAGAAAAGAGAAAACAATGATGCGTGCGGCAGCTACCTAGGGCACCCTAGGGTAGGGGTCTCCACTACAGATCCTTTTTTTAAAGCGCCTCCACTACAAATCGGCTTCTCCCTCGTCCTCTTGAAGAAAACCGATGATGAGTGCGGCGGTAGGGTTTGTAGGAGTACTACGGCGTGCGGGGCCACGTCGTAGTAAACGGGTTCGAGCCGACGCCTTAAATATGTGTGGGCCGCTTGGTTTTACGGGAACGAGGCAGCATTTTGGGTTCGGGGACCAGTGGAGATATAGTACGTACAAAAAATTGTGGACGTAGGTTCGACCGAAAGGCAATGATGCATGGGCCCTGCATTTTGATATACCCGGGGCCGCGTGAAATTTGCTACTCTACTCAAAACTAGTAAGGTACACATGTATTGAACGCATGAGATTTCGAAACCAAATTATGAATAAATACACACTATAGCATGTAAAGCTTTGAGTCATATATGCATGATGTAGATGTTCGTTTAGTTCTTATAGTTCATCTCATTCAAAATCAATAAGTTTTATAAAAATGTTAAGATTCATGGGGTTGTGCATTGTACTCCCTCCGTTCCAAAATAGATGACCCAACTTTGCACTAACTTTGTACAAAGTTAGTGCAAAGTTGGGTCATCTATTTTGGAACGGAGGGAGTAAATCATAAAGTAAAAAACAAATAATGGCAATTCATTTAGAAAAAAATAATCAATTATGATACAGAAGATTCTAGAACAAAGGAGAAGTGCTTGTGTTTTGAGGTTTGTGCATTATGCTTAAGTTCAACCATGGAGTCTTCTAAATTGTACATGTGGCAGATCTGGTGGAATGTTGATGATATCCAACGGCCAGTAGTGCTCGGATTTGCCTATCTCTGCACTGTCGGGTTAGCTTCATCCAGCGACCATCTTTCAAAGTTATTGGCACACTATATAGTTCTTGTGCCATAGTTGCATGTTTTGGAAAAAAGCTACTAGTGGGTTGTACTATCTATTTAGGAATAGAAGATGTATACATGGAAGTTGTAGGGAAAGAGATGACATGGAGCATCTCAATTCCTATGAGTAGGGATTGGAAAAGAGATGTCATTTGGTTCACATCATAGGAACTTTTCTATTGAATCTAGAGATGACATGTATCTCAATTCCTATGAGGAGGGATTAGAAAAGAGATGTAATTTGGTTCATATCATAGGAACTTTTCTATTGAATATACGCTAATGTTTATTTTCCTTTGAAATTAAGGGAGTATAGGAATCCATTCATATGAACCAAGTGGCTCTAAAGCTATAGAAATGATATCATGTTTATTTCCTTTGAAATGTGGAGTATATGAATCTATTCCTATGAACCAATTGGCTCTAAAGGAAAAAATCCTATAAAAATCATATCATATAGAGTTCCTATGATATTCCTCGACACTAAAGGATGCTTGAAATTGCTGCGGGTGATACGATGGTCTTTCTTTGTAGACTCCTCACCCAACTTTATAGTTACCTCTCGAAGATGAATGAAATGACATATACATGGTATTCTACATGTGCAATTTGGTACACGAAAACTCGGTAAAAGTTTGCGAGGTTCGAATTTTCAATAAAGCTATATGCACTGCATTTCGGAACGGAGGGAGCATACGGCAGTTGCTAACACTCACGTGGAAGATTTGTGTGTAGGAGGAGTGGCTGTTCTGTTAAATGACATGGCAAAACTGACACTGTCGGATGCCGATCTAACGGTTCTTACGGCGTTCGTCAGGAAAAGGCTTGTGGCGAACGTTTGTCGGATAATGATTTACGGACACATGCATTGCATTGATACGTGCCCCCCTCTCTCTCACGCACACGCACCCTCACGAGTCACGACTCTCCCGAGTCCTCTCGCAGACTCGCACGTCGCACCCACCGTCTATCTGCAGGTAGACGTCACGCACATATGTGCTCTTCACACCCTACCCTCAGAACTTCTAAAAACAAAAGACGGCGCACATTTTATTTTAGCTCACACGTCACACACTTGTACTATTACTCTTGCGGCGAACGTTCTTTGGGCATAGTATATTGTACTCTCACGAAGAGAAGCGGTGCACGCACGCACTAGTTCTCTCACACCCACTCGCGGGTACACGTAGGAGCGCATTTTTTTGAAGCTGGTACAACAAAATCACTCCACTATATATAAAAGCAGGAGCCTTAGCGCTTGCTTTACTAGGGTTCCTCTCGTTCACTCTCTCATGCTCTCCAGATCTAAGCAACACATAGGTGGCCACACTCTCTCTCAGCTCACGGCTGGTCACAAATCCGGCCGGACAACCTCGACCGGGCAGGGGTGTAGGTGCATCGTTCACGCTGTCGTCGGCGGCGAGGGAGGAGACCAACGGCTGCCCGCGCGTCCCGATCGGCGGCCGTGCCGTTCTCTCCGAGAGAGCGCCGGCTCGGGAGGGCCTCCGACCCCTTCTTCCTCCCTGCGGTATTGTGGCCAAGATGCGGCCTCCCGACGCCGTCTTTGCGACATGCCGACGACCCTCAGGTATATATTCCTTCGAAACCTGCCTTGCTCTACTGCCCCAGCTCCCTTCGTGTGGATCCTTTTCTACTTCCGTCCGCTGTTCCAAAGCCACCTAGACTTCTACTATTATTAGAAGTAAAGCTATTTCATACAGTCGACTCAAAGCGTTGGTTCAAACAGGGAAGAAAGTGGGAAAGCTGTAGCATGAATCTAGGACTTGGTTCTAAGAGGAAACGGGGGAAAGTAGTAATATCTGTCACTGTTTAAATAACCGTATTTCTTATTTGCGCAAACAGGGATGTCTGTCTCCATATCGTTTCGGGATGTCTGTCTCCGTATCGTTTCTATCCGCGCAATCAAAAGCACACACCTCAGTTTTAGTACAACTGCGCAAAATGAGATGGCTATCCCTCGTTGCCGTCGTCTAACCTCCCGTCTTCAAGGTATCCCTACATTGGTAGTAACTAAGGTAGAATGACCAACGCAATCTAAAAGAAGCTGATTCGTACGTTTTACTTCCTGATTGCAGTGCAGGGACGAGCGAAAACAACTGCATCCTAGTCCGGAATGCACTTTCTACCAGTTCATCCATGGACCGAGGACTAGCTGGCACGGCTGCACGGCGGTTTTTTGGACAGGTGCGCGGACAAGAGGCATTGTGGTCTGCTTATTTCTGCAAATAGCGGTGCTTAAATTTAGTGGAATGCACAAGAATTTCACCTGGTCAGTACACTGCATGGTTCAGTTCAGCATTCCAGCTGAGACCACAATTATAATTGGTTATTCTGGAATGAGAGAACCTAACCCTGAATGGTGGCAACAAGAAAAAACCAGAGTGAACTCCAGGAAATTTAAGCCTGCCGGGAGGCCCTTTGCTCAGAGAGAAGCCTTGCTTGTTTTTTCCTGATTTGTAAACCTTCTCACAACTTTGTCTTTTGCTGTGAACTAGTATATGTTTGATATGTTCTATGAATCATTGAGATGTATAAAATTGCTTAACTTATGCTTTTCAAGTTTTTTATGAAGACGAGTTTAATGTGAGTGTTCCACATGAGCGCTGGACTAGCGTGTGAACGTTTGGAATTTATTACATTGTGGCCTCAATTAACTGCATGAACCACTGTAACAAGATACATAGTTGCTTATATGTCAGACAGCAGATTGTTGATTGTTAGCTGGTCGATAGCCTAGTGTTGAAGCGAGCTGAGCCAATGTGCCGTGTTTTGCACAACTGCTTACAAGTGGGGTAGCACCAACAGTGTTTACAAGTACTTATGTATACGTCGGCGCACGGTTCTCGAACGAGTGCTCTATTTCATCAAAACACACACTGCTCGTATGATAAACCGTGACAACTTATGTCTTACCATGCCATATTCATGAAAAAACTAGTGAGGACGCATCTGTTTCGGCAACAATTACGATGGTTCTCACATGATTCACGGGCACACAAAAGTAGCAGCAGTTCCCATAGACGGATTCAAACAGAGTACTAGCCCCAGAGGGGTCGATAACAGGCAAGGTTCGGATAATTAGACACAATCCAAACTACTATTAAACACTAGCTGGGGCAACTATTTCATGCCTCGATCTAATTTGGGCTGGACACAAGACGGACCTTGCCATGAACATCATCGAGGACGTCCCGCAGCAGCTCAATCCTGTGAACCTTCATGAAGACAACCTTGTGGCCTTGCCACTGATAAACTTGTTTGTGGAGGCATGCCACGTCATCTTCCTGCGTAAGCTTGACAAGAACAGTATTCCTCACAAACGAAGGAGTAGCTTTGAACTTCTTGTGCTTCAGTACACCCTGGACAACACGCCTGACAACAGTGAGGCTGGAATACAACTCTTCATTGGTATAACCGCAAATGGCTTCCAGGATCCAACAGCCTAAGAACTCTGTTTTCCCAGTGCGTATATTCAGGTCGTCCGCCTCATAGCGAGTGACATGTACAACCACACAATCCTTGTCTGCATCAGGGCTCTAATTGAAACAGAAACAAATTCTGAATTACTTTTCAGTATAAGAAACACAAGTTATTTAAACCACTACGTATACCATGGCATCGAAGCTAATAAAATTTTGCATTATTAATCACCACATACTTCCTTTTCTAAAAAAATCACCACATACTTAGATGAAAAACCACAATCGAGATCGGCAAAGAAGGAAATCACCTTGGGCAGCTCAGCGGGGGGGGGGGGACACATCCTCGAAGGGGGAAAACTGCTCCTGCAGTGCCATGGGGGCTGTAACCTCAAACGGGGCGTTGACCATCTCAGTATCTGGGGTCGCCTCGGTGGTTGCCTCCATCTTCTTGGAGCTCTCTGTCTCGTGGGGATCAGCCTCCCGCGTCTGCTCCAATATCGGCAGATCTTTGCCTGGTTCTCCTTGGTCCATCATGAAACTGACGAATACTAGGAGACCACTGAAAGGAAAACACAATCGCAATGACAATGAAACAAAAAAGAGAGTGAGGATCGGTTACTGCTTTGCAAAAGTTCTTTTTTTCCTCTGAACGAAAATATACCAACATCACGGATCCGCTTACCTTCCCTTCGTTCGGAGAGAAGAACAGTGGCAGATGCAAGTGTTGCCTTTCTTGAAGACGGTGAGGGAGAAGGGGATTCAGCGAAGAGTGAAATGATGGTTGCTTCGTCCGTCAAACTTAGACTGCGGGGAGGTGGGGTTTTGTGATAAGACGGCTCGTTACTGCCGCGCTACGACCGGGGTGACTCTCCGCCTGCATACTGCCTTCTAATTTGGTGGATGGCATTTGGGCCCGCGCGCTGCATGGCCCGCATGTCGGTGAACAAAAGTATAACGGCATTCAGTAGAGGGAGACGTTTCAATGACCTAGGAGGAGCCAGAAGCGGTAGAGTGTCTCCACTCTACTAGTAGTAATTGTTTTTCTGGGTAGCTGTAGAGTGTCTCTAGTGTACAAGTAGTAATTGTTTCTCGGGTCCCAAGACAAAACAGCCCATCCACACTAGTAAATAGTAAAATCAATTCAAAAGCCCATATATTTACTGAATGAGAGGCGCTACCCACACCCAGCACACCGCCCCCCCCCCCCCAAAAAAACCTGGGTGCTCTTCTTCCTCCTCGCTCCCACCCACCTCACGTCAGCTCGCTCCACTCGTACCCCCAAATTCCTCACCTCACTCCTACAGAAAACCCCCAGCTCCCCTTCTTCTTCGCTCGCACTACAACTAGGCTCGTCATTCGTTACACTGCTCAAATCCGTGAGCGCGACGCGACGCCCTCAAGGAAAATGGAGTCGGCTGACCCCAGCGCCAAGAAGATGAGGCTCCCGCCAGCGGCGACGCCTGTTGTAGATCCCGCACCCGGCAGCGCGAGGACAAGCAGCGACCCCGCCGCCACCGGATCCCAGGAACCCGTAGAATCTCGGGTGGATCGCATCAGCAATCTCCCAGACGCCATCCTTGGGGAGATCATCTCGCTTCTCCCCACCAAGGATTGCTGCCGCACCCAAGTCCTCTCAATTCGGTGGCGCCCTCTATGGCGCGCCGTTCCCCTTAATCTCGACTATCGTCAGCTATCTCTCTTCAGTGATTTTGAAATCCCCAGAGCCATCATCTCCTCCCACCAGGGCTCCGTTCAAAGCCTCTGAATCCCGTCATGCTACCTGAGCAAGCATACCATGCCCTGCACGGTGGACGCCTGGCTGGAATCCCCTGAATTCACAGAACTATAGCTGCTTGAGTTCTACTATTCCCCTTGAAATCACATACCACATACCGAAGCCATGAACTTGTGCCCTCAGCACCGATGTCCATCTCGGGGTTTTCGTCCTCCCTCCACACGCCACCTTTGCGCAGTGCTACCTACCAAACAATCTGGTACAAAACCTTCGACTCCCATTTCTCAAGAAACTTTCACTTGTGCGGGTTCGTATATCGGAGGCCTCATTGCACAGCATCATCCACTCCAGTTGCCCTGCGCTGGAGTGCTTGGTGCTTGTTTTCACAGTTAGAATCGGTTGTCTCCAAATAAAGTCGCCTAACCTTGTAAGAATTGGAATTTCTTTTGACGGAAGGCAGCTCATCATCCAAGATGCCCCTTCACTTCAGAGGTTGATCCTTGATTCTAGTTATTCACCGTTGCAAATAACCGTCCTCTCTGCGCCTAAACTGGAAACCTTGGGTGTAATACATGATCTCTGTGCTCATTTCAGTATGGTGTTTGGCTCCATAGTTCTTCAGGTACTTTATATTATCATCTACACATGTAACCATAAGCTGCATTTTAAATTTCTGCGCATAATTTATATATCATCTTGGAGTACACATTTTGTACTAATATTATGTTCTAAGCTCAATGAAGAGTTTCTCCATGGATGGCCTATCAATGGTGCTGGATTCTGTCAAGATCTTATATATCCAAATGAATAGTTTTGATCTGAACAAGATTATTGGCTTGCTTGCAATGCTTTTCCATGTCTGGGAGAAGTTGTATATAAAGGTGATAATTTCACGCACATTGGAAGCCCTCATATAGTGTACTAGAATTAACCGTTCAGCTGTTGCTCTTTCGACACTCTTCTTTTAGACCTTAACTGTTTTCAATCTTCATGTCTATTTAGGCAACAGGACGGGGTAAGAAAGTTATAACCAATCGGTGGATTCGTAAGCATCGGGATTTTCTCACTTCTCATGAGATTCGATTGAAGACAATAACATAGAAACTAGTAGCCAACCGTAAACACAGATTTGTCAATTCTTCTGCTGAATCGAGTATGTCCATCAGCTAAGTTATCAGCAGCATGGTTTGACGGATGTATGTCAGCAAAAAAAGATTTCAGGTGGCAAAAGAGCTTCTCAATCGCTTCTATTACACATATGTGGTCATATCAGTAAATTTTGACCAGGATGTTCATTCTATTGACCGTCCATTTGCAGCGAAAACATGCTGGAGTTAATTTGTTGCCTTTTCATCTGGTTTTTTTGTACCATGCATTAACCCTCGCTTATGATAGTTTCTAGCTGGAGTAGATGTCCTGCCTTTTCAACTCGGCTGTGACTGTCATATTTTCTTTGAAACAAGGCAAATGGCTTGCCATTCGTTTAATTTAGAGTGAAATATTGTAACAAATCTAAACCAAGGGAAATAACATCACTCTTGCCGGCTGCTTGAGCTCACTGTGCATTACAGAAGCCATGTGATTAGCCCCCACCAGCACCCACAAACTTATTTCGAACTAGCACATCAAATGAGCTGTAAATTTTCATAGGAAAGGCTGGACATCTGGGGCTCACGCCATTGTCAACGTAGTCAATAAACGAGAGAATTACACTACGAGCGGCTGACACCAGGGACCCTGCAAGCCACGCAACTTTTTTTGAGGAACAAGCAGTTGTTATTTATACTAGTTTTAGCGACGGATCAGGGTAACAACGGGGCTGTGTGGGGGCTGTGGCCCGTCTAGCCAGGGTTTTATTTATGTTTACCACATCATGAGCCCAGTTGTGTTTTTTTCTTGCTGAAAATAGCTAGCCCAGTTCTATTTTTTAAAAGAAATACCCAAACAAGGCCTACTTGCTTTATCGGCCCTGCTGGGCTGCAAATCTTTCAAGACGATGAGAGTTTCATTCGGTTTTCCCAGAAATGGGCTGTACATTTTTTAAACACATCAAACCGGGAATTAGTTTCAATTTGTTTACATTACAAGATCTTAAATTCCATCGATTTTTATGCGTGGACAATTATTTGGATTTTATATTTATATAAATTATTTCTCAAAATAGTTTGAATGTGAATCGATATTTCTGGATTAAAAACAGTTGACCGCACCGAAATATGAAAAATTTCATATACTTTTTAACCGTGGCCACAATATGGGGTGTGATGCTAACAAAAAGAAGATGGGCTCCAAAAAAATTCTTAAGAATTACCAAATGGGTTGTACATTATTAGAAATAATGGCAGATGGGCTGTATGTTGTTTTCCACAGATTTGAAGCTGACTTGTGCGCCTACTACAGGTTGACGCGTATGCTTTCATAAAAAAAAGGTTGAGGCACATGCAACGCCCTGTCAACTTAGTCAACGCACGAGAGCAGTGACTGTTGGATGTCCATCCAACGGCTGTCGTGCTTCTTCAATCTCTGCTCTTCATGCTCAAGCCGCTCAAACAAGCGCTGGCGGGACTGCCTGCTCCCTCCTCCCGCAGCCGGCTATGCTGCCGCGCAGGCCTCACGGCCCCACCGTACTCCCATCGCTGGCCTAGCCATCCCTCTACTCACCCACACATGATGTTATTCTCCGGCGACGGCAGATGAACCAGTAAACCCTCGTACTCCTCCGCGTGGGAAACAACTGCCGAGTATTCCCTGGCTCCGTGTCGTTCCCTTCCTAGGCCTCACGTCGTCCACCGCCCTGGTGCTCTCGGCACGGCCTGGTCAACGTGGTCAATGAACGACATCCATCAGAAGTGGACTGTACGTGGAGAGGCTGACAGCTGGGTCCACGGCCGCACGCAAGGAAATGCCTCCTTATTACGCGCAAAATAATGATTCCTCCACCTGACAGCTAGGACCCATAGGAAGAGCCTCTATATTTCGCGAAAAAAACATTCCCCCCGCTGACAGGTCGGACCCACCAGCTATATCTTCGCACGCAAGGAAGTGCCTCCTTATTACACCCAAAAAAAATGAATACCCCCCTGCTAGCTGGGACCCACCATATTGTTGGGATGACTTGTGGGCCTACTAAGTTGACAAGGACAGAGAACTTTGTCAACTTAGTCAATACTCCAGTGACCGTATGATGTCCATCCAACGGCGATAGTGCTTCTTCAACCTCTGGTCTTCTTGCTCGAGCCGCCGAAAGCAACGTCGGTCATGCCGCCTGCTCCTGCCTCCCGTGGCCGGCTGTGCTACCGCGGAGGCCTCACCGCCCCCATACTACTCCCACCACTGGCCAGGCCATCCCTCCACTCACCCACACCCCCTGTTATTCTGCAGCGACGGTAGCCTCACACCGCAGCCGAACCAGTGAACGCTCGTACTCCTCTCCACGTGGGCATCCACTGCCGCGTCTTGCACGGCTCCGCGTCGTCCCCTTCCTAGGCCTCGCTGTCGTCCACCGCCGTGGTGCTCTCGAGGCGGCGTCGTCAATGTGGTCAACAACCGACTTCCATCTGAAGAGTACTATACATGGAGAGGCTGACTGCCGGGTCCACGGCAGCCGCAAGGAAGTGCCTCCTTATTACGCGGAAAATAATTATTCCTCCACCTGACAGCGGGGACCCACCGGATGGGCCACCAATATTTTGCGAAAAAATCATTTCCCCCTGACTGCTGGGACCCACCGGACGGGCCACCGTATTTCGCGAAAAAAACGTTCCCCCCGCTGTCAGCTCAGACCCACCGGAAGTGCCTCCTTATTACACACAAAAAATGAATACTCCCCCGGCTAGCTGGGACCCACCTTGCTGGGAGGCTGACTTGTGGGCCTACTAAGTTGACAGGGACGAAGGGCTTTGTCAACTTAGTCAATATGAACGATTCTAGCTCAAGTGACCGTACGATGTCCATCCAACGGCCATAGTGCTTCTTCAACCTCTGGTCTTCTTGCTCCAGCCGCCCAAAGCAGCGCTGGTCGTGCCGCATGCTCCTGCCTCCCGTGGCCGGCTGTGCTGCCGCAGAGGCCTCACCGCCCCATACTATTCCCACCGCTGGCCAGGCCCTGCGGCGACGGCAACCTCACACCGCAGCCGAACCAGTGAACCCTCGTAGTCCTCTCCGCGCGAGCTTTGACTGCCGCATCGTCCCCTTCCTAGGCCTCGCCGTTGTCCACCACCGTGGTGCTCTCCGCGCGGCATGGTCAACGTGGTCAAGGAACGACTTCCATCGAAAGAGTACTATACGAGGAGAGGCTGACAGCTAGGTCCACGGCCACAGCCCAGTTTTTTTGTGATTTGCCAAGTAAGTCGCTTTGTCAGGCCTGTTGGGCTGCAAATCTTTCAAGACGAGGAGAGCTTTCATTCGGCTGGCCGAGAAAATGGCCCATCGGTAGTGAGAAATGGGTTGTACATTTTTAAAACACATCAAACCGGCAATTAGTTTCAAATATCTTTTTTTCATTTCAAGATTTTAAATTACATTAATTTTTATGCGTGGAGAATTTGTTGGATTTTATATTGATATACATTTATTTTTAAAATTAGTTTGAATGTGAGTCAAAATTTTGGGATTAAAAAAAGTTTGGACCGCACCGAAATATGCAAAATTTCGTATAATTTTTTAACCGTTGCCACAATATGGGCTATAATGCTAACAAAAAGAATATGGGCTCCAAAAAAACCTTAAGAATTAGCAGATGGGCTGTAAATTATTAGAAATAATGGCAGATGGGCTGTATGCTAATTTCCACAGATTTGAGGCTTTCCTAAAAAAAGGTTGACGCACAAGCACTTACTGTTGGATGTCCATCCAACGGCCGTTGTGCTTCTTCAATCTCTGCTCTTCCTCCTCCAGCCGCTCAAACAAGCGCCAGCGGGACTGCCTGCTCCCTCCTCCGGGCGGCCGGCTGTGCTACCGCGCAGGCCTCACCACCCGACCGTACTCCCATCGCTGGCCTAGCCATCCCTCTACTCACCCACACCTGCTCTTATTCTCCGGCGATGGTAGACGAACCAGTAAACCCTCGTACAGTCGTACTCCCCTCCGCGTGGGAAACAACTGCCGAGTCTTCCCTGCCTCCGTGTCGTCCCCTTCTTAGGCCTCGCCATCGTCCACCGCCCTGGTGCTCTCGGCGCAGCATGGTCAACGTGGTCAAGGAACGACTTCCATCGAACATGGACTTTACGTGGAGAGGCTGACAGCTGGGTCCATGGCGGCAGCAAGGAAGTGCCTCCTTATTACGCGGAAAATAATGATTCCTCCACCTGACAGCAGGGACCCACCGGACGGGCCACCGTATTTCGCGAAAAAACGTTTCCCCCTGACTATTGGGACCCACCAGCTACACCTTCGCACGCAAGGAAGTGCGTCTGGGCAAACAAAAGATTCGCCCCTTGACTGCAGGAACCCACCAGCCCCCCGACTGCTGGGACCCACCAGCTACACCTTCGCACGCAAGGAAGTGCGTCTGGGAAAAAAACGATTCACCCCTTGACTGCTGGGACCGACCAGCTACATCTTCGCAGGCAAGGAAGTGCGTGATAGTCGGGACCCACTTGGTCGAAGTGTACGTAGCGTTGTCATTCTGGTCGCGAACGTGTACGTACATACTGGTCGATGTAGAGGCGCGCATATCTCATAGTAGAGGCGTGCACGTAGCATGTACACGTACGTACAGCGGCCAGGGTGCAAGAAAGAAAATACAGCCACGTATGTGTACATACGGGCGGGGTCTCGAACGCCTACTCGCGCATACGTATGGCCAGGGCTCGTGTACATGACTGGGTCAGAACAGAAAAACAACGTCATCGTCGTGTTCATGGGGAGGCAACGGAATGCGTGGTCATGTTCATCGGGAGGGCTTGGACGGAACAGGCGATGGAAACGAGGCCTGGCGTACCGCAGAACGGAGGAAACAGCCTTGTGTTCGACCGGCCACATTCGAAACGGGATCCTGTTCATTGGGAGGGGTCTGGCGTACCGCAAAACGGAGGAAACGGACCACCTATGGTCGAAACGGGGGTCCTGTTGATCGGGAGGGGTGTGGCATACCGCAAAACGGAGGAAACGGACCTCCTACGGTCGAAACAGGGGTCCTGTTGATCGGGAGGGGTGTGGCGTACCACAAAACGGAGGAAACGGACTTGTGTTGGAGCGCTACGGTCGAAATGGGGTCCTGTTCATCGGGAGGGGTGTGGCGTACCGCAAAACGGGACTCCACGGGATACTGTTCATCTCCACCGTTGACCTCCTCCAGCCTCCACGGTCTCCTGTTCATCCAGCCTCCACGTGCTCCTATTCATCCAGCCTACACTGCGCGCTACTCCACCGGAAACTGTTCAACCACCCCTCCACCGTCTACTGTTCATCCAGCCCTCCACACCACGGGGTCCTATTCAACCACCCATCCACGGGCACCCCTCCACCGTCTACTGTTCATCCAGCCCTCCACACCATGGGGTCCTGTTCAACCACCCCTCCACCGTCTACTGTTCATCCAGCCCTCCACACCACGGGGTCCTATTCATCCACCCCTCCACGGGCACCCCTCCACCGTCTACTGTTCATCCAGCCCTCCACCACACCACGGGGTCCTGTTCATCCAGAGGCAACGCCACCGCTCACTGTTCATCCAAACCCCCCCGCAACACTCACTGTTCATCCCATCGATCGCTTCAGTTAGCAGCAGTAGCGAAGGAATCGCTCGATCGTGTTCAGTTAACAGCCATCAATCGATCGCTCGGGTTCAGTAACGCGTAGCCTACAGTGCAATCGCTCGGGTTCTGTTAGAGCCCAACGCCTCGCTCGGGTTCAGTTAGAGCCAACGCCTCGCACACACGCGCGTACGTGTACGAGAGAAACGCGCATCGCTCAGCCCCCGACCTCCCACCGTAACCGGGAACTCCCCGAAATTTTCCTTGCCCTCGCTTCTATCATGATTTTTTGTCAAAGAAGTAGCAGCCCACCACATCTATGATGATGCCGGGTTTTTTCAAAATTATCGTCATAGAAGTGTCATATGTATGACAAAAAAAATTCGTTCGGCCCAAAATGTCACGGATGTGTCTTTTTTTGTAGTGACATCATGGCAATTCTGCTGAAAACAGCGTCAGTCCGGGTTAGTTCCATTCAAATCATAAAAGTTAGAGTCTAAAACAAGCGCAAAAGTGTTTGGAAAAGTAGATACGACGGAGACGCATCAACTCCCCCAAGCTTAAACCCTTGCTTGTCCTCAAGCAATTCAGTTGACAAACTGAAAGAGAAAAAGAAAGACTTTTACAAACTCTGTTTGCTCTTGTTGTTGTAAATATGTCAAGCCAGCATTCAAGTATCAGCAAAGATCATAACTAACCACATTTGCAATAATTCTCAGGTCTCATAATTACTCATATCAATAGCATAATCAACTAGCAAGCTATAATAATAAATCTCGGATGACAACACTTTCTCAAAACAATCATAATATGATATAACAAGATGGTATCTCGCTAGCCCTTTCTGAGACCGCAAAACATAAATGCAGAGCACCTTTAAAGATCAAGGACTGACTAGACATTGTAATTCATGGTAAAAGAGATCCAATCATAGTCATACCCATTATAAATTAATAGTGATGAATGCAAATGACAGCTGTGCTCTCCAGCTAGTGCTTTTTAATAAGAGGGTGATGACTCAACATAAAAGTAAATAGATAGGCCCTTTGCAAAGGGAAGCAGGGATTTGTAGAGGCGCCAGAGCTCGGTTTTGAAATAGAGATAAATAATATTTTGAGCGGTATACTTTCATTGTCAACTTAACAACTAAGAGATGTCGATATCTTCCATGTCACACACATTATAGGCGGTTCCCAAACAGAATGGTAAAGTTTATACTCCCCCTCCACCAACAAACATCAATCCATGGCTTGCTCGAAACAACGAGTGCCTCCAACATACATCAGGTCCCAGGGGGAGTTTTGTTTGCAATTATTTTTGATTTAGTTTGCATATAGCATGGTACTGGGCATCCCGGTGACCAGCCATTTTCTCGTGAGTGAGGAGCGGAGTCCACCCCTCTTGAGAATAACCCGCCTAACATGGAAGATAAGGGCAGCCTTGGTTGATACATGAGCTATTCGAGCATACAAAACAGAATGTTTATTTGAAGGTTTAGAGTTTGGCACATACAAATTTACTTGGAATGGCAGGTAAATACCACATATAGGAAGGTATAGTGGACTCATAAGGCATAACTTTGGGGTTTAAGGAATTGGATGCACAAGCAGTATTCCCGCTTAGTACAGGTGAAGGCTAGCAAAAGACTGGGAAGCGACCAACAAGAGAGCGACAACAACCATGAACATGCATTAAAATTAATAGACATTGGATGCAAGCATGAGTAGGATATAATCCACCATGAACATAAATATCGTGAAGGTTATGTTGATTTGTTTCAACTACATGCATGAACATGTGCCAAGTCAAGTCACTTAAATCATTCAAAGGAGGATACCACCCCATCATACCACATCATAATCATCTCAATAGCATGTTGGCACACAAGGTAAACCATTATAACTCATAGCTAATCAAGCATGGCACAAGCAACTATGATCTCTAATTGTCATTGCAAACATGTTTATTCATAACCAGCTGAATTGAGAACGATGAACTCATCATATTTACAAAAACAAAAGAGGTTGAGTTCATACCAGCTTTTCTCATCTCAATCGATTCATCATATATCATCATAATTGCCTTTCACTTGCACGACCGAACGATGTGAATAATAATAGGAGTGCACGTGCATTGGACTAAGCTAGAATCTACGAGCATTCAATAAACAGGAGAAGACAAGGTAGTATGGGCTCTTGGTTAAATCAATAATAATGCATATAAGAGCCACTACAACAGTTTAATCATGGTCTTCTCCTACTGACCCCTAAAGAAAAGAAAAGGAATAAAAACTATTTACACGGGAAAGCTCCCAACAAGCAAAAGAAGAACGGGAAATATTTTTGGGTTTTCATTTTAATTATTACTGCTACAGCAAGAAAGTAAACTACTACTAATTTTTTTTCTTAAGGTTTAACAAATACACAAGAAGAAAGCGGGAAAAAGAAAATAAACTAGCTTGGATATTACAATAAAAGAGTATGAGCACCGACATCTAGAAATGAGTGTGTGTGAACATAAATGTAATGTCGGTGAGAAATACGTACTCCCCCAAGCTTAGGCTTTTAGTCTAAGTTGGTTTATTGCCAGGGGTAGCCTGGATGGTATCCATAGGTATAGATGGGGTCGTACTGCGACGAAGAATAGTTGGGATCATAAGATGATGAAGAAGACTCTGATTGCCATTGGCTGACAGCCATCTCTGGGTCCCAAGAATAAACTGATTGTCGTGGAGGCTCATCTTGTGGTTCCGGTTCCGGGGCTGGTGCAGGATTCCGGTAAGCTTGAATGGCAGCCCGCGTAACGAGATAGGGTCGTTGGTCGCGGACGAAGTCTGTGAGGCCGGCATTCTCAATGAATAGAAATCCTCATAAATCCCGGCCTATGTCAAGAAATTATCAGAAGGCCATTCACACGGTCGGATCTCCATGGTATGAGGCAAATTATATTTGGGCCTCTGTGCTTCTTCATTTTGTTTCTCCTTTGAGCTTCGGCTCGATGATCCCCTCAAAAGTCTCTTCATTATTTTCTGAAATAATATGAATTTTTTAGTAACTTCAAACAAAAGTGAACCAACTTCAACAAAACTGATAGCAACTTCTCCTACAAGTGTCTAGACCTTATATAAAGCATTAGAACTACTTGGAACCATATAAATTTGACATGCAAGCTCAAGAACATGGTCACCTATGCAGCAAAAATTTGCAATGAATAAAGCACTATAACGAAAACTAATTGGACTAATGGAGGAGTCACATACCAAGGAACAATCTCCCCAAGCAGTTTAGCGAGAGGTGCTTTGAACAAGGAGATCGAAAATCATAGCAAAGTGGGCTGGAACTCATGCTTGAGTTGGTTTTTCGTGTTTTGGGGAGGAAGAAGAAGAAGATGGGTGCAGGAATAAGTGGAGGAGGGCCACCGTGGGCCCACGAGGCAGGGGGCGCGCCCAGGGGGGTAGGGCGTGCCCTCCACCCTCGTGACCAGGTGGCAGCTCCCCCGCGGTGATTTTTGCATAGTAAATCCTCAAATATTCCCAAAAAAATCATATTAAATTGGCATGGCATTCTGAGGACTTTTACTTTTGGGATATTTTATATTGCATGGATAAGTCAGGAAACAGACAGAAAAACACTATTTTTACTTTATTTCAACTAAACAACAGAAAGTATAGAGAGGGTACAGAAGGTTGTGCTTCTAGTTTCATCCATCTCATGCTCATCAAAAGGAATCCACTAACAAGGTTGATCAAGTCTTGTTAACAAACTCACTCCGATAATCATGAAACCGGAGAAATTTCGAATAACACTAAGTTACCTCCACGGGGATATGAACATCCCCAATAATAAGAATATCATATTTCTTTTTCACAGTAGGAAGGGGAAATTCAAAACCTCCAAACATAATCGATGGAATTTTTCCAATAGAGTTGATACTGTGAACTTGAGGTTGTTTCCTCGGAAAGTGTACCGTATGCTCATTACCATTAACATGAAAAGTGACATTGCCTTTGTTGCAATCAATAATAGCCCCTGCAGTATTAAGAAAAGGTCTTCCAAGAATAATAGACATACTATCATCCTCGGGAATATCAAGAATAACAAAGTCCGTTAAAATAGTAACGTTTGCAACTACAACAGGCACATCCTCACAAATACGGACATGTATAGCAGTTGATTTATCGGCCATTTTTAAAGATATTTCAGTAGGTGTCAACTTATTCAAGTCAAGTCTACGATATAAAGAAAGAGGCATGACACTAACACCGGCTCCAAGATCACATAAAGCAGTTTTAACATAATTTCTTTTAATGGAGCATGGTATAGTAGGTACTCCTGGATCTCCAAGATTCTTTGGTATTCCACCTTTAAAAGTATAATTAGCAAGCATAGTGGAAATTTCAGCTTCTCGTATCTTTCTTTTATTAGTAACGATATCTTTCATATATTTAGCATAAGGATTAGTTTTGAGAACATCAGTCAATCACATACGCAAAAAGATAGGTCTAATCATTTCAGCAAAGCGCTCAAAATCCTCATCATCCTTTTTCTTGGACGGTTTGGGAGGAAAAGGCATGGGTTTCTGAACCCAAGGTTCTCTTTCTTTACCATGCTTCCTAGCAACAAAATCTCTCTTATCATAACGTTGATTCTTTGATTGTGGGTTATCAAGATCAACAGCAGGTTCGATTTCCACATCATTATCATTACTAGGTTGAGCATCATCATGAACATCATCATTAACATTTTCACCAGGTTCATGTTCATTACCAGATTGTGTTTCAGCATCAGACATAGATATATCATTGGGATTCTCAGGTGGTTCAGCAATAGGTTCACTAGAAGTTTGCACAGTTCTATCATTTTTCTTTTTCTTCTTTCTATAAGAACTAGGAACATCAATATTATTTCTCTGAGAATCTTGCTCAATTCTCTTAGGGTGGCCTTCAGGATACAAAGGTTCCTGAGTCATTCTACCACTTCTAGTAGCCACTCTAACAGCATAATCATTTTTCTTACTATTCAATTCATCAATCACTTCTTTTTGAGCTTTAAGTACATGTTCTACTTGAGTGGTAACCATAGAAGCATGTTTGCTAACAAGTTTAAGTTCACCTCTAATATTAGCCATATAATCACCCAAGCGTTTAATCATATAAGCATCTTGTTTTAATTATCTACCAAAATAAGCATTGAAGTCTTCTTGCTTAAACATAAAGTTATCAAACTCATCCAAACACTGACTAGCAATTTTAATAGGAGGGACTTCAGCTTTATCATATCTATAGAGAGAATTTACCTTTACTACCTGTGTCGGGATATCGAGGTCTGGAGGTTCTTCAATAAATAAAGGATTAAGATCATATGTTTCTTCAACAGGCGGTAAATTAAGACCATGTATTTCCTCAATAGGAGGTAAATTCTTAACATCTTCAGCTTTAATACGTTTTTCTTTCATAGATTTCTTTGCCTCTTGCATATCATCGGGACTAAGAAATAGAACACCTCTCTTTTTCGGAGTTGGTTTAGGAATAGGCTTAGTAATTGGAGCAGGAGCTGGCTCAGGAGCTGGCTTAGGAGGTGCCCAATTATTTTCATTTGTCAACATATTATTCAATAGAATTTCAGCTTCATCCGGTGTTCTTTCCCTGAAAAGAGAACCAGCACAACTATCCAGGTAATCTCTAGAAGCCTCGGTTAGTCCATTATAAAAGATATCAAGTATTTCATGTTTCTTAAGAGGATGATCAGGCAAAGCATTAAGTAACTTGAGAAGCCTCCCCCAAGCTTGTGGGAGACTCTCTTCTTTAATTTGCACAAAGTTGTATATTTCCTTTAAAGTAGCTTGTTTCTTATGAGCAGGGAAATATTTAGCAAAGAAGTAATAAATCATATCCTGGGGACTACGCACACAACCAGGATCAAGAGAATTAAACCATATCTTAGCATCACCCTTTAATGAGAACGGAAATATTTTAAGGATATAAAAGTAACGCGATCTCTCATCATTAGTGAATAGGGTGGCTATATCATTCAATTTAGTAAGATGTGCCACAATAGTTTCGGATTCATAGCCATGAAAAGGATTGGATTCAACCAAAGTAATTATATCAGGATCAACAGAGAATTCATAATCCTTATCGGGAACACATATAGGTGAAGTAGCAAAAGCAGGGTCAGGTTTCATTTTATCTCTAAGTGATTCTTTGTTCCTTTTAGCTAGTAACCTTTTGAGCTCATATCTATCTTTGCAAGCTAAAATAGCGACAGAAGACTCCATATCAAAAACATAACCCTCGAGAATAACAGGCATATCTTCATCATCACTTTCATCATTATAATCAGATTCAATAATTTCTTTCTCTCTAGCCCTAGCAATTTGTTCATCAAGAAATTCACTAAGGGGCACAATAGTATCAAGCATAGAAGTAGTTTCATCATAAGTATCATGCATAGCAGAAGTGGCATCATCAATAACATGCGACATATCAGAACGAATAGCAGAAGCAGGTTTAGGTGTTGCAAGCTTACTCATAACAGAGGGTGAATCAAGTGCAGAGCTAGATGGCAGTTCCTTACCTCCCCTCGTAGTTGAGGGATAAATTTTTGTCTTAGCGTCTTTCAAGTTTTTCATAGTGTCCAGCAGATATAAATCCCAAGTGACTAAAAGAATAGAGCTACGCTCCCCGGCAACGGCGCCAGAAAAAGGTCTTGATAACCCACAAGTATAGGGGATCGCAACAGTTTTCAAGGGTAAAGTATTCAACCCAAATTTGTTGATCCGACACAAGGGGAGCCAAAGAATATTCTCAAGTGTTAGCAGTTGAGTTGTCAATTCAACCACACCTGGATAGCTTAATATCTGCAGCAAAGTGTTTAGTAGTAAAGTAATATGATAGTGATGGTAACGGTAACAAAAGAGTAGTGCAAGTAATAGTAAATATTTTTGGTATTTTGTAGTGATTGTAACTGTAGCAACGGGGAAGTAAATAAGCATAAACCAGTACATGGAAAACTCGTAGGCACCGGATCAATGATGGATAATTATGCCGGATGTGGTTCATCATGTAACGGTCATAACATAGGGTGACACAGAACTAGCTCCAGTTCATCAATGTAATGTAGGCATGTATTCCGAATATAGTCATACGTGCTTATGGAAAAGAACTTGCATGACATCTTTTATCCTACCCTCCCGTGGAAGCGGGGTCCTAATGGAAACTAAGGGATATTAAGGCCTCCTTTTAATAGAGAACCGGAACAAAGCATTAGCACATAGTGAATACATGAACTCCTCAAACTATGGTCATCACCGGGAGTGGTCCCGATTATTGTCACTTCGGGGTTGCCAGATCATAACACATAGTAGGTGACTATAGACTTGCAAGATAGGATCAAGAACACACATATATTCATGGAAACATAATAGGTTAGATCTGAAATCATGGCACTCCGGCCCTAGTGACAAGCATTAAGCATAGCAAAGTCATAGCAACATCAATCTCAGAACATAGTGGATACTAGGGATCAAACCCTAACAAAACTAACTCAATTACATGATAAATCTCATCCAACCCATCACCATCCAGCAAGCCTATGATGGAATTACTCATGCACGGCTGTGAGCATCATGAAATTGGCGATGGAGGATGGCTGATGATGACGACGGCCACGAATCCCCCTCTCCGGAGCCCCAAACGGACTCCAGGTCAGCCCTGCCGAGAGGTTTTAGGGCTTGGCGGCGGCTCCGTATCGTAAAACGCGATGATTTCTTCTCTCTTATTTTTTCTCCCTGAAAGCCAATATATAGAGTTGGAGTTGGCGTCGGAAGGTGTCCAGGGGGCCCACGAGGTAGGGGGGCGCGCCCTTGGGAGGCGCCCCCCACCCTCATGGACAGGGTGTGGGCCCCCTGGTCTTCATCTTTGGCGAGGATTTTTTATTATTTATTGTAAGGTATTCCGTGGAGTTTCAGTTCATTCCGAGAATATTTGCTATCTGCACATAAAACAACATCATGGCAATTCTGCTGAAAACAGCGTCAGTCCGGGTTAGTTCCATTCAAATCATGCAAGTTAGAGTCCAAAACAAGGGCAAAAGTGTTTGGAAAAGTAGATACGACGAAGACGTATCACATCACCCTTTTCTCTTCAAGGGAAAACCAACGCATGCTCAAGAGGTAGTAGTGTCCGGGGTCACCTCCACCCCCATCAAAGCCGCCAAAGCATACAGTAACTTGGTCAGGACTTGAGCCGGCGGGCGCACAGGTCCGTTAGCCCTGGCCGTCACCGCAACCGTCAAAGTGGAAGTCATAGCCGTGACGGTTGTCGAGCCGAGCACCGGTTGTGTGCCAGCCATGAAAATTGCCACCCTATTGGGCGGCTCGTAGGGGTTCGGAATACTGTCGCCATCGGAACAGCCCCCAAGCCGGTCATCTTGCAACTGATACATTGAACTGGTCTCTCCGGTTGACGAATCGCCATCCAAGTAGATGGTCGTCTCACCACCAGACACAGATCCTTCCTCGAACTCCGCCCCATGGATGCAACCCACAAAGGCATGCCTCACGGCCTGAATCTTGGCGGGTCGTGCACGCTGAGCCATTTCGATGATGTCAGTGCAGTTGTCCGGCTCAGAGCCTGATTCGCCGATCTTGCCAATGAAAACGTGGATTCCGCCAAAGGGGACCCGGTACCCGTACTCGATTGAGCCGGCCTCGGGGCCCTAGCCTACATCGTCGATGTAGAGCTTGCCGCGACGACTCTTGGTCATCCGACCGACAGCGTATCCCTTGATCCCTGCGAAGCTGCCCTTCAAGAACTCGAAACCACCATGCGCTGGCCCCATGGTGGGCGCCAACTATCATGGACTTAACACGGCAGATGTCCTAGCAGAAGGACTTATACAAGGAGCCATCACAACTAGGTTAGCTTGAAGGGGTTAAATGGGACAAAGGACACATAGAGTTTACCCAGGTTCGGCCCCTCTCAATGAGGTAAAAGCCTACTCCTGGTTTGTGTTGTATTGCTAGGGTTTCGATTACCAGGGAGCAAATACTCTTGACCTAGTTCTCGATTGTTTGTTACTTGTCCCTAAACTGCCGCCGGTCATCCCTTTATATACACAGGTTGACGCCCGGCTGCTCACGGAGTCCCGGCCGGCTCATACACAGCGTGTCCGGCTCGGTGACTAACTACGCTTGCATTACAAAACAAGTCATACACATATGGCGGTTCATCCTCTTGGGCCTCAAGTCGCCTTTGGTCCTTGGGCCGCCAATGGGCTTGCATGACCCGCCATCTTCAATGATAAGCCGCGAGTGGTATGACCTGGCCCCTCCTGGGCAGTTCATACCCAGTAGCTATATCCCCAACACTGTATATGATAATTTGTCAGGTATGCCTAGTCATAATAACATCGTTATCATCATCTTATTCTGTTATTCATGGGCAAATTACTCAGCCTAGCATGCATAAGTATAACACAATACATGGCTCACACTTCACCCTGGAAGAAAATAAAAAGACCATAAAGAACTTTAATGATAATTGACTTGACAGATCTATGCAAATAAGTGAGAACACTACAAGCAACTAAATTTGTTGCAAGATGGAACAAGTTTTTCAATTGATGTGTAGAGGAAATTGTAAGAATAATAAGCTGAGATAAATAAGTCCGTAGTTTCCATTAGCAGTCAGGAAGAAAAAGGTTAGAAAAGAAATGGTATTATAAATTCCTTTTTGTGAGCAGATGGAGCATTTTTTAGGCTAAGATTCATAATCTACACGGCATGAAGTGCTAACTTCTCAACACTAAATGCTGGAATCTATACTGGTCCATAACTAAAAGCTAGATCTGATTTGTAGTAGAAATGAAACCTCTATATTTCAATAGGTGGAAGTACCAGACTGTACAAATTACGAAATAGCCTAGTAGTGCAGGTTGCAGAGAAAAAAACAATGAATCATGTTATCCTAACAAGATGTGCTGAGCATAAATCCATCGACGGTAAATTAAGATATATGTGAGGCTGCAAAATTTAGTCTAGAATGGACGACCTTGGTCTTAACAACATTTTGCTAGATATGTTCTTTAACATGAACTTCCGGATGTGAGCTACAACAGCCTCTTTATATAATAAATTAGTCAGGATCAGTCCCTAAGGTCCTGATATGATCAAACTACTGTACTAGCATACATGCAGCAATTATGGTATTACCAATATCAAAACAACCTCGAGAACTGTCGACATGAATGTGCTAGTTTACTATGTGTAGCTTTCATAAGTCAGAAATACACATTGAATGTCTCATGTCTGTTGCAGAAAGAAAATCTGGACATGTCTATAGAAGTAGAACACTATAAATCAAGATGCCGATATAATAATCATTGTGCAGCAAAACACTAGCTTGCATCACTATAATCCCTCACATTACAGTGGACAAAACCAAAACAATCATATATAGAGCTGTCACAATGACAGATAATGATAGACTTGGAAGTAAATAACAGGTAAGAAATTCAGAAATCACTAAGTTACCTCAACGGGGATATGAATGTCCCCAACAATAAGCATTTCATATTTCTTTTTAACAGTAGGTAGAGGTAGTTGAAAACTTCCAATAGTGATTGACGGAGATTTTTCAATAACATTAATACCATTCACTTGGAATTGTATCTTTGGAAAGTGCACCGTATGCTCATTACCATTGATATGAAAAGTGACCTTGCTTTTATTGCAATCAATAACAGCCCCTGCAGTATTCAAGAATGGTCTACCAAGCATAATCGATATGTTGTCGTCCTCGGGCATCTCAAGTATAACAAAGTCAGTCAAAATAGTAACATTAGCAGCAACAATGGGCACATCCTCGTAGATACCGATAGGTATGGCAGTTGATTTTTCAACCATTTGCAAAGATATTTCAGTAGGTGTGAGCTTATTCAAATTAAGTCTTTTATATAAAGAGACAGGCATAACACTAACACCAGCACCTAAATCACATAAAGCAGTTTTCACATAATTCTTTTTGATAGAGCAAGGTATAGTTGGTATTCCCGGATCTCCATGTTTTTTAGGTACTCCATCTTTAAAAGTATAATTAGCAAGCATATTGGAGATTTTAACTTCCGGTATTTTTCTCTTATTATTGACGATGTCTTTCATATACTTTGTGTAAGGAGGCATTTTTAAGATATCAGTCAAGCGAGTACGCAAAAAGACTGGCCTCAGTATTTCAGCAAAGCATTCAAATTCTTCATCATCTTTATTTTTAGTTGACTTAGGTGGGAAAGGCATAGGTTTTTGAACCCACGGTTCTCTTTCTTTTCCGTGTTTTCTAGCAATGAAGTCTCTTTTATCATATCTTGTATTCTTGGGTTGTGGGTTATCAAGATCAACCGGTGGTTCTATCTCAACTTCATTTTCTGGTTCTTTATTATTTGGTTAAGCATTTTCATGAACCTCATCATTATCTTTTTCATTATTAGAAGGTGAGTGTTCATTGCCAGACTGAGTTTCGACATCAATCAAATAATTCAAAGAACCAGATACTCAAGATTGTCCATAACCGGGGACACGGCTAATCATGATTAGTTTATACACTCTGCAGAGGTTTGCGCACTTTTCCCCACAAGACTCGATCTCCTCCATTGAATTTCTCGCACTACATGATGTTTGAGAAACAGATGATCGAGACACAGTCTTTCCAAAGCATTAACTCTTTAATCTGGGTAGACATTACCACCTACTTCCCCCTACATCTGCTAGCCTACCACTGAAAGAGGTCACACAACATACTCAACTATTCCAGAGCCCATAATGGCTTGTGGCTGCTCACGAAAGTTTCTAGCATGAATAATCTTATGATCCCTTTGAGCCTGGGTGGCATTCCATAGGGTGATCACACGGGTACTCCGGGATCCCCTTGGGCAAGTACTGGGTTCTCCAGGTGCCCGGGCAAGCCACTGGGTTCTCCAGGGTGCCCCAACCATTCCACCCTGATATTTATTAAAGTAGCCACATTAAGTTTCCCTTGGTTATTATCTCTCACAACTTGCATGATTCTCACATACCAATCCACGTCTACGAGCATAGCAAAGCGGTAAGAGCATAACGTATATTACACGGCTTTGATAAAAGACAATAGTTTCCTACCTCATTAACTACTTCCCACACCCACCTGTTATCAAATCCTGCTCATGCAATGTTTGAGGTTTGACACTAATGCATAAAAACTGGGTATTAAAGGTGTATGATCAAAGTGTGAACTTGCCTTGTATTGTTGATAAAGATGATTCGCACTCATAATTCCTGATAGTTCTACTCGTCACACTCCGATCAATCTATCGTAAGCAAGCAATTGCATACATAAGCACTTAAGCATACAATTCAAAGAAAAGATCTCAGAAAAATTTCAAAAACAAGAAAATAACTCTTGTGAACAGAAAACAATTTTCAACATTATTAAAATGATGTGAGTTAGATCTTAACAGAAGGTACATGTCAAGAGCTTCGATTTGCAAAAAGAATCAACTAAATCGGAATCACGAAACTCAAGTTGTGATCAAAAGAAGTTCAGATTCAAATATGTTTGAATTCAAATTTTAAACTTTCAAAAATATGTTTGAGTTGGTTATTTGATTAGAGGAGATCGTAACGAAGATTTGCGTTGGTTTCACTTGAATTCGATAAACGGTTTAAAAGTTATGATCGTCTAAAGATCAAGGGCTAAACTATAACAAAAATAATTACGAATAGGTCCCTGGCCGAAAATAAACAGAAAAAGAAAAATCTATCAGACGAACGTCCGCTACAGAAACTAATCTAACTAATATGTTCACTAAAGATCCTAAACGAACGAATGTTCATTAAATAACCTAACTGAATAATAAATCGGCTTTAAAAGAAATACCGAAGAAAACCTAAAAAACTAGACCGGGGCGGTTTATACTAGTTCGGTCGTCCGCGGCGACAGCAGCTTCCAGCGACGGCGAGGTGGACGACGGTGGGATCGGCGGCGGCGGCGAACGGTGTCGAGGCAGGTGGTGGCGGCTCGGGCGGCGGCGGCGTGCAGCGACGGCGGCGGCGTGAAGTGCGGCGAGATGCGAGGCGGCGACGGCGACTCGGGCGGCGGGGTTGCGGCGGGAGGCGGCGGCGGACGGGGTCCAGGGGGCCCCCGGGGCGCAGCTTATAAAGGGGGGGTGTGGCCTCGGGGGGCAGAGTCCCGGGCCGCGGCGGCTCCGCCCGTGTCCTGACCGGACTCGGGGAAGGCGGTGGCGGCGCGGCTGGGCCTGGCATGGCTCGGCTGGGCCGACCCAGTTTGGTCGGAGAAGTTTTTTAAACAATTTTACAGACAATAAATAAAAAAATAAGAATATAATACAAGCATATTATATATCAAAAGATTTAGAAAAAGATTTTCTTCAACATGAACATTTATTTAGCGGTAGATAAAATCCACAAAAAAATTTAAATAAAGCAAAAAGTGCTACTGCTGCAATAAAACCCAAAAAAATAAATTTTAAAAATACCAAAAAAAATTCAAATTTATCTCTCTCCATTTTTACATTTAAGCGAATCATTTTACCCTTATTTCCATTTATTTTATTTTCGGAGAAAACTAATTTGAATAAAAACCAAATAACTCGAAATTGAAAGGGGGTTCAAGATAACTTCAAAGAGACTTTCAATTTGATTTCTTTGAAACTTCCAACTCATATCCCGTAGCATTTGAAGAAGTCATTTTATCCTCTCTCATGAAAATCATTGAGTTGTATAATTTTTCAAAAATTGAAGTATTTTCAAATGTACTTCAAACCTTTTCAAAACCCCTTTTTCATTTAATTAAATGGAAGAAGTCATATCATCTTCACTCTAGAGTTTTGTGATGAAATTAATTTGAATGCATGGAGATCATAAATGCAAGGAGAAATTTTGGGAAAGTCATTTCATTCCCTCTCATTCAACTTTCAAAAGTTTCAAATTTCGCTCAGTTTCACACAAGCAACCACACCACAATCAAACAATCAATCAAAACTATTTATTTAATATAACATTCCAAAGTTTAGAATTTTGGGATGTTACAGCTGCGGACGCGGCTGGCTCATAGAAGCAGCTTCGCCTTTCTTTGGTCTCTTCCTATGCTTCTTTGCTACCGGAAGTGAGCCTATCATATGTTCATCCTAAGGTAATTCAGGCACCAACTCATCACGCCCAAACCCTGAGTATTCATACCGCTGAGCCATCAATCCCCCATCGTCATAGGCGCCGATATTGAGATACTGTAGAGGGTCATCATCCTCGTCCATGTCATCATGCATTGCTTCTTCGGCGGCGGCGATGTCATCAGCCACTAATGGAGGGTCTTCCTCACACCGTCCGCTATCACCCGACATGACAGACGACACTAATTGGGTAGGTGGGGTATTGGTGTTCATGCCTTGTTGAGGCTGCTTGGTCGTGAGTGTGCTCCCGACCGCCTCCAGACAAAGCAGACTCTTCAGCCACAACAGGAACGAACTCTTGCAATCTCCAAGCCGCCGGGGGGGCTCGTCGTCATCTTACCCTATTGCTACTGGAGGAGTCAAATCCTCGTGGACCAGTTTGACACTAGCCATGGAAACCTTGAAGACGTAAGGGAGGATCGGCTGGCTGTGGAACAATTGTTCCTTCGACTTCACTATCGCCGCCTTTCCCACGTCTACCTTCCGGCCGCTGATGGTGCACAGTATGGTGCACGGGGTTACATCGGCCTGCAAAGACATGTCTACAACGTGAGACATCCGAAAGGCAACGGAAATGGGAGATTATACATATATTGAAGAGGGCCGGTGTGACAGGTACCGTGCAGGCGTCTAGCTCAGCCGAAGACGAAGCCCCGCCGAGCACGCCAGAGACGGAGGAGAGGCTGCTATGAGCAGGTGCAGGAGCAGGTGTGGTTGCGTGAGCAGGTGCTACTGCAATGCTAAACAAGCTGCTCCCAAAGAAGTTGGAAAGTAAAAGTCCGCTGCCTCTTTATCTGGATTTTGTTTGGTCCAACTGACGATAGCCGGAATCAAGACACTATACAAAGCTGCCATTTCCTCTCTTGCGGCAGCTATCGCTGCTCTATCTATCTCTTCTTTGGTCTCAGGTGCTTTCTTATCAACCGCAATCTCAACCTTCTTGTCGATGTTTTCTTCATTTAACCTCCGTCTTCCTTTCGCTCCTCGGCTCTCTCACGATAGTACTTCTTCCACATGGCACCATCTCCGACACCGTGCATGCGTCCATACGAAGGTCGAGTGTCCACCGAGAGTCCTTTCAATATGTTTAAGGCCCGGTTGAATGGGGTGTCCCACTTGGGCCTCGCCAACGCCTCAGATGGCGAGTCGCTTTCGGGCGCAGTCCTGTGCTTCTCTTTCTGCAAAAGGAACATGGATTGTTTACAAATGTGACTAAACGTGCAGTCAAATTGATCAGAAGCTAAAATTAGGGGGTAAATTAATAATTACCGGCAGTCTCATGAACTCCTTCGTGATCGCGTCTGTATCGCAAACCTTGTGGACTGGGTCCCAACGGTACCGGGCCCTGATGATGTCACGCTCCTGCGGGATGGTGGACTCCTCCAAGGGGTCTGGGATCCCCAGACTTTCGCGTTCCGCATCCTCCTTGGCGCATATGGGCCTCTTCCCTGCGTAACGACAACTTCCAAGGTGGCGGCACCCCATGTTCCTCTCTTGAAGCCCCTTCATGTACTCCAACTTTTCTTTGGCATCTTTGGCAACGCAAGCATTTTTGAATATTTCAAACTGCTCTTCCATAATTGTCAGATTATCCTTTACAATCTCGGAGTAGGGTTCCTTTTTGGCGATGATCCCATGTTTCGCCCTTACTTTCCAGGCAGACAACATGCCGCTAAACTTGCCCATAGCGCGTCTGTTTATCTTCTTCATTGCCGGGTCTTGCCAAGGTCAAGTATATTTGATTTCACCTCGGACCAGGAACAAGAATCCTTGGTGCAACATATATGGTATCTTCTTTAATTTCTCATCATTGATGGTGGCTGTTCCCTGTAGGATGCAGCTTATTTGATTGTCGTAGCACATGTGCACTTCTGTAGGCTCTTTTGGCTCGAAATTGCCAGGGTCCACCTCCGTGATCACCAGTCTAGTAGTGTTGAGCTGGTTTGGGCACCGTATCCTCTTCTATTTCCATTCTATACCGGATAATTCACCAGTCTCGGTGCTGGTGTCGGTGCTAGTCTCAATGTCGGTGTGGGCCTCAGTCTGGGATGTGACACGGGGGCACTGCAACAACTGTTGCTTGTCGAGATAGTTCAAATAGTTGTATGCCGCCTCGTAGACATTGCAAACATGAGAACCCTATCCTTCATCGTTGCTAGCCAAGTTTCCTATGATTAAATCTAGTCAATTAATTCTAGACCTAATAAAATAAATAATGACATAAAGAAGACCTATGTTTTGCAGGAATGTTGATTCATTCATGTTGTGGAAAATCCCGGGCACTCGGTATGTCCTAGTTTGTAGCACAAGTCGTGCCGAAATTCATGGAATATTTTGGCATGACCTTTGCTACAAAGTGGACAAATCGAGCGCCTGAAATTTGCTGGAATAGAAATGAATCAACACTCCGGCAAAACATAGTCCACATGGAATCATTCCCTGCAAACAATGTTCAAATATCCACCTTCGACACTGCAACACATGTCCAAATATACACGAGCAACCACATGTCCAAATATACATGTCGAAATTTCACAAGCTAATTCAAAAACTAACTGTAGAAGAAAATTCAGTTAACTACTAATAGAACAAAATTCAGTTAACTTTAGTGATCTATAAAGTTGAAATGAAAAAAATACAGTTAACTACTAATTTCATTCATTTAACTTCACCTAATTAACCTACTGTACCACTACTACTAGCAGCACTGCTAACCTCTAATTAACCTAGTAAAACCCTACTGCCCTAACTAAAAAACATCTAATTAACATCTACTAGTACCACTACACCCATAACCTAATTAACATCTACTAGTACCACTATATATACTACTAGCAGCACTGCTGCAACATTTTCTTCATTTTGTTCTTTTAGAAAAACATCTATGAAAACAAAAACCATAATTAAACCATACTGCCCTAACTAAAATTTTGCTCTAAACCCTACTGCCCTAGTAAAACCCTACTTCCCTAACTAATTTTTTACTCTAAACTAACTTTTTGCTCTAACCTAGCCAACCTAGTTAACCTAGATAGTTAACCTAATGAACCAAATTAACCTAGCTAGTTAACTTAGTTAGTTAACCTAGCTAGTTAACCTAATTAAGCTAATTCCTAGGATTCATACCTAAATTTACCTAAGTAAATTAACCTAGAAAGGAGGGGTGGGGGCTTACACAAAGGGCGATCGGGGGAGATGGTGGCGGGGAGGGTGTCGAGGGTGGATCCCGTGGCGTCTATGGCGGCTCCGGTGACGGCGAGGGAGGTGGGGCGTCAAGGGAGGCAGGGGCATCGAGGAGCGAACGAGGGTGGATCCGGGGGCGTAGAGGGTGCGCGACTCTGGTGGCAGCTCTGGTTACGGCCACGAGGCAGGGGAGGCGAGGGAGAGGTAGGAGACGCGATCCTGAAGAATGGGAAATTGGGGGAAGGAGGGACGCCCATGTAGGAGCAACTCAAACTTAGTGGTATTACATTTACAAAACATGCGCTGTAGTGACTTTAGCTATAGCGCTTTTCGGCGAAAGCGCTACTGCTATAGATAAGTTAGCTATATCGCGTGTTGGTGAAATGTGCTGATAACCCACAAGTATAGGGGATCACAACAGTTTTCGAGGGTAGAGTATTCAACCCAAATTTATAGATTCGACACAAGGGGAGCCAAAGAATATTTGAAGGTATTAGCAGCTGAGTTTTCAATTCAACCACACCTGGAGATCAATTATCTGCAACAACGTGATTAGTAGCAAAGTAATATGATAGTTTAGATAATAGTGACAGTAGCAATAGTAACGGTAACAGTGATAGCAGTATTTTGTAGCAAGTGCAACAGTAACGAAAGCGGTAGTAACTTAGCAAGAACAATATAAGATAAATTCATAGGCATTGGATCGGTAATTCGTTGGATGATATTCATCATGAGACAGTTATAACCTAGGGCGATACGACACTAGCTCTAGTTCATCAATATAATGTAGGCATGTTGAGGGAGTCCTGGATTAGGGGGTGTTCGAGTAGCTGGACTATACCTTCAGCCGGACTCGAGGACTATGAAGATACAAGATTGAAGACTTCGTCCCGTGTACGGATGGGACTTTCCTTGGCGTGGAAGGCAAGCTTGGCGATGCGGATATTCAAGATCTCCTACCATTGTAACCGACTCTATGTAACCCTAACCCTATCTAGTGTCTATATAAACCGGAGGGTTTTAGTCTGTAGGACAACATCTTCAACATACAATCATACCATAGGCTAGCTTCTAGGGTTTAGCCTCCTTGATCTCGTGGTAGATCTACTCTTGTACTACCCATATCATCAATATTAATCAAGCAGGAGTAGGGTTTTACCTCCATCGAGAGGGCCCGAACCTGGGTAAAAACATCGTGTCCCTTGTCTCCTGTTACCATCCGCCTAGACACACAGTTCGGGACCCCCTACCCAAGATCCGCCGGTTTTGACACCGACATTGGTGCTTTCATTGAGAGTTCCTCTGTGTCGTCGCTTATAGGCCCGATGGCTCCTTCCATCATCGACAACACAGTCCAGGGTGAGACTTTTCTCCCCGGAAAGATCTTCATCTTTGGCGGCTTCGCACTGCGGGCCAATTCACTTGGCCACCTTGAGCAGATCGAAAGTTACGCCCCTGGCCATCAGGTCAGGTTTGGAAGCTTAAACTACATGGCTGATATCCGCGGAGACTTGATCTTTGACGGATTCGAGCCACAGCCAAGCGTGCCGCACTGTCTCGATGGGCATGATCTAGCTCTGCCGCACACGCATCGGTCCCGACCCTTAATTCGGAGCCCACTGCGCCAATCGAGGACGAGGGGCTGGACGCCGCCACTAGGGCTGCGTTCCCAAAGGCGATCGAGCCGAATACCAGCCCCGCACTCTGCAAGTCCCGTGACTCCAAGGGGCCGGACTCCTCTCTGGACTCCGAGCCCTCCGCGCCCCTGCCAATCGAATTCGATTGGGCGCCGATCATGGACTTCACTGCTGAGGACATCTTTCAGCACTCGCCCTTTGGCGATATCTTGCAGTCACTAAAGTCTCTCTCTTTGTCAGGAGAGCCCTAGCCAGACTACAGTCAGCAAGGATGGGATACAGATGATGAAATTCAAAGCCCACCCACCACCCACTTCATAGCAACTATCGATGATCTAACCGACGTGCTCGATTTTGAATCCGAAGACATCGACAGTATGGACGCCGATGTAGGAGACGATCAAGAACCAGCGCCTATAGGGCACTGGAAAGCCACCTCATCGTATGACATATACATGGTGGATACTCCAAAAGATGGAGATGGCGACAGAACAGCGGGGGATGATACCTCCAAGAAACAGCCCAAGCACCGACGTCAGTGGTGCCGCTCTAAATCCCGCCAAAGCAAAAATGGTGATTCCGGCACGGGAGATAATACTACCCCGGATAGCACCGAAGAACACGCCATCCAGCAAGATTCGGCACAGGAGGATGGCAAAGCCAGCCCTCACGAGAGAGCGGCAGACAAGGAGGTTGAGGATGATCATTATATGCCTCCCTCCGAAGACGAGGCAAGCCTCGACGACGACGAATTCGTCGTGCCATTAGATCCCGCCGAACAAGAGCGTTTTAAACGCAGCCTTATAGCCACGGCAAGCAGCCTCAAGAAAAGGCAGCAACAGCTTAGAGCTGATCAAGATTTGCTAGCTGACAGATGGACTGAAGTCCTTGCGGCCGAAGAGTACGAACTCGAACGCCCCTCCAAGAATTACCCAAAGCGCAGGCAGCTACCCCGATCAGAGGAGGAAGCACCTACATCACCAGCGCATGACATGGCCGACCGACTACCTCGCGGTCGCGACAGAGAGGCCTCTCGGCCCTCCACTCAATCCATGCCCCAGCGCCGCTCCAAGACTAAGGAACGGGAAAACGTGCCAGACCTATGAAACATACTGGAGGACAAAGCAAGGCAAACAAGATCGATCTACGGATCGCGCGAGCGCCCCACGGCACGTGACAGTGATCGTCACTCCGGATACAATAAATCCGGTCGAGCCGAACACAACAGACAAAGCTCCTTTGAGCTACGTCGTGATATAGCCCAATACAGAGGCGCCGCACACCCACTGTGCTTCACAGATGAAGTAATGGATCATAAAATCCCTGAGGATTTCAAGCCCGTAAACATCGAATCATACGATGGCACAACAGACCCTGCGGTATGGATCGAGGATTATATCCTTCATATCCACATGGCCCGTGGCGATGATCTACACGCCATCAAATACCTCCCACTCAAGCTCAAGGGACCGGCCCGACATTGGCTTAACAGCTTGCCAGCAGACTCAATCGGTTCTTGGGAGGACCTGGAAGCCGCATTCCTCGACAATTTCCAGGGCACCTATGTGCGACCACCGGATGCTGATGACCTAAGCCACATAATTCAGGAGCCAGATGAATCGGCCAGGCAATTCTGGACACGGTTCCTAACAAAGAAAAATCAGATAGTCGACTGTCCGGACACATAGGCCCTAGCGGCCTTCAAGCATAATATCCGCGACGAATGGCTTGCCCGGCACCTGGGACAAGAAAAGCCGAAATCCATGGCAGCCCTCACGACACTCATGACCCGCTTTTGCGTGGGAGAAGACAGCTGGCTAGCACGCAGTAACAACTTAGCAAAGAACCCTGGTAATCAGATACCAAGGACGAAAGTGGTAGGACATGTCGGAACAAGCAAAAGCGCCGCGTTAGCAGCGACAGCAATGAGGACACGGTAGTCAATGCCGGACTCAGAGGCTACAAATCCGGTCAACGGAAAAAGCCATTCAAAAAGAATACTCAGGGCCCGTCCATTTTGGACCGAATACTCGACCGCTTGTGACAGATACATGGCACCCCCGAAAAGCCATCCAATCACACCAACAGGGATTGTTGGGTGTTCAAGCAGGCAGGCAAGTTAAGAGCCGAAAACAAAGACAAGGGGCTGCATAGCGATAACGAGGAGGAGCCCAGGCCGCCGAACAACAGTGGACAGAAGGGTTTTCCCCCGCAAGTGCGGACGGTGAACATGATATACGCAACCCACATTCCCAAGAGGGAGCAGAAGCGTGTGCTACGGGACGTATACGCGATGGAGCCAGTCGCCCCAAAGTTCAACCTGTGGTCCTCCTGCCCGATCACTTTCGATCGAAGGGACCACCCCACTAGCATCCGTCACGGCAGCTTCGCCGCATTGGTTCTAGACCCAATTATTGACGGATTTCACCTCACAAGGGTCCTCATGGACGGCGGCGGCAGCCTGAACCTGCTTTATCAGGATACAGTGCGGAAGATGGGCATAGATCCCTTGAGGATCAAGACCACCAAAACGACCTTTAAAGGTGTTATACCAGGTGTAGAGGCCAACTGTACTGGCTCAGTAACACTTGACGTGGTCTTCGGATCTCCGGATAATTTCTGAAGCGAGGAGTTAATCTTTGACATAGTCCCGTTTCGCAGTGGCTATCACGCTCTGCTCGGGCGAACCGCATTTGCAAAGTTTAATGCGGTGCCGCACTACGCATACCTAAAGCTCAAGATGCCAGGCCCTCGAGGAGTAATTACGGTCAATGGAAACACCGAACGCTCCCTCCGAACGGAGGAGCACACGGCGGCCCTCACAGCGGAAGTACAAAGCAGCCCTTTTAGGCAATTCTCCAGTCCGGCCGCTAAAAAGCCGGACACTGTCAAGCGCGCCCGGAGTAACCTACAACAAGACCGCCTGGCACGTTCTGAGCAGGCGTAGCAATGCGGCCCCAACCCCAGCCCTCGCGACATAGCGACACCAATGCTTCGCGTACATAACTACGTTCGTGAAATACCATGGGCGCATGGGAAGGGGCACAATCACGGCATGCCCAAAACACGGCCTAAACCGTACCAGGGGTTGCCGAATTCTTTGTTAAAAAAATTTCTTACTTTCAGGAATCCATACTTCGGACGACCTGTTGGGCAATTCAATTGCCGCACAAACGATGCAAGATCCAGGGAAGCAGACAAGCTATGCCGCATTATGGAACTACCAGGTGGTCTCTATTACGAGCAGTATACCTGATTTGCATACAACTCCACGGCCTTCCCCTGGACAGGACATGTTAAATAGTCCAACCTTTTGCTTATCGCACTATTTGTATCGTTCTGTTTTGATCACAGCCTTTATATAAACAATGCATAGCTTTTGTCTATTTTTTGCATTACTATCTTTTATATTTGTTCATTAATGACATGTTGCACCCGTACACTATGGTACGGCAAATACGCCAGGGGCTTCAGTACCCCTCAATATGGTGTGAGAAGTCCGTACACTTTCACAAGTGCAGCACCCCGAACTTATAGCACTATATGCATCGGCTCCAAATCATGATTTGGGTCAATAGTTGGGTTTGCCCGGCTCCTATGTTTTGGTGCCTTACGTTCCGCTATATCGGCTAAGGTAGCACTAGGAGAACCACTGCGATTGTGCCCCAGTTGAGCTGGGCTAAGCACCTCAGTGGAGAAAGCTAAAACTGACTGTCATGATGAGGCGAGAGACCGGTCGCTGTTCGAGAGGTTTTTCGAGTCCCTAAAGACTTATGCCCCTTCGAGCGAGGAGCCGTATTTTATTCGGCCAAGGCGTGGATAGCGCCCCGAACTCGGTCTTCCGAACTAGGGGCTTCGCCAAAATTTAAAATTATAGAGTTCTATGGCTAAGTGAGAGTGTTCAAGCATTATAGTACGATTGCCTGGTTCGTTGTGCTGAGCGCCTCCCTCGAAGGACCCAATCATGGGAAAAAGAGCGCTCAGGTTTATCTCGAACACCCCAGCACTAGTGGCACGGGGGCAGAAGCCGACGACTGGCCATCTCTCAATTTTTGATAAACGGCCGCACAGAAAGTAATATTTTAAATTCAAAAGCATTGCTTAGCGCATATGAACAAGTTTTTAGCGCACAGGACAATACGAGGGAGTTCATTCAAAAACTACATCTCTGGTACATTCATCCGCCACAAGGCGGGCACCCGCCAGAACATCCTTATAATAGTTCTCGGGCTTGCGATGCTCCTTCCCTGCCGGCGGCCCGTCCTTCACAAGCTTCACACCGTCCAGCCTACCCCAGTGCACCTTTGCACGGGCAAGGGCCCTCCGGGCACCTTCGATGCAGACGGAGCGCTTGATGACCTCATGCCTTGGACAGGCCTCCACCAGCCGCCGCACCAGACCGAAGTAGCTCCCGGGCAGGGCCTCTCCAGGTCACAGCCGAACTATGAAGCCCCTCATGGCCTGTTCGGCCGCCTTGTGGAGCTCGACCAGCTGCTTCAGCTGGTCGCTTAGGGGCACAGGGTGTCCGGCCTCAGCATACTAAGACCAGAACACCTTCTCCGTCGAACTGCCCTCTTCGGCTCGGTAGAATGCGGCGGCATCAGATACGCTGCGGGGAAGATCTGCAAATGCCCCTCGAGAGCTCCGGATTCGGGTAAGTAATAAGTAGTTTACTTTTATATTTCTGCTTTGCATAAAGAATGCCTTACATGCCGCTATCTTTTTCACCGCATCCAACTCCTGGAGGGCCTTCTGGGATTCGGCCTTGGCAGCCTTGGCAGCCTCAAGGGGCGCCGCGAGCTCGGACGCTTGCGTCTTCGAGTCAAGCTCCAAACTCTCATGTTTTTTCATGAGAGCTTGAAGCTCTCACTGCGCCTCGCCGACCTGCGCCTCAAATTTCTCTCGCTCGGTGCGCTCCGTGGCCACTTTATTCTCAGCCTCGGACAGCGCCTGCTGGAGGGTTGCCACCTCAGTTGTGGCCCCTACAATAAGCAGTATACTCCTGTCATTTTTTGCAATTGCGTCTTTTTATAGGCATTTTTTCTATAAGGTACTTCTTACCTTCCTTCTCCTCGAGCTGCCGTTTGGCAAGACCGAGCTCTTGCTCGGTCCGCTCGAGGCCCTGCTTCAGGGCACCCACCTCCGCAGTCAGTGCAATAGTGGCTAGCAGCGAAGCCTGCATACGCATATTGACTCTTTTATTGTTAGACTCCTGCGAAATTTATTAGATCCTCTATTCGGCTTTTCTTTCCGAATGCCAAACAGAGCATCAGGGGCTATTGTCTATGCGGTAATATTTTTACATATTTTTACTTACCTCGAAGCCTGTTAGAAGGCGAGCACAAGCTTCAGTCAGTCCGCTCTTGGCGGACTGAACCATCTGGATCACCGCACTCATGACAGTGCGGTGCTCCTCGTCGATGGAGGCGCCCTTAAGCACCTCCAGTAGATTATCCGGCGCCTCTGGTTGGACGGAGGCCGCCGGCTCGGTAGGCTTACTCCTCTTAGAAGGAGGTCGCCTGCCGCAGTCCAGAATCGTTGAGGATTCCGGCGCGGCGTCCGGCACGAAGCCGGACTTAGAGCCCTGGGGGGGTCTTGTCCCCCTTACTCCCGGAGTCCGGGAGGTCGCCTCGCGGCTCCTCCAGGACCACCTCCTCTTGGCTGGCAACTTGCCGCGACGCCACTTCGGCGTCGTCTACAGCTCCGGGGGAGGTAGCGGGTGGAACTGAATTCACATCTGATGAATTCAGAGAGCCGCTCGACGACTCGTCGAGCCCGACCTTGGGCGGGCTGCACAATTATATTCGACATAAGGGAAAGCTGTGCAAATGAAGGAATATTATGAGTTACTCTGATATCTGAATACTTATGATTCCGCCGGACGCTTGGTCCTGTCCGGCCACTCCTCCTCGTCCTCGTCGGTGTCGGGGGAGTAGTCCGGTGGAGGGGTCATCTTCTTCTTGGACCCTTCGGCCTCCCCCGTTGGGGCGGCCTTCCTCTTCTTTCCTCCCCCCGCTGGAGGGGGAGAGGTTTCTTCTTCCTCCTCCTCGTCCTCACGGGAGGAGTGCGCCTCGGATTCGTCGGATGATGAATCCGATACCTCCTGGCGTCGGGCACTCTTTCGAGTCCCCGTGGCCTTCTTCTTCTTGGCGTTCTTCTCCGGCACCACATAAGGAGCCGGAGCCAGCAGCTTCGCTTAGCGAGCAGGGGCTGGATCTTCGGGCAAGGGAGCCGGACAGTTGATCGATCCGGACGTCACCTGCCAAGCCTATCAAAGGTGAGGGAGTTTTAGATCCCGCATAGAGTCAACCTATGAAAAAACTAACATCCTATAAAAGGAGAAAATGGCTTACCTCGTCAGTGGAATGCTGCGAGCTGAATCCGCGATCTTCGGAGGCGGATGCGGGAGCCTCGGCGCCTTTGGTTAGCCCCTTCCAGGCGTCTTCATACGTCGTGTCGAAGAGCCTGCTCGGAGTTTGGTGTTGCGCCGGGTTGAACTCCCACAAGTTAAAGTCCCGTTCTTGACACGGAAGGATCCGGCGAACGAGCAAGACCTGGACTACATTGACAAGCTTAAGATGCTTGTTCACCAGGGACTGGATGCATTTTTGTAGTCCGGTCACCTCTTCCTCGTTGCCCCACGACATGCACGTCTCCTTCCAGGACGTGAGCCACGTAGGGGGTCCGGATCAAAACTCAGGGGCTGCGATCCACTTCGGATCGCGCGGCTCGGTGATGTAAAACCACCCTGACTGCCACCCCTTCAGGGTCTCCATGAAAGAGCCCTTGAGCCATAGGACGTTGGCTATTTTGCCCGCCATGGCACCTCCGCACTCTGCCTGGTTGCCGCGCACCACCTTTGGCTTGACGTTGAAGGTCTTGAGCCAGAGGCCGAAATGGGGGCGGACGCAGAGGAAAGTCTCGCACACGATGATAAACACCGAGATATTGAGGATAAAGTTCGGGGCCAGATCGTGAAAATCCAGGCCGTAGTAGAACATGAGTCCTCGGACAAATGGGTGAAGAGGAAAGCCCAGTCCGCGGAGGAAGTGGGGAAGGAATACTACCCTCTCATGGGACCTTGGGGTGGGGAGGAGCTGCCCCTTCTCGGGAAGCCGGTGCGCGATGTCTTTGGACAAGTATCCGGCCTTCCTTAGCCTTTTGACTTGGCCCTCCGTGACGGAGGAGACCATCCACTTGCCTCCCGCTCCGGACATCGCTGGAGAAGGTCGATGTGGGAAGTGCGGGCTCGGGTGCTGGAGCTTGAGTGCGCGGAAGATGGATAGGCAAAGGAGGAAGAAGGCGTAGGTAAAAAGGTGGATCCTTATCCCCTTATATGGGCGGATGCAGCTATCCGTCCCCACCAGCCTAGTAAAACTCGCTTGCCTCCCAAGCGCCGTGATAAATGGCGCGGTTGGGTTACCCACGTCCGTATTGATGAGAATCCCATAAATGGGGGACACGATCTCTGCTTTGACAAGACGTGCCAAGGAAACTGCCTCGCAAAATGTGCTGAAGCGGAGAAGTAAAAACGATTCGAGTAAAAGACTTGGCCGTAGTGTGATGACACGCTGCGGAATACGTTAGCAGATTAGATCTATGTTAATATTATTCTCTCTATGGCAATATGTGGAAGCTTTTTTGCAGAGCCGGACACTATCCTTGGTGTTTACAATCTTTTATGAAGAACTTGGAGGAGGAACCCGCCTTGCAATGCTGAAGACAATCTACGCGCCGGACTCGTCGTCATTGAAGCCTGGTTCAGGGGCTACTGAGGGAGTCCTGGATTCGGGGGTGTTCGGGTAGCCGGACTATACCTTCAGCCGGACTCCAGGACTATGAAGATACAAGATTGAAGAATTCATCCCGTGTCCGGATGGGACTTTCCTTGGCGTGGAAGGTAAGCTTGGCGATGCGGATATTCAAGATCTCCTACCATTGTAACCGAATCTATGTAACCCTAACCCTATCCGGTGTCTATATAAATCAGAGGGTTTTAGTCCGTAGGATAACATCTTCAACATACAATCATACCATAGGCTAGCTTCTAGGGTTTAGCCTCCTTGATCTCGTTGTAGATCTACTCTTGTACTACCCATATCATCAATATTAATCAAGCAGGAGTAGGGTTTTACCTCCATCGAGAGGGCCTGAACCTAGGTAAAAACATCGTGTCCCTTGTCTCCTGTTACCATCCGCCTAGACGCACAGTTCGGGACCCCCTACCCGAGATCTGCCGGTTTTGACACCGACACATGTATTCCGTAAATAGTCATACATGCTTATGGAAAGAACTTGCATGACATCTTTTGTCCTACCCTCCCGTGGCAGCGGGGTCCAATTGGAAACTAAGGGATATTAAGGCCTCCTTTTAATATAGAACCAGAACAAAGCATTAACACACGATGAATACATGAACTCCTCAAACTACGGTCATCACCGGGAGTGGTCCCGACTATTGTCACTCCGGGGTTGCCGGATCATAACACGTAGTAGGTGACTATAACTTGCAAGATCAGATCTAGAACATGGATATAATGGTGATAACATGAACGATTCAGATCTCAAATCATGGCACCCGGACCCAAAGTGACGAGCATTAAGCATGGCAAAGTCATAGCAACATCAATCTTAGAACATAGTGGATACTAGGGATCAAGCCCTAACAAAACTAACTCGATTACATGATGAATCTCATCCAACTCCTCACCGACCAGCGAGCCTATGGAGGAATTACTCACTCCCGGTGGGGAGCATCATGGAATTGGCGATGGAGAAGGGTTGGTGATGACGAAGAACGAAGATTCCCCTCTCCAGAGCCTCAAACGGGCTCCAGATCTGGCCTCCCGATGAAGAACGGGAGGTGACGGCGGCTCCGTCTCGTGGATCATGATAATTCTTTCTCCCTGATTTTTTTCTGGAAAAATAGGATTTTATAGCGTCGGTTTCATGGTCTGCGGGGCCACCAGGTGGGGACAACCCACCTAAGCGCACTTGGGGGGGGGGGGGGGGCAGGCGCGCCCTGGTGGGTTGTGCCCACCTAGGTGCCCCCCTCAGGTGACTCTTGGCTCCAGAAATTCTCTTTTATTGCATAAAAAATCCTCGCAAAGTTTCGTTCCATTCTGAGAACTTTTATTTCTGCACAAAAACAACACCATGGTAGTTCTGCCGTAAACAACGTCAGTCTGCGGTTAGTTTCATTCAAATCATGCAAATTAGAGTCCAAGACAAGAGGAAAATTGTTAGGTAAAGTAGATACATTGGAGATGTATCAACTCCCCCGAGCTTAAACATTTGCTTTTCCTCAAGCAATTCAGTTGATAAACTAAAAGTGAAAAAGAAAAACTTCTACGAATTCTTTTGCTCTTGTTTGCATAAATAAGCTTAAACAGCACCCAGGTTTTCAGCCAACATTACAACTAACCATGCTGACAATAACTCTTAAAAATTATATTAACTCATATCAATAACATAATCAGCTAGCGAGCAATAATAAGATATCTCAAACGGCAACACGTGGTCAAAACAACCATGATATAATATGACAATAGCGGTATTTCGCTAGCCCTTTCTGGGACCAAAAAACATAAATGCATAGCACCTCCAAAGTTCAAGCAGCGACTAAACATTGTAACTCATGGTAGAGAAGATCCAGTCATGATGCACCCAACATTAGCTACACACAATGCATCAGCATGACAAAGTGCTCTCAGGTTCTGGCGCTTATTTTAGAAGGTGATGACACTACATAAAAGTAAATAGATAGTCCCTTCGCAGAGGGAAGCAGTGATTTGCGGAGGTGCTAGAGCTCAAGCTTTTAAAACAGAGGTAAATGATATTTTGAGACATGCACCCTTCTCATGTACTTCACGACTATCAGTTATCAATATCTTCCATGCTAAGCACACTAGTGGCGGTTCCCAAGTGATAAAAGTAAAGGTTTTGACTCAATTGGGAGTTTTTGTTTGATTGTTACCACCCTTTTCTCGTGCGATGGCGAGTGAATAAACACTCGACCAGAGAATAACCTGCTTAGCATGGAAGATACCGACCACCTCCTATCGTTCCATGAATGATCCAGGCACACGAAAAGGATATTTATTAGAATTTTTTAGAGGTGGCACATGCAAATTTACTTAGGACGGTAGGGTAATACCGCATATAGGTAGGTATGGTGGACTCATCTGTAATAACTTTGGGTTCAAGGTTTTTGATGTACAAGCAAAATTCCCACTTAGTAGAGGCGAAGGCTAGCAAATAGGTTGAGAAGCGGCCAGCTAGAGAGCAACAACGGTCATGAAACTGCATTATGCATAAGTAACATTGGACACTAGCATGAGTAGGATATGAACACCATGAACATAAATATCATAGAGGCTATGTTGGTTTTGATTCAACTACATGCATGAACATGTGCCAAGTCAAGCCACTTGAACATTCAGAGGAGGATGCCATATCATCATACTACATCACAATCATTTTAACGCAATCTTGATATCCAAAACAAATCATTATCCACTCCTAGCTACTTATGCATGGCATGAGAAATTATAATCTCTGATTGTCATTTCAAACATGTTTAATCATAATGGGTTGAATCATGGATACTAGGTTAAACATATTTACTCAAACAGAACAAGTCGAGTTCATACCCATTTCTCTCTGCCACGACTAGTTCATCGAATATCGTCATTATTGCCTTTCACTTGCACGATCGAACGATGTGAAAATAATAATAGTGCAAGAGGGCCGTGGACTAAGCTGGAATCTGCAAACATTTTATTCAACAGGAGAAGACAAGGCAATGTGGGCTCTTTATTAGATCAACAATTATTCATGTGAGAGCCACTCAACATTTTCATCGTGGTATTCTCCTTGATACGACTCAAATAGAAATAAAATAAATTCAGAGAAACACACTGAGATATTTTTGGAGTTTTTGGATTTCTTGAACAAGCAAATAAAAGGGAAAGCAAAAACGAGAAAAACTATTTACGCAGGAAAGCTCCCAACAAGCAAAAGAAGAACAAGAAATATTTTTGGGTTTTCTTTTTAGTGCTACAGCTAAGCATGCATAGAAAGTAAACTCACTACAACTATTTTTTTTGGTTTTTCTAAGGTTTTTCAAACACACAAGAAGAAAGCGAGAAAATAAATTTAACATGGATGATACAATGAAAGAGTATGGGCACCGACAACTGGAATGAACTGTGTGAACATGAATGTAATGTCGGTGGGAATACGTACTCCCCCAAGCTTAGGCTTTTGGCCTAACTTGGTAATCAATTAGTAGCCTACATAGTAGTTGTAGTTGTAGCTCACGGAGGCTCTCGGTGCGGATGCCTCGACCTGCCGTGCTGCCTCAACCGCCGCGTTGTTGGCCTCGGGCCTCGCTCTCAAGAACAAAATATCTTCCCCTGCTGTGATAATCAAAGAGAGCAGGCGCAGGCAAATATGTGTGCATGACAGATGCTTGGTTAAACAAAAATTTATAAGTGAAATTATGAATATCTCTTTTAAGGATTTTATGATTTTTCATAGCATCAAAGTCTAAATATTGTGTGGGTAGGATAGGGTCAAAGAGAAAAGGTAAAACACCCAAATCTCTTTCTAGACGCGTGGCATAAATTCCACCATCGAAATAGCCACTATTAGCGTTGTGTTGTAACCTGCATGCAAAAATCGCTCCAAGATTATAATTCCTATCACCAGTGAGAGCAGTGCGTATGAGGCTCAAGTCTGGAGCACAAAGGGTACTAAAATCTTGCTTGCCTACGATACATTTCCCATTAAATAATGCAAAGTACTGAATTGCGGGAAAATGAATGCTCTTTATTCTACCTTGTGCCACTCCCCTCGTCTCACCGTAGCAAAGACTAGTCAAGAATGATTGGTACTCAGCCCTTGACGGTTCGTCAGGCAAACCCAGAATGGGAGTTTGCAGTGGTGAGCAAATCTCTCTAGTGGTATGGTAAATGAATTTTTATCCAGTTTAAGTGACACCCTAGACTCATGGGGATGGAATCTAAATCCTTTGACAAATGATTCGGTGAGAGTGTGGTGTTGATCGCACTTATCTAAAATGTAGGGACTGAGACCGGCATTGTAAACATATTGCTCAAATTCCTCCTTAATGCCCACACACACCATATAATCATCGCATGGCCATAGGCATATTTTGGTGGAGGCATCTCGAATGGAACTTTCACTTGGTTCAACATAAGATCGACGAGCTGAGTTGACACTAGAAGATGCCCCCAAGGATCTCCTCCTTGAAGAACCCCTTCCACATAAGTTCATCATGTTCGTGTACAATTTTCAGAAAATTTTCGGGAGACAAAAATGTATCAACAAAACTTTACAAGATTGATAGCGACTACTCATAGGGATACATAGAGACCATAGCAAGCATTCAAACTATTTAGAACTCTAAGAATTCAACATGCAAGCTCATCTAAAGCAGCACCAAGAGTAGCTAATTATTCAAAATATAAACCAGTAAAACAAAAACTAATTGGACAAATGGTGGAGTCACATACCAAGCAAAAATCCCCTGAAATAGTTTCGGAAACGGAGCTTCGAGCAAAGAGATTGAAATCGCGGGTTTGAGAGCAAGAAAACGGGAGAGAGAGCTATGGTGAATTTTTTTCTGCAGGTAGGTGATGATGTATTGTAAAGAGATAAGTTAGGGGGCCTACGAGGGGACCACAATCCACCAGGGCGCGCCTGGGGGTCCTGGCGCACCCAGGTGGGTTGTGCCCACCTGGTGCACCTCCCTCTGATGTTATTTGCACCAAAAATTCTTAAATATTCAGAAAAAACCGTATTAAATATTCAGGGCATTCTGAGAACTTTTATTTTTGGGTCATTTTTTTATTGCTCGAGATATTCAGAAAACAGACGAAATATGGCATTTTATTTTGTTTAACTAATAAAAACGGAAAATAAAATGTAGGGACAGAAAATAGTGCTTACTAAATTCATCGACTTCATACCTCTTAAAAATGATCCATTAATAACTTTCGATTACCATGAAACCAAAGAACTTTCGTAAATCACTAAGTTACCTCAATGGGGATATGAATGTCCCCAACAATAAGCATTTCATGTTTCTTTTTAACAGTAGGTAGAGGTAGTTGAAAACTTCCAATAGTGATTGACGGAGATTTTTCAATAACATTTATACCATTCACTTGGAATTGTTTCTTCGAAAAGTGCACCGTATGCTCATTACCATTGATATGAAAAGTGACCTTGCTTTTATTGCAATCAATAACAGTCCCTGCAGTATTCAAGAATGGTCTACCAAGCATAATCTACATGTCGTCGTCCTCGGGCATCTCAAGTATAACAAAATCAGTCAAAATAGTAACATTAGCAGCAACAATGGGCACATCCTCACAGATACTGATAGGTATGGCAGTTGATTTGTCATCCATTTGCAAAGATATTTCAGTAGGTGTGAGCTTATTCAAATTAAGTCTTTTATATAAAGAGAAAGGCATATCACTAACACCAGCACCTAAATCACATAAAGCAGTTTTCACATAATTCTTTTTGATAGAGCAAGGTATAGTTGGTATTCCCGGATCTCCATGTTTTTTAGGTATTCCATATTTAAAAGTATAATCAGCAAGCATAGTGGAGATTTTAGCTTCCGGTATTTTTCTCTTATTATTGAAGATGTATTTCATATACTTTGCATAAGGAGGCATTTTTAAGATATCAGTCAAGCGAGTACGCAAAAAGACTGGCCTCAGCATTTCAGCAAAGCGTTCAAATTCTTCATCATCTTTCTTTTTAGTTGACTTACGTGAAAAAGGCATAGGTTTTTGAACCCACGGTTCTCTTTCTTTAGCGTGTTTTCTAGCAATGAAGTCTCTTTTATCATATCTTGTATTCTTGGGTTGTGGGTTATCAAGATCAACCGGTGGTTCTATCTCACCTTCATTGTCTGGTTCTTTATTATTTGGTTAAGCATTTTCATGAACCTCATCATTATCTTTTTCATTATTAGAAGGCGAGTGTTCATTGCCAGACTGAGTTTCGGCATCAGAGATAGAAGTTTCATTATCATTATCAGGAGGTTTCTGTACTTCAGGTTCACTAGAGGCATGCAAAGTCCTATCATTTTTCTTCTTCTTTTTCTTTTTAGAAGGACTAGGTGCATCAGTGTTTGCTCTTTGTGAATCTTGTTTAATTCTTTTTTGGTGTCCCTCAGGATAAGGTGGTTCCTTAGTCATTTTACCTCTTCTAGTGTCGGTGGGAACGACACCTATGGGGTCACTGGGATCCCTTCTACGGTCGGCGGGAGCAAAGTTGTACAAAGAGCAGGTCTGGCAGGAAGCACACGGGTCGTTTAATTTACCGAGGTTCGGGCCGCGAGGATGCGTAATATCCTAGTCCTACTTTGGTGGATGTATTTGAGTGTTCTTGAGTTCTCGAGCTAGCTACGGGGTGCAACTTGCCCAAAAGAGCCGAATCCCTCTCCTCGTCGCCTCGGGCCTCCTTTTATTGGAAAAAGGGGTTGCCACAGTGGCACACAAGAGGTGGAAAGGCCTACAGTGCGCGTGCTTATCGCACGGCATTATGGGACAAAGTGCATTAAATGCACTTCTTAGGTGTCCATTAGCTTTATCGGGGATGGGCACGAGGCCCGTCCCGTCCGTCGCCGCTCTGCCTTGTTTCAACACGCGCCTAGGCCAGCGATGCATGCAGTGCCATGTAGGCAGGCAGGCAGCTGAGGTGGCGCGGTGGCAGGGCCTTCACGAAGATCTGCATGCCACCACGCAGGCGCTTGCTGAGTTGGCCTGGAAGCTGCATGTTGCCACGCAGGTGTCTGCCCAGCTGGTTGGGCTGGCAGCTGCATGTGAACGGCGGCGGAGTCTTGGCTGGTGCGGGCCTGGCAGTGGCCTTGTTGATGCCTTCGGCAAGGGTCTTGCCGGGGGCCCGGCAAGGGTCTTGCCGTGGCGTTGTAGTTGTCCCCGGCAAGGCGCTTGCCGAGGGTCTTGTGGATTCCCTCGGCTGGGATCCCGCTGAGGGTCGCCGTCTTCTGGTCCTCCTCTGATCTCACATGTTTATGATCTTGAAGAAGATCTGCATGCCACTACGGAGGTGCCTCCCGTGCCCTGGTTCCAATGTTATTGTTGGCGGTGTTGGAACCCTTGGGCTCAAGGGTGGCTCACTCCGTTGGTGCCAGGCAAGCTGCCCCGGCAAGGCTCTTGCTGGGGCCGTGGAGGTTGCTCCGGCAAGGGTCTTGCCGGGGGAGTCCACCTCACCCTCTTGCTTCTTGTGTTTCCGATCTTGGCGTTGCCTTGGTTGTCTCATGCTTCGGCTTTTCCCCGGCCTCCCTCCTCTGTCCTGCTAAGTGTGGCCGTGGCGTGAGGCTCTGACTGCCCATGCACAAGTAAAGGGGTCAAAAGGAGAGCCCCTACTTTTGTACACCGACATCTAGTTGCTACTCTAACAACAAAGTCATGTATGTTATTGTTCATTTCATCAAGCAATTCTATTTGAGATTTAGCAACTTGTTCTAACTGAGTTTGAACCATAGAAGCATGCTTTCCAACACCTCTAACATCATTTGAGATTCCAAATAACAAGTCACTCAAGCGAGCAATCATATCTTTATTGTATTTCAATTGTTTCATAACATTTGCATTGAAGTGATCTGGTTTTCTAATGTAGTTTTCTAACTCATACATGCATTGGCTAGGGTGCATATTGTGAGGATTGTCATTATCATTGAACTTCATTAGAGAATTTACCTCTATCCCTTAGGCAGTGGTGGTGTATTAAGCCCATGTATTTCTTCAATAGGAGGTAAAATTTTGACATCCTCAGATTTAATACCTTTTTCCTTCATCGATTTCTTTTCCTCTTGCATATCTTCAGGACTGAGATATAATATACCCATCTTCTTCGGAGTGGGTTTAGGCGATGATTCAGGAAGAGTCCATTCATCATAATTTTTCAGTATGTTATTCAATAATTCTTCATGTTTCCCAACAGTTCGTTCCCTGAAAACACAACCAGCACAACTATCTAGGAAATCCCTAGAAGCATCAGTTAGTCCATTATAGAAGATATCAAGTATTTCATTTTTCTTAAGAGGGATCAGGCAAAGCATTAAGTACTTGGGAAAGCCTCCCCAAGTTTGTGGGTGACTCTCTTCTTTGGTTTTCACAAAGTTAAATATTTCCTGTAAAGCAGCTTGTTTCTTATGAGCGGGGAAATATTTTTCACAGAAGTAATAAATCATATCCTGGGGACTACGCACACAACCAGGAGAAAGAGTATTGTACCAAGCTTTAGCATAACCCTTTAATGAGAACGGAAATAACTTAAGAATAAAGTAATAACAAGTTTTCTTATCATGAGTAAAAAGGGTGGCTATGTCAGTCAACTTAGTAAGACGTGCCACAACAGTTTCAGTTTCATAACCATCGAAAGGAACAGATTCAACCAAAGTAGTTAACTCTGGGTCGACAATTCATAATCCTTATCATCAACAAAGATAGGTTAAGTAGCAAACTTAGGATCATATTGCATTCTAGCATTCAGAGATTTTTCTTTATACTTGCATAGTAATTTCTCTAGATCATCTCTATCCTTACAAGCAAGAATATATCTAGTTGTATCCTCATTCATAACATAACACAACTAATTGAGTCATCAGCAGAACATATCTGCTAACTGAACTAACAGAGAGACGGGAGAAGGGAGATGTACCATGATGACCGTTTTCCCAACCTCTAGGACCTATCCTAGCTCTAAGTATCCAAACATGTGCAACTTGGGGGCATCGACAATCCTGACTCTGAAGGCACCACGACGGACTCTACCAAAGAGGATAAGCCACTCGAGGCATGGAGCCAGTGCTGGCCCATAGGCCAGGCAAAAGGGGCGACTACCCCGGGCCCCTGCTAAAATTAAAGTAGCAAACACTATACAATTATACTTTATATCTGAAAGATTATCAAATGCATAAAGTAGAGCCTCAATTTGAAGGAGAACAAATACACACCACATACTAATAGCTTATACCACACAGTGGCAACTCAATATGTCTAGAGAACTTGAGTTTAAATATGTTAGTCTCCCTTTATGATGGATATTCTAGTATCATAATGAAGTTTACGATAACAAGATTTCAATGTTTAAAACAATGCACAACTTTTCATTTGAGAAATGGGTCGGGAATCTCATTTGCAACAAATCAAGCCAAGTGAATCTAGATGAGCATGTCAGAAAACCAAATCATACGCAAAAGTACAATCAACAACTTTTTTGGTTTTTATTATTATTCTATTACTGAACTCAACTTGCAAGTCACATTTGCTATACCCTAGAAGTTTCTATAAATATGGTTGCCTAATATATACTAGAAACCACAATTAAAATATCTATTAGTATGTACGATTTAGAAATATGTGCTATGTTATTCAATAAAACTAAAAGATATATGAACAAGCATATAGATATACAAATGTATGTGTATACACTATATAGTTTAAGCAATATTAGAAAATTAATTTGAAGGATTTTTTAACAAGTAAGAGACTTTTTGTGTAATAATGAATAATGTAATTATTATTTGGAAACATTCTTATGTGACTGAGTAATAGAAAATTATATTAATTAAAGTTATAATATGGTAAACTTAGTTTAAAATAAGTACAAAAGCTTACAATAAAAAAATAATTATTTTACATCGCCCCAGGCCCCAAAATGGTTTGGATTGGCTCTGCATGGAGCCTTTACCATGGTGATGTCCTCCATAACCGAGCTACAGATTTGCACTCAGCGTAGGCTTTGGCTAACGAGGCATAGACGACGCTCCCTGCGGCATCCCTCGATGTTTAGGATCTCCAGGACAGGGCTCCTGATGATGAGGGACTCGATGGCGTCGTGCTCCATTTCAACGCTGCATATGCCGAGCTCGACAAGGATGTCAAAGGAGGCACCACGCAGGACGTCCGTGCTCAGTAATTTTCAGAAGCCGATGTAGAGGCTGGTGAAGGTGCTGACGCTGAAGAGAATGGCAGGGAGAGGCAGGTCTTGTGGCCACAATCGATTGACAAGGATGAGATCTTGGATGCCCTTGGCGGCGAGGAGCTGGATCCATCGTGCAAGCTGGGCAAGGTAGGCATTCATGTGGCTGTAGACGAGATTGACGCAGTGGAAGGGCCCCGAGTGCGCTTTGAGGATGCGGGACACGGCCGCGGTGATGGCCGGCGAATTGGCACGCGTAGGAGGTCAGACATGGCCATCCGGGAGGAGGTGGGCGTCGCTGAGGATGAGAGGCGTGGAGCACTAGAGCATGCGCCAGCAGGTGGAGTTCATGGCGGTGCGTGTGACGTCCTTGACGGGGAGGCAAGCGACGATGTTGCGCAGGAGCTCGTTGGGGAGGCTGCTAATGCAGTCGACGCCATCGGTGGAGGCGGCGAGGGCCGTGAGTCGGCCATTGTCGATGAATGGCGGGCGGGGGACGAGGGTGTAGATGTACGATAGCACATGCTCCATGAATTGGTCCACCTTGTGCGGGTCATAGCCATTGCGCATCAATCTGGGCGCCATCACAGGATCAACGTTGGTGAACGGTCTTGGGTCGGTCATGGTCAGACGATGGCACCGGCAGAGAAGCCAGCGAGGGTTTGGGGATTAGACTGGGTGTGGGTGGACTGTGTGGCGATGGTGGGTTGTTCGTTTTATAAAGGGACCGAAGCAGGCTCTATGGTGGCCCTGGAATGTTGTTAGTTGGTTGGGCCAAAGCCCCGCACAAGTAGCTCATGGACCCTTGACTCATAATCATGATATAGCGATACAAGTTAACTAACATGTATCGTCATACATAATGTAGTACTTCCTGAGGTGCCGGTTCGGATCCCTCTCTCGCACTAGCTGAACCTAAAGTAACTATTTTTCGCTTTGACTCTGCTATCGAACCCTCTCTGGCTATCACTCGGAAACTGGTACACCGAGGCCTGACACTCAGGCCACTCGTCGTATACTCCTGGAACCTTCCCTACGTACATGGCGTAGCACTTCTTTGCCATCGATGATCTATTTACCTGCATCGTCACATGATTCCATAATGTGCAACATAATATATAGCTGAGCAACAGAAAGAGACATAGCTAGCAAAAATAGAAGCAACATATCGTAAACATGAATAACAAAGTTCATCATACCCAAATTGCCGTGACTAGAGTGATCTATGCTAGTTCAGGAGGACGGTTTAATTACATCACAAAGTTTCATCGTGCATAAATTCAGAGTTTCGTCATAGAGAAAGTAGTGAATAAATGGACACATTGTCATCGTCAATCACTCCAACATGTCGTGCCAACCATCCAAATCAGGGAGGAAGTCCCCGAGCGAAGTGAAAGGCTTCAGGTCGAGACACTGAGCGGTTACGAGTGTCCGGGTGTCTTCCCGTGACATTTGCCCATCTTCTTAGAACATCCCTATTTTTTCAAGGACCTCCTTCATGATGATTTGAGCAAGTTCACGTTGGATGTGATAGAGCTCAGCTCGGAGTCGATGATCCAGGACATTTCCTTGATTATTTACCCATTGCAGAATATCGGCATCGCCGGATCTATGTGACATGCAAAGGTTCTGATCCCGTCTGTACTCCAGCATGTGGTGGAGGACATAGAATCCATCACTAAGAGTACCTAGTGTTTGTTAGATGCAGCATAAGTCAGTCTTATGGCCGAAGCAGGGCGCACGGTTCCTTGTCTTCTTGAATGTGATCTCTCCACCCCGGTGGCTGTATGTCGGATTTCGGGTTCCGGCAAAACCCTTAGGGTTCGAACTCTAGGGTGCGCGCGAAGTCTTTCCCTCCTACCGATCTACGCCCTAGCTCGCTGGATCTCGCGGATGAACCCGACAAACTCACAACACAGAAAGACACGAGGTTTATACTGGTTCGGGCCCCCGATGTGGTGTAATACCCTACTCCAATGTGTGGTGGTTGGATTGCCTCCTGGGCTGGTGAGGAACAGTACAAAGGAAGAACAGCCTCACGAGGTTGAGGTGTTCTTGTGCTTGGTAAACTGGCCGAGGATTCGATCCCCTCTACGGTGGTGTCTAGCCCTACTTATATAGGCCCTGGTCCTCTTCCCAAATATTGAGCGGGAAGGGAGCCAACAATGGCGGGCAATTTGAAAGGGGACAGCTAGTACAAGCTATCCTGACAAAAGTGGTCTTCGCCTGCAAAAGGCTCTCGAGGTGACGCCATCTTGGGCTCCATGGTGACCTCCGTCCTGCCGTCCGTCCGGTCCTGGTCTTGTTGCACCGATATGGCAACCTTTGCCTGATGCCTCGGTACTCCGCGCCTGTGCTTGCCGCCTTAGCACCAAAGAGGAAATAAGGACTCTGCGCGTGCGGGCGCCTACCTGGCACCCGCCTGATCCTGATCGTCATGGCTCACATCACGAAGCCTCGTGAGGTTTTCCCTGCCTTGATACTCCGCTCCTCGCGAGCCCGCCTAGCAAAACAGCTCTTGAGGAGGTCTTGCGTTGTCCGCCTCCCGAGGCTTGGCCCGTCGCGAGGGTCTTGAGTGCCATGTTGATGAAGATGGGCCGTACAGGCCTGCCAGCATAGCCACGCCATGGGCCGTAGGCAGGCAAGTCTGGGGACCCCGTTCCCAGGACGCCAACAGTAGCCCCCAGACCCAAGGTGCACTCGGGCTTGGCTTTGGGGCGAAAACAAGGGTCAAGTACGGAGCACCGTGGGCCCCCAAAGCCTGTGGCCTTAGTCGATGCATGGCGGTTGATTTGACATGGGCGTCTGCACTTCCCCACGCTGCCTTGTAATCCGCCTGGCCACGCGACCCCCACCATCTACACAGTTACTCCTCCGTCGTCCTTGCCTTGCTCTTCCAATCTCCCTGCTTCCTTGAGACCCTGCTTTCCTCTTCAATCCGTCCTGCCTCCTTCTAGCTCCATCACCATGGCACCAAAACAAACGGGCAAGGGGAAGAAACCCCTGCCTTCGCCAAGCATGCTTCCGCCCGTCGAGCCAGCACTCGGCCGGTCCGTGGTACCCAATGACGTTATGGACAAGGTACGGCCAATGCTCGCCTCCGGCTTCAACGAGTGGGGAGCGACGGTGGCCTGGCCCGCGTCTCGTACTCGCTCGGCCCGGGCGGTCACCGAGATCCCAATCTTCATAGATGCCCTCTGGGCTGGCCTGATCCCTCCCTTCTCCGCCTTCTTCAATGCGGTGCTTGAACATTATCAGATCCACATGCTGCATCTTGACCCACATTCTGTGACCCTTCTTGTTGTCTTCGCCTTTTTATGCGAAGCCATGGAGGGCATTGCTCCTTCGGTTGCCCTCTTCCACCATTTCTTCTCGTTGCATCTGACCGACTGTCGGCAGAGCTCGGGGTGCGTGAGCTTCCAGGCTGTGGCTGCAACAACGGGTGCGGGGATCGATTTTGAGCTTCCTCCATCCAGGAGCGGGTTTCGGACCGGTGGGTGTTTGTTGATTCCGGTGTGTTCAGTCCTCTACTCCAAGCTCCGGCAGGGCCTGCTGGTCCCAACTCCAACTGGGGCCATCAGAGGCTCACGAGCCCTTGTGTTGCCCCTGTTTGGCACAGGCAGAGGAATCTGAAGGACTGCGGCGTGACCGCATCCATGGTGGTGAAGGAGTTCGTTAGGCGCCGTGTTGCTCCGCTTCAGCGCCATGCTCGCCTGATGTGGGCCTTGCTCTGCAGCCAGGACCACATGAGGTTTCAAGAGGAGGGGCTCCCTATCAAGACATGGGAGACGGTGCTTACGGTCCTGACCGGCGTTCCTCTTCCGGGCGACATGCCCGAGAAGAGCTGTACTCTGTACCGCTGCAAGAACAGAGTTGGGTTTGTTGAGAGCATGCCATCCTTTGATGAGTGAGGGTCGCACCCGTTCAGCCTGGCGGGGCCTCGCGAGAACCCTGCTGAAGTGGTTCCCTTCCTTGCTGCTAGCACCGAGCTCACCCCAAGTGGGGGCGTAGGAGGGCAAGCTTCGAAGGAGGTTGGTAGCTCGAGTGCTGAGGAGCACTTGCCGCGAGGTGACCTTGGGGCAACGATTGGTGAGGTGATGCAGCAGGTGGTTCCCGAGGTCAAGGCTCCGGATGCCTCAGGAGGTTGCGGCGAGGTGGCGCCTGATGGTTCACCACAGCTGGGCGCTTCTGAAGTTGCCTCTTCAAGGTCCTCCTCGACCTCACCCCGTTCCGGCCGCCATGTCCAGCGCTTTGGTCGCCTTTGCGTGGACTTTGAGGAGCTCCGAAAAAGGAAGGGGTCCCCGAGTGGCACCAACATCTTCGGGCCGCTGAAGTGAAGGAAGTACTTCGCCATCGACACGTAAGCATCATACTATTAAAGCCTCTTGTGCGCCATTTCCATATCCTGACGTTAACCTTTCAGGGCTCCCTTTGTCGTGGCCGCTGCCTCTCCCGAGAAACGGCCTCCTTCTTCCTCAACTCTCCCATTGTCCTTGGGCGCCCCAAATCCGTCCGCCGCTCCCGGAGCGGGGTTGGCTGAAGAAACGCCCTTGCCTTCTTGGTGCGCTGACCCTGCGGCCTCGTCGTTCCTCCCCTACTGCTTAGCTTGGAGCCTGGCGGGCGTGCCCAGGACCCTTCCTCTGACCATGGACAACAACTGGTTGGCTTCACTCCTTGGTTCTCCTTCAGCCAGCGGGCCCCGTCTAACCAGGGCCCTCCGCGTAAACTGGCTAGCACCCGGGGCGGCTCCAGCCCCCAGGCCTCTGCCGAGGGGTGGCGCACCGCTTGGTGCTTCGCCCGCAGCCCCCAAGGCGGAGGAAGAGGTGCGCTGCGGGTTCGAGCTCGAGCGTGAGCGGAGCATCGTTCTCCATGAGCTCTTCCAGGAGGTGATGGGCGCGATGAGCCGGCTTGGTGAAGAGCTCACAAGTGTTTACTCGCGCCTTGAGGCCGAAGGTCTTCGGCTGGTGGAGGAGTGGCGCAAGCTGAGAGTGGCAATCAACCTCAGCCGCTACCAACGCGATCTTGAAAATGCAAAGGCTGAGGCATCTCTCAAGGTCTCCCACGAAGCTTGCTCCCGGGCCTTGGAGGAGGCACGCGAGGCTGACTGCCATCGCGAGGCTGCAAAGAAGCGTGCGTGGGAGCTCCAGGCTTGGTGCGCATCCCTTGAGCAGCAGGTGGAGGTGCGCAGGGCCGTCCTTGCGTCACTGAGGGGGACGCCCGCTGAAGAAGAAGAGGTCCGGAGGCATGATGAGGCGCTGGCCTTGGAGGCTGCTGAGCGCAGCCTTGAGCTTGAGCGGCTGGAGACGCAGGAGCGCCAAGTTGCTCAAGCGGAAGATGCCGTTGGGGCTCGCAAGGCTCAGGTGCAGGAGGAAGTTGACCGCCGGGTGGCCGAGGTTCGCGCAGACCTGGAGGGCAGGTACGACCTGAAGCTGAAGCTGGCTGGAACATAGGACGCGGGCAGAGCCGCTGTCCTCAGGTCCAGGTTGGATAAGGCGGAGAGGCGTGGGGAAGCCACGGCCGCCGCCCTGGTTACGGTGCAGGCGGACATGGCCTCCGCCCACGCCGAGTTGCTTGCTCTCCAGAAACGGGTTGATGATGCCGAGGCTGTCGCGCGGCAGAACAGGGAGGAGGTGCTCCAATGGCGGATGCTGGAGCACGAGCACACCCCCATGCTTCAGGATCTCCGAAGCAGGGCTAATGTCGCCATGGGCCATATCTGCGACGAGAATGCGCCGATCCCCCACTCGAACGACTACGCCAGCCACCTGATCTTTTTTACCGACATGGTGACACGCCTGGAGGCTCGGTCAGACAGGGTGTGCCGGCTTGTGGAGGAGAGAAGCCGGGGCTTGCTTGGGCGAGCGTTCTCCCGCGTCTTCAGCCACCTCCGGAACACCTTCCCTAACTTCGACTTCGACGCCGCCATCGCTCCCGTACCCCAGGCCATCAGGGGCGACCTGGCGCGGTGGGCGGAGGACAATGTGGATGCGCTGGTCAGAGCCTTCAGTTCAGAGGACAACGCAGTGGTGGTTGCCGCAGACGAAGGCGACGTAGTCGATGATGGTGATGTCGGCGCCGGTGGCGGCGGCGCCGACGATGGCGACGGCGACCCGAGCGATGCGTCTGAAGATGACGCAGGGGACGCGGTGAGTGACATTTCTGGCTGATTCCTGATCTCCTTACTGCTTCTCCCTGTATGCAAAAACTCGGGCGTGGCCCTTAAAGATTGTGAGAGCATTTTTGTTAGGGGGAGCCCCTCATGTAAACGAATCATGGCTTCTGCTCTTCTGTGTCAAACCGAGGTTGTGTTTTGGTCGGTCGCGAGCCTGGCGGTGAGCTTCGCCGCTGCGGCTTACCTTAGCTATGGTGGGTCCCGAATCGGGTTGTAAGGTCGGGAGTCACCATGGAACTCCTAAAGGATCTGCTGACCCGCCCGAGAGGGCCTCACGAGGTTCCTGTGCATGGCGCATGTGCTTTGCCCAGCCCCACTCGTGAGGGGCCCGCGAGGGGGAGGCGGCGAGCGTGAGCTCCAGGATGAGGCAAGAACCGAGCGGCAAGAAATCACCAGAACAAGAAAATACACCCCCCGCAAACAACGATAAAAGCTTGGCTTCAACTTAAATCCAAATCCAGAAAGCAAGGCTACAGAAGGAGAGATCCAAAGCAAATGGTCGTGTCCGGCGCCTAGTCTAGTCTTCTGGTCTTCAAGTCTTCTCACCAGCGCGGCGCTAAGTGCTTCCACTAGGCGTGGAAGGGAGCCCTAGGGCCTGAGGCCGGCACCTCTGAGACTCCGGGGCATGTACAGCCCCACTCATTATTACGTGAGAGTGTCACGGGCGGTGAGCTTCACAGGCACTAGGGCTTCTTCACAGGAACCGGCCTTGCTTCATATCGCCACACGAGGGCCCCACCTTGTGCCACCCTCGAACACCTTTGAGCCGACCGGCGACCTGGACGACGCAAAGGTGGAAAAGGGGATGCCAACGGTTCCCTCGGCGACCACGGGTCCTCTGCCGGGGGTAGGCTCGCCGGCACCTCCCCGGCAGAGGGCCTACCTCCGGGCGTTGCCTGGCTTCGCGTGACACGGGTAGGGGCCCTGCTCCTGGCCTCCTCCTGGTGGCCCCCAGTGGGGTTCCCCCGGCGGAAGGGGTGCTACTGCGCCGGGGTCATTGGCCAATGCTGCGACCTGATTCACTTGCAACCCATGGTTAGCATAAGCCTGTTCCTGAGATATCAGCGGTACCCTGTAGTCGTTGTTGTTGACGCGGTCGTTGCGGTTTTCCGTCGATTCCTGGAAGGCTTCGACTTCCAGCGCCCCTTCTTCCCATTCTTCTCCGAGGAATGAACCGGGGTCATCCTCCGGAGCATTCCCCCGGTCCATCGTGCGGGGCACGTAGGCCTCCGGGGCTGCTACCCTGAACACCTCGCCGTAATGCCCCACACTACAAGTCGCCCGGCTCAGTGCGGTGTCTTGAGGGTGGTAGCGCGGCATCTCATTTAGCCCATGGGAGGTGATGCTTGTGCCCATGCTTGTTGCTGGCGGCATGGGGGCGGTGGATCCCCCTGCGCTACCGGCCGTGTTGGTGTTGATGAAGCCCCCGGGCGTTCCTGAGAGCGCGTAGTCGCGGCGAGGCCCGCCGTGGGACCCCGTAGTAGCCTGAGGACGGAGCTGATAGCAGAAAGGTGGTGCTCCCATTGTTGCCACATCCAGCAGTTTGGCGACGCATTCCAGCAGTGTGTCGCGGCCGACCTCCATGAGCCGGCACCACAGCAGCTTGCGCGCCACTGTGAGCGCCGCCCGCATGTTTGCTTGCTCCCTCCGTGAGTGTGGCACCGTTGCTGCGGCGTGGCTTGCTGCCTTTGCAGTGGCTCGTACCTGTCGTGGGGTGGGAGCGGACGACGTCTGGCCGCGCCGCCCGCGCCCTGCAGCATTGGGCGGCGCCCATGCCGCCTGGGGCGCGGGGTCGAGGTCTCCTTGGGAAGGCGCCGCCGCCCGGGCTGGCCAAGCTGCCCAGCGGTTGGGGTCAGCTCTCGGGTCGCCAGACATCGCGGCCGCGGAGCATTGGCGAGACAGTCGGCGAAGAAGAAGCTCCGGCGCACCCCTACCTGGCGCGCCAAATGTCGGATTTCGGGTTCCGGCAAAACCCTTAAGGTTCAAACTCTAGGGTGCGCGCGAAGTCTTTCCCTCCTACCGATCTACGCCCTAGCTCGCTGGATCTCGCGGGCGAACCCGACGAACTCGCAACACAGAAAGACACGACGTTTATACTGGTTCGGGCAACCGATGTGGTGTAATACCCTACTCTAGTGTGTGGTGGATGGATTGCCTCTTGGGCTGCTGAGGAACAGTACAAAGGAAGAACAACCTCGCGAGGTTGAGGTGTTTTTGTGCTTGGTGAACTGGCCGAGGATTCGATCCCCTCTACGGTGCTGTCTAGCCCTACTTATATAGGCCCTGGTCCTCTCCCCAAATATTGAGCGGGAAGGGAGCCAACAACGGCGGGCAATTTGAAAGGGGACAACTAGTACAAGCTATCCTGACAAAAATGGTCTTCGCCTGCAAAAGGCTCTGGTGGTGACGCCGTCTTGGGCTCCATGGTGACCTTCGTCCTGCCGTCCGTCCGGTCCTGTTCTCGTTGCACCGATATGGCAACCTCTGCCTGATGCCTCGGTACTCCGTGCCTGTGCTTGCCGCCTTAGCACCAAAGAGGAAACAAGGACTCTGCGCGCGCGGGCGCCCGCCTGGCGCCCGCCTGATCCTGGTCGTCATGGCTCACGTCACGAAGCCTTGTGAGGTTTGCCCTGCCTTTATATCTCCGCTCCTCGCAAGCCCTCCTAGCAAGGCAGCTCTTGAGGAGGTCTTGCATCGTCCGCCTCGCGAGGCTTGGCCCCTCGTGAGGGTCTTGAGTGCCTTGTTGATGAAGATGGGCCGTACAGGCCTGCCAGCACAGCCATGCCATGGGCCGCAGGCAGGCAAGTCTGGGGACCCCCGTTCCCAGGACGCCGACACCGTAGCTTAAGATAGCACTGTCGAGAACATACTTGATGTGGGTGTAATCCTTTTTCTTCATGTTCTTCGACGAGTCCAAGTAAAGAGCGTGGGAGAATCGGGGGGTAAAGGATGATGAGGACGGCACGCTCGTCGCTGCGCAAAATAAGTACACCTCAAATTAACCTCCACACGTGCAAATGAATGATTGAAATAGACAGAAGCATATCCGAGGATGACTTACCTGGGATTACAAGGCAGGAGAATCGTCTCCTTGTCCTTATTGTTGACCATAAAATCGGCGATGTAGTTCCTCGTGTATTCATGGCGCTCTTGGCAGACTGCCAAGAAGCCATCGTGCATGAAGTATGGGTCATCGTCACAAATATAAGGTATTTGCTCAATCCTGATGATGTAGTTCATCTACAAGGCAAATAGGCGGACAAACGTAAAATCCTGCTTTTTCAAGTGAAACATGTCGAAGATGTAATCGAATCGAAGGAAGAACTTTTCCGCGGGGAATGTGTCAATGTACAACCTTTGCTGCAGCACGTTAACCACGTAGAGCGGGTATCCTGGATTTTTCGAGGCAATCAAGCTTTTCTCTCTCTGCAGCACATCGTCATGAAGTCTCCTTAGATCATCGTATTGGCCTCTACCACTACCTTAGGTAGGATCGGATCACTGGGATATTGTATTTCCCCGCACCTATGATAGTTATACAGTCTTCAATCCGAGGCTACGGATGCGGCTGGCTCATAGAAGCATCTTTGCCTTTCTTTGGTCTCTTCCTATGCTTCTTTGCTACCGGCAGTGAGCCTATCATATGTTCATCCTAAGGTAATTCGGGCACCAACTCATCACGCCCAAACCATGAGTACTCACACAGCTGAGCCATCAATCCTCCGTCGTCATAGGCGCCGATATTGAGATACTGTAGAGGGTCATCATCCTCGTCCATGGCATCATGCATTGCTTCTTCGACGGTGGCGATGTCAACAGCCACTAATGGAGGGTCTTCCTCACGCCGCCGCTATCTCCCGACACGACAGACGACACTAATTGGGTAGGTGGGGTATTGGTGTTCATGCCTTGCTGAGGGTGCTTGGTCGTGGGTGTGCTCCCGGCCGCCTCCAGACAAAGCAGATTCTTCGGCCACAACAGGACCCAACTCTTGCAATATCCAAGCCACCGCGGGGTCTCGTCGTCATCTTCCCCTAGTGCTACCGGAGGAGCCAAATTATCATGGACCAGTTTGACACTAGCCATGGAAACCTTGAAGACGTAAGGAAGGATCGGTTGGCTGTGGAACAATTGTTCCTTCAGCTTCACTATCATAGCATTTCCCTCGTCCACCTTCCGGCCGCTGATGGTGTACAGTATGGTGCACGGGGTTACGTCGGCCTGCAAAGACATGTCTACGACGTGAGACATCCGAAAGGCAACGGAAACGGGAGATTGTACATATATTGAAGAGGGCCGGTGTGACAGGTACCGTGCAGGCGTCTAGCTCATCCAAAGATGAAGCCCCGTCAAGCACGCCAGAGATGGAGGACGGGCTTCTATGAGAAGGTGCGGGAGCATGTGTGGTTGTGTGAGCAGGTGCTACTGCAATGCTAAACAAGCTGCTCCCAAAGAAGTTGGAAAGGGGAAAGTCCGCTGCCTCTTTGTCTGGATTTTGTTTGGTCCAACGGACGATAGCTGGAATCAAGACACTATACGAAGCTGCCATTTCCTCCCTTGTGACAGCTACCGCTACTTTGTCTATCTCTTCTTTGGTCTCAGGTGCTTTCTTATCAACCGCAATCTCAACCTTCTTGTCGATGTTTTCTTCATTTAACCTCTGTCTTTGCTTTCGCTCCTCGGCTCTCTCATGGTAGTACTTCTTCCACGTGGCACCATCTCCGACGCCGTGCATGCGTCCATACGAAGGTCGAGTGTCCACCAAGAGTCCTTTCAATATGTTTAAGGCCCGGTTGAATGGGGTGTCCCACTTGGGCCTCGCCAACGCCTCAGACGGCGAGTCGCTTTCGGCCGCAATCCTGTGCTGCTCTTTTTGCAAAAGGAACGTGGATTGTTTACAAATGTGACTAAACATGCAGTAAAATTGATTAGAAGTTAAAATTAGGGGGTAAATTAATAATTACCAGCAGTCTCATGAACTCCTTCATGATCGCATCCGTATCGAAAACCTTGTTGGCTAGGTCCCAACGGTACCGGGCCCTAATGATGTCACGCTCTTGCGGGACGGTGAACTCCTCCAAGGTGTCTGGGATCCCCAGACTTCCGCGTTATGCATTCTACTTGGCCCATATGAGCCTCTTCCCTGCGTAACGACAACTTCCGAGGTGGTGGCACCCCATGTTCCTCTCTTGAAGCCCCTTCATATACTCCGACTTTTCTTTTGCATCTTTGGCAACGCAAGCATTTTTTTATATTTTGAACTGCTCTTCTGTAATTGTTAGATTATCCTTTACAATCTTGGAGTAGGGTTCCTTTTTGACGATGATTCGATGTTTCACCCTTACTTTCTAGGCGGACAACACGCCGCTAAACTTGCCCATGGCGCGTCTGTTTATCTTCTTCATTGCCGGGTCTTGCCACGGTCACGTATATTTGATTTCATCCCGGACCAGGAACAAGAATCTGTGGTGCCACATATCTGGTATCTTCTTTAATTTCTCATCGTTGATGGTGGCGGTTCCCCGTAGGATGCAGCTTATTTGATTGTCGTAGCACATGCGGGCTTCTGCAGGCTCTTTTGGCTCGAAATTGCTAGGGTCCACCTCCGTGATCACCAGTCTAGTAGTGTTGAGCTGGTTTGGGCATCATATCCTCTTCGATTTTAATTCTATACCGGCTAATCACCAGTCTCGGTGCTGGTCTCGGTGCCGGTCTCAGTGCCGGTGTCGTCCTCCGTCTCGGATGTGATAGGGGGGCACGGCAACAACTGTTGCTTGTCAAGATAGTTCAAATAGTTATCTGCCGCATCGTAGACATTGCAAACACCAGAACCATGTCCTTCATCGTTTCTAGCCATGTTTCCTATGATTAAATCTAGTCAATTAATTGTAGCGATTCGACCTCAAACGGTCAAATCTCTATGTATAAGTGTCATCCCTGGATCGGTAATGCTGACACACATAGTACTTGAAGGATTTATAACAGAGTGCAATCACACACTTATTACATCGAATGTCTCAAATGAGAACTGATTACAATAATATGGCTTGAGGCCATCTAAATAAGATAAATGTGGAAGCATCGAAGGTAAATGAGTCCATCAACTCCAACGGCATAGCTGAGTGCACGACAATGACCTAGCGCACCTTACTCTTCGTCTGAAAAGTCTACAACATAATACGTTGCAGCCCGAGATGGGTCAGCACATGGAATATGCTGGCAAAATAACATAGTAGAGCAATGAACAAGATAACAACTACATCTACATGCATATATGGCTTGTGGAGGCTCTATGGTTATTCTTTTTGCGTAAAGCCAATTTTTTCCTACTGCAAAGGAATATATTTTATTTGAACTACAAAGTTTGTTGAACACATTGAGAATGGAAACCCCATCTCAATCCCAAAATTAATAATCAATAACCCAACAAATTAATTAAGAGTGATGAGATCATCATAATAATTCAAGCACCAGATACTGAAGATGTCCATAACCGGGGACATGGCTAACCATAATTAGTTTTTACACTCTACAGAGGTTTGCGCACTTTTCCCCACCAGACTCGATCTCCTCCATTGGATTTCTCGCACTACATGGTGTTTGAGAAATGGATGACCGAGACACAGTCTTTCGGAAGCATTAAATCTTTCGACAGGTAAACTGTACGACCTACATCCCCTACATCTGCTAGTTTACCACTAAAAGAGGTCACACTACATACTCAACTATGCCAGATCCCATAATGGCTGCACACGGAAGTTTCTAGCATGAATAATCTTATGATCCCTTTGAGCCTGGGTGGCGAACCATAGGATGATCACACGGATTCCCCGGGATCTCCTTGGACAACACTGGATTCCCCAGGTGCCCACAAACAATCCACCCAGATGTGTATTAAAGTAGCCACCTTAAATAAACCCTTAGTTCATAATAATCTCTTACATCTGTCATGAATCACTCAAACCAAACCATGTCTACGAGCAAAGCATAGCAGTGTAAGCATAACGTAGAGGTAACTCCCAGGGTTTGAATCAAAGGACAATAGGTTCTACCTCATCATCTACTTCCCAATACCCATATGTTATCAATCCTACTCATGCAATGTTTGAGGGTTGAAACTAATGCATAAAAATTGGGTAATAAGGGGATATGATCAAAGTGTTACTTGACTTGCTGATGATCTTAAAACCCTAGTGATTCATAGTAGCACGCTTCGCACTCCGGAAATTCTATCGCAAACAAACAATATCATACATAAGAAATCAAGCATAGATGCAAGGGTAAAACTCAAATAAAAAGATCCAAACTTAAAGTTCAACTGAAGAGCTTCGATTTGCAAAAAGAATCAATCAAATCAGAGCTACGAAACTCAAACTACAATCAAAAGAAGTCCAAATTCAAATCTTCTTGAAACCAAATTTATAATTTTCAAAACCATGTTCAAGTTGATTAACTGGAAAGATGGGTTCGAGACGAAGATTTTGGTGTTGGTTTCACTGGATTTGAACTAACAGTTAATAAGTTGCGAGGGTTTGAAGATCAGGGGCTAATCTGTGATAAAAATAATCGCGGATAGGTCCCTGGACGAAAATAAAATAAAAAGAAAAACGCGGACGAAAGAACGTTCGCTAACAGAGACAAACGAACGAAAATGTTCGCGAACAAAGACGTTCGGGTGAACGTTCGCTAAACAGAACCGATCGAAAAAACCGAGAAAACCCTAACCCTAAATTAAAACTGATCTAGATCAAAAACCGAAAGAAAACCGGCAGCAGTTTTTACAGGTTCACGATGAAAACCGGCGGTCGGCGGCGGCAGGATCCTGCGAACGGCGCGGTGGCGCAGGGCGGCTTCCGCAGCGGTGCGGTGGGGCGGCGGCGTCGGCGGCACGTGACGGCGCGCGCGGCGGCGAGCAACGGCAGCGGCGGTGGCGCTGCTCGGGGGCGGTGGTGGCGTGACTCAGGGTGGGGAGAAGCGGCGGGGTGGCTGGCCTTTTAAAGGCCCGAGGGGGGGCGGCGGTGGCGTCCGACTTGGGAGAGGGGTCGGGCGGCGTGGGACGGGACGCGCTCGGACTCCTCCGAAGTCCGGCGGCGGCGCGGCGTGGGGAAGCGGTGGCGCGGGCGGGTCGGCCCTGCTCGGCTGGGCCTTCGGCCCAGTCGGGCAGAAACTTCTTCTTTTTTTTAAATAAATTCCACCGAAGAAAAAACCTAATAAAATATAAAAAAAGTTTCTAAAAATGCCAAAATAAATTATTTCGCCGTCTTAATAAAATATTTAGAACAAAGTGAACATTTTTCTGGCCTAAGATGCAGTTTTCAGAAAATGCTTATTTTTTAATTCAAATAAAATAGCAATAAAAATCCAAATAAAACATTTATTTGATTTTAAAAAAATTCCACCAATATTCCTCTCTTTTTGAAGAAGTCATATTATCTTCTCTCTTTTATTTTTAATATTAGAAATATTCAGAGAGAAAATTATTAAAACCAAATTGATCCTATTTGAAATTTGAGAAAATTCAAATATGAAAATTAATGAAATCTCCAACTATCTCCTTGGGTCCTTGAGTTGCTTAAGATTTCTAGGATCACAACCAAAAATGCAGATAAAATATGATATGCATATGACGACCTATGTATAACATCCAAATTGAAAATTGGGATGTTACAAACCTACCCCCCTTAAGATGAATCCCGCCCTCGAGATTCGGGTTGGCTAGAAAATAGGTGTGGGTGGTCTTTTCGCAGGTCTTCTTCTCGCTCCCAGGTGGCTTCTTGCTCGGTATGGTGGCTCCACTGAACTTTGCAAAACTTGATAACCTTGATGTGTGTAACTCGGCTGGCAAACTCGAGAATCTTGACGGGTTTCTCCTCGTAGGTCAGATCACTATCCAACTGAATTGCTTCCAGGGGCATTGTATCTCTTAGAGGAATATCGGCCATCTCAGCATGGCACTTCTTCAACTGGGAAACGTGAAACACATCATAAACTCCTGACAGTCTTCCGAGTAACTCCAACTTGTAGGCTACTTCTCCCCTACGCTCTAAAGTTCGGTATGGTCCTACAAATCTCGGGGCTAACTTTCCCTTAACTCCAAATCGTTTAACTCCTCGCAGAGGTGACACACAAAGATATGCTCTGCCTCCAATTTCATAGACTACCTCCTTGCGTTTAGTATCCGCATAACTCTTCTGCCTGGACTGAGCTACCTTCAGTCTATCTCGAATTAACTTGACCTTCTCTTCGGTCTCCTTAATTAAATCTGGTCCAAACAACTGACGGTCTCCAACTTCATCCCTGTCCTGCACCTTCTTCCATACAAAGCTTCGAAAGGTGCCATCTTCAAACTAGCTTGATAACTGTTGTTGTATGAGAACTCCGCGTAGGGAAAATTATCATCCCAACTAGATCCATAATCTAGCGCACAGGCTCTTAACATGTCCTCCAAAATCTGATTGACTCTCTCGGTCTGTCCATCTGTCTGCGGATGAAAGGTTGTACTAAACTCTAGCCTAGTACCCAAAGTCTGGTGCAGCTGATTCCAAAACTTCGAGGTAAACTGTGTCCCTCTATTTGATACGATGTTCCTCGGAACTCCATGCAGACATACGATCCTTGTCATATATATCTTGGCAACTTCGTGCTTGTATACATGGTTTTCACTGGGATAAAGTGAGCCACCTTGGTCAAGCGATCAACTACTACCTAGATAGAATCATATCCTGATCGGGTCCTTGGTAATCCGGTGATGAAATCCATGCGAAGCTTGTCCCACTACCATTCGGGTATTGACATAGGCTGTAATAATCCGGTTGGCTTTTGATGTTCTGCCTTCACTCTCTAACATACATCACATACAACTACATACTCGGCAATATCCTTCTTCATACCTGTCCACCAGAAACGCTCCTTTAAATCCAAATACATCTTGGTGTTTCTGGGGTGAATCAAGTATGGTGAGTCATGAGCCTCCTGAAGTATTAACTTCCTGATCTCTGCATTATTTGGCACATAAACACGATCCTCAAACCATAAAGTTTCGTGCTCATCCTCACGAAAACCTTGGGCTTTTCCTTTGCTCATCTTCTCCTTTATCTCAGCAATCTCCATATCATCCTTTTGAGCTTCTCGAATCTTTCCCAATAATGTAGACTGAACCTTTATTGCTGCAACAAAAACTCTTGGAACTATCTCCAAATGAAGTTCCTTGAGATCGTCAACTAACTCCTGCGGAATCCTCTGCTTACGAGGGTATTGACATAACTCTTCCGGCTAAAAGCGTCTGCTACGACATTGGCCTTTCCTAGATGATAGTGCAACTTCATATCATAATCCTTTATAAGCTCCAACCATCTCCTCTGCCTGAGATTTAGCTCCTTCTGAGTGAAAATCTACTTCAAACTCTTGTGATCCGTGTACACATCACAACGATTTCCAATAAGAAAATGTCTCCAGGTCTTGAGCGCATGCACTACGGCTGCTAACTCCAAATCGTGCTTGGCATAATTCAACTCATGCGGTCGAAGCTGACGTGAGGCATAAGAAACAACTCTTCCATCTTGCATAAGTACTCCTCCAAGTCCTTGGCGGGAAGCGTCGCAATACACTTGGAAATCCTTGCGTATCTTCGGAAGGATTAGCACTGGGGCTGTAACCAAATGTTTCTTCAACTCCTGAAAACTGGCCTCACATTCTTCGGTCCACATAGACTTAGTGTCCTTCTTCAACAACTCCGTCATGGGCTTCACAATCTTGGAAAAATTCTCAATGAATCTCCGGCAATATCCCGCGAGTCTAAGAAAACTGCGGATCTCTCCTACTGAGGTGGGTGCCAACCAATCGGTGACTGACTGAACCTTGGTAGGTTCTACTGCTATACCCTCTCCTGATATAACATGCCCAAGAAATCCAACTTCCTTCAACCAAAATTCACATTTGCTGAACTTGGCATATAGCTGATGTTCCCTGAGATTCTCAAGAACTAAATGTAAATGCTCCTTGTGCTCCTCTTCATTCTTTGAGTATACCAAAATATCATCAATGAACACCACAACAAACTTATCCGAAAACTCCATGAACACCTTATTCATCATACTCATGAAATAGGCGGGGGCATTAGTCAATCCAAATGACATGACCATGTACTCATATAGCCCGTACCTTGTGGTAAAAGCTGTCTTAGGTATATCCTGTTCTCGGATCTTTAGCTGGTGGTATCCTGATCGCATATCGATCTTGGAAAATACATTAGCTCATTGCAGCTGGTCAAACAAATCGTTGATCATCGGTAGTGGGTACTTGTTCTTGATCGTTACTTCATTCAATGCACGATAATCAACAACCATTCTCAAATATCCATCCTTCTTCTCAACCAGGAGCACTGGGGCTCCCCACGGTGACGAACTTCGTCGAATGTAACCTTTCTCCAATAACTCCTTAATCTGCTTCTTAATTTCCTCCAGATCATTTGCGGGCATCCGGTATGGCCTCTTTGATATTGGTCCGGTGCCTGGTAACAACTCTGTCAAAAACTCTATGTCTCGATCTAGCGGCATGCCTAGTAGTTCCTCTGGAAATACATCCGGGTAATCCTTCACTACAGGCACTTCCTCCTGAACAACTCCTGAGCGGGAATTCACCTGGGTTCTCCTTGGCGCATGCCTAGATACATACTTAATCCTTTTTCCCTCAGGGGTGGTGAGAAGTATCGATTTACTAGTACAATCAATATTTCCTCCATACTTCAATAGCCAATCCATGCCTAGTATTATATCCAATCCTTGTGACTCCAAAATTATTAGGTCTGAGGGGAAAACATGGCTACCAATGGTTAAGGGTAACCGATCACACCATCTGTTGGCCATATACTCCTCTCCTGGTGAGCTTACTAACATGGGTGACCTAAGGGCTAAGGTTGGCAATTTAAACCTATCCACAAATCCCCTTGATATGTATGAATGCGATGCACTAGTATCAAAAAGAACAAGAGTGGTAAACGACTTAACCAAAAACTTACCAATCACATCGTCAGGCTGATCTTCAACCTCCTCCATGTTGATGTGGTTCACCTGACCTCTGGTGAAGGGATTGAGCTTCTTCCTAGAGCTTCCATTGCCATTGCCATTCTACAACTCAAAACAATCGTTGGCGTAGTACCTAGTCTTCCCGCACTTGTAATAGGTGACATGACTCAGATCCTTCTTGGCGGGTGTTGCTGGGTTGGAATGGTTCTGGTTGATGCTTCCTCCATTCCCATTTCCATTCTTGGGACCACTGTGTTCATGTGAAATTCCTCCATGTGAGCGTGGCCTCCATGGTTATGGGTGTATCCTCCCGAGTTCGGGGTAAAGCGAGGCTTCTGCTGAGCTCCAGAATTATACTTCCCTTGTCCATACTTCCTCTTGCGGCTCTCTATTTGCTGCTACTTCCCTTCAATCATAAGAGCACTGTCTACCAACTCCTGGTAATTAGTAAGTTTAGCTACCATCAATTGCATACTCAGCTCATCATTTAGCCCTTCCATAAACTTCTCCTGCTTCGCGGCATCTGTGGCCACATCATCTGGGGCATAACGAGCTAACTTGCTGAACTCATCCACGTACTGCCCCACAGTATGATTTCCTTGGCGTAAGTTGCGAAACTCACGCTTCTTCATGCTCATAGCTCCAGTTGAGACATGTGCAGTGTGGAATGCTTGCTGAAACTGATCCCAAGTGACATTTGCTATAGGAAAAGTGGCTGTGTAATCCCACCATGAGGCTGTGGGTCCATCTAGTTGGTGTGCGGTGAAACGCACCTTCCCAGCATATGTGCAACCTGTGGTGGTAAGCTCCCTTCCAATCCTGCGGAGCCAATCATTAGCAACAATCGGCTCGGTGCTACTGGAAAACACCGGCGGATTCAACCTTAGAAAATGGGCTAAGTTGTCAACTGGAGGTGGTGGCGGCGGGTTGTTATTGTTGTTGTTGCCTTGGTTCTGAACTAATAGCTGCATCAAGCCATTCTGTTGTTGGATCAACTGAGTGAGCTTCGGTGGGATGACAAATACGGGGTCACGTCTCGGAGGCATCTGATGGGTTTAGAGGGGAGAGATTTAGAATAGAATGAGGTCTAAAGAGAAAATCACTACCCATATGCACATGAGACAAACACATTCATATCATGCCACTCAATTCAAACAAGGGCCTACAAACAATCTAACTACCTTTACAAAATACTAGGACTACTACTTTATACATGGGGGAATACTACTGATAATATGGTGGTCGACTAGAAATTTTGATCGTTGGAAGACTCCATGATATCTGCTCCAGCTTCGTCTTCGTAATCATCATCACTACCGTCGGGGTCGGAGTCGGTGTCGTCGATGATGATGTAGTCCTCGGGATGGTCGTCATCTCCTGGCACAAGATGTGTTGAGCATAAATCCATTGACGGTAAATTAATATATATATATATATGTGTGTGTGTGTGTGTGTGTGAGGCTGCAAAGTTCAGTCCAGAATGGACGACCTTGGTCTTAACAACATTTTGCTAGATATGTTCTTTAACACGAACTTCTGAATGTGAGCTACAACAGCCTCTTTCTATAATAAATTAGTTAGGATCAGTCCCTAAGGTCCTGATATGATCAAACTAGCATAGTAGCATCCATGTCGGGGTTGGAGTCGGTGTCGTCGATGATGATGTAGTCCTCGGGATGGTCGTCATCTCCTCGCGCGGGGTCTCCCATGAATACTCCTAGCTTCTTCTTCAGGTCTTCATTCTTCTCCAGTAACACTACAATTTCCTGACTCTGAAGGCACCATGACCGACTCTGCCAGAGAGGATAAGCCACTTGAGGCATGGAGATAGTGCTGGCCCATAGGCCGGGCAAAGGGGTGACTGCCCCGGGCCCCTGCTAAAATTAAACTAGCAAAGACTATACAATTATACTTTATATCTGAAAGATTATTAAATGCATAAAGTAGAGCCTCCATTTGAAGGAGCACAAATACACACCACGTACTAATAGCTTATACCACACGATGGAAAACCAATCTGACTAGAGAAGTTGAGTTTAAATATGTTAGTCTCCCTTTATCATGGATGTTCTAGTATCATAACGAAGTTTATGATAACAAGATTTCAATGTTTAAAACAATGCACAATTTTTCATTTGAGAAGTGGGTCGGGAATCTCATTTGCAACAAATCAAGCCAAGTGAATCTACATGAGCATGTCAGATAACCAAATCGTACGGAAAAGTACAATCAACAACTTTTTTTTGTTTTTTTATTATTCTATTACTGAACTCAACTTGCAAGTCACATTTGATATACCCTAGACGTTTCTATAAATATGATTGTCTAACATATACTAGAAACCACTATTAAAATATTTGTTATTACGTATGATTTAGAAATATGTACCATGTTATTCAATAAAACTGAAAGATATATGAACAAACACATAGATATGCAAATATATGTGTATTCACTATATAGTTTAAGCAATGTTAGAAAATTAATTTGAAGGATTTTTTACAAGTAAGAGACTTTTTGTGTAATAATGAATAATGTAATTATTATTTGGAAACATTCTTATGTGACTGAGTAATACAAAATTATATTAATTAAAGTTATGATATAGTAAACTTAGTTTAAAATAAGTACAAAAGCTTAGCATAAAAAAACAATGAATCATGTTATCCTAACAAGATGTGCTGAGCATAAATCCATCGACGGTAAATTAAGATATATGTGAGGCTGCAAAGTTTAGTCTAGAATGGACGACCTTGGTCTTAACAACATTTTGCCAGATATGTTCTTTAACACGAACTTCTGAATGTGAGCTACAATAGCCTCTTTCCATAATAAATTAGTCAGGATCAGTCCCTAAGGTCATGATATGATCAAACTAGCATACTAGCATCCATGTAGCGATTATGGTATTACCAAAACCGAAACAGCCTCAAGAACTGTCGACATGAATGTGCTAGTTTACTATGTGTAGCCTTCATAAGTCAGAAATAAGTATTGCATGTCTCATGTCTGTTGTAGAAAGAAAATCTGGGCATGCCTACAGAAGTAGAACACTATAAATCAAGATGCCGGCATAATAATCATTGTGCAGAAAAACACTAGCTTGCATCACTATAATCCCTCACATTACAGTGGACAAAACCAAAACAACCATATAAAGAGCTGTCACAATGACAGATAATGATAGACTTCGAAGTAAATAAAATGTAAGAAATTCATAGAAATGTAAGCAGAACATGAATTGGTGACAAATACCATAATGTGCAGTCTCTCCACGTTGGGAAAACATCTGAGGAAGGTGGGAACCATCATGACATCACTGCGAACCCCGAAGCGCACATTCAAGCTTAGAATTTTCATGGTTGTGAGCATGGTACTTGTGCTCCCGGGCTGAAATTTTCCCAATTCAAGAAGAACATCACACAACTAATTGAGTCATCAGCTGAACAATATTTGCTAACTGAACTAATAGAGAGGCGAGAGACGGGTGATGTACCATGATGACCATTTTCCCAACCTCTAGGACATGTCTTGGATCTAAGTATCCAAACGTGTGCAACTTGGGGGCATCGAAAATCCTGACTCTGACGCACCACGACCGACTCTGCCAGAGAGGATAAGCCACTCGAGGCATGGAGCCAGTGCTGGCCCATAGGCCGGGCAAAAGGGGCGACTGCCCTGGGCCCCCGCTAAAATTAAACTAGTAAACACTATACAATTATACTTTATATCTAAAATATTATTAAATGCATAAAGTAGAGCCTCAATTTGAAGGAGCACAAATACACACCACATACTAATAGCTTATACCACGCGGTGGCAAATCAATCTAACTAGAGAAGTTGAGTTTAAATATGTTAGTCTCCCTTTATGATGGATGTTCTAGTATCATAATGAAGTTTATGATAACAAGATTTCAATGTTTAAAACAATGCACAACACACCTTTTCATTTGAGAAATGGGTCAGGAATCTCATTTGCACAAATCAAGCCAAGTGAATCTAGATGAGCATGTCAGATAACCAAATCATACGCAAAAGTACAATCAACAACTTTTTGGTTTTTTTTTATTATTCTATTACTGAACTCAACTTGCAAGTCACATTTGCTATACCCTAGAAGTTTCTATAAATATGGTTGCCTAATATATACTGGAAACCACTATTAAAATATTTGTTAGTATGTATGATTTATAAATATGTACCATGTTATTCAATAAAACTAAAAGATATATGAACAAACATATAGGTATGCAAATGTATGTGTATGCACTATATAGTTTAAGCAATACTGTAAAATTAATTTGAAGGATTTTTCACCAAGTAAGAAACTTTTTGTGTAATAATGAATAATGTAATTATTATTTCGAAACATTCTTATGTAACTGAGTAATAGAAAATTATATTAATTAAATTTATAATATGGTAAACTTAGTTTAAAATAAGTATAAAAGCTTAGCATAAAAAAATAATTATTTTACATCGCCCTAGGCCCCAAAATGGTTTGGACTGGCTCTGCATGGAGCCTTTACCATGGTGATGTCCTCCATAACCAAGCTACAGATTTGGACTCAGCATAGGCTTTGGCTAACGAGGCATAGACGCCGCTCCCTGCGGCATCCCTCGATGTTGAGGATCTCCAGGACAGGGCTCCTGACGATGAGGGACTCGATGGCATCGTGCTCCATTTCAACGCTGCATATGCCAAGCTCGACAAGGTTGTCAAAGGAGGCACCATGCAGGACGTCTGTGCTAAGTAATTTTCAGAAGCCGATGTAGAGGCTGGTGAGGGTGCTGACGCTGAAGAGAGTGGCGGGGAGGGGCAGGTCTTGCGGCCATGGTAGATTGACGAGGACTAGATCTTGGACGCCCTTGGCGGCGAGGAGCTGGATCCACCGCGCAAGCTGGGCAAGGTAGGCATTCATGTGGCTGTAGACGAGATTGACGCAGCGGAAGGGCCCCGAGTGCACTTTGAGGATGCGAGACACGGTCGCGGTGATGGCCGACGAATTGGCGCGCGTAGGAGGCCAGACATGGCCATCAGGGAGGAGGTGGGCGTCGCTGAGGATGAGAGGCATGGAGCACCAGAGCGTGCGCCAACAGGTGGAGTGCACGGCGGTGTGCGTGACGTCCTTGACGGGGAGGCGAGCGACGATGTTGTGCAGGAGCTCATCGGGGAGGCTGCTGATGTGGTCGACACCGTCGATGGAGGCGGCGAGGGCCATGAGTCGGTCATTGTCGGTGAATGGCGGGCGGGGTATGCCATTGTAGATGTACGCTAGCACGTGCTCCACGAATTGGTCCGCCTTGTGCGGGTCATAGCCATTGCGCCGCAATGCGGGCACCATCGCAGGATCGACGTTGGTGAACAGTCTCGGGTCGGCCAAGGTTAGACGATGGCACCGGCGGACAAGTCAGCGAGGGTTTGGGGATTCGACTGGGTGTGGGTGGACTGTGTGGCGATGGTGGGTCGTTCGTTTTATAAAGGGACCGAAGCAGTCTCTGTGGTGGCCCTGGAATGTTGTTACTTGGTTGGGCCAAAGCCCCGCACAAGTAGCTCATGGACCCACGACTCATAATCATGATATAGCGATACAAGTTAACTGACATGTCTCGTCATACATAATGTAGTACTTCTTGAGGCGCCGGTTCGGAGCCCTCTCTCGCACTAGCTGAACCTAAAGCAACTATTTTTCGCTTTGGCGCTGCTATCGCACCCTCTCTGGCTATCGCTCGGAAACCAGTACACCGAGGCCTGACACCCAGGCCACTCGTCGTATACTCCTGGAACCTTCCCTACGTACACGGCGTAGCACTTCTTCACCATCGATGATCTATTTACCTGCATCATCACATGATTCCATAATGTGCAAAATAATATATAGTTGAGCAACAGAAAGAGACATAGCTAGCAAAAAATAGAAGCAACATATCATAAACATGAATAACAAAGTTCATCATACCCAAACTGTCGTGACTAGAGTGATCTATGCTAGTTGAGGAGGATGGTTTAATTACATCACATAGTTTCGTCGTGCATAAATTCAAAGTTTCATCATAGAGAAAGTATTGAATAAATGGACACACTGTCATCGTCAATCACTCCAACATGTCATGCCAACCATCCAAATAAGGGAGGAAGTCCCCGAGAGAAGTGAAAGGCTTCAGGTTGAGACACTAAGCAGTTACGAGTGTTCAGACGTCTTCCCGCGACATTTGCCCATCTTCGTAGAACATCCCTGTTTTTTCGGGGACCTCATCCATGATGATTTGAGCTAGTTCACGTTTGATGTGATAGAGCTCAGCTCGGGGTAGATGATCCAGGACATTTCCTAGATTCTTTACCCATTGCAGAATATCGACATCGTCGGATCTATGTGACATGCAAAGGTTCTGATCCCGTCTGTACTCCAGCATGTGGTGGATGACATAGAATCCATCAGTAAGAGTACCTAGCGTTTGCTGGATGCAGCAGAAGTCAGTCTTATGGCCGAAGCAGGGCACACGGTTCCTTGTCTTCTTGACCGTGATCTCTCCACCCCGGTGGTCGTAGCTTAAGATAGCACTGTCAAGAACATACTTGATGTGGGTGTAATCCTTTTTCTTCATGTTCTTCGACGAGTCCAAGTAAAGAGCGTGGGAGAATCGGGGGGTAAAGGATGATGAGGACGGCATGCCCGTCGCTGGGCAAAATAAGTAGACCTCAAATTAGCCTCCACGCGTGCAAATGAATGATTGAAATTGAAGGAAGCATATCCGCGGATGACTTACCTGGGATTATAAGGCAGGAGAATCGTCTCCTTGTCCTTATTCCTAACCATGAAATCGGCGATGTAGTTCCTCATGTATTCATGTTGCTCTTGGTAGACTGCCAAGAAGCCCTCGTGCATGAAGTACGGGTCAGCGACACAAATATAAGGTATTTGCTCAATCCTGATGATGTAGTTCATGTACAAGGCAAAGAGGCGGACAAACGTAAAATCCTGCTTTTTCAAGTGAAACATGTCAAAGATGTAATCAAATCGAAGGGAAGAACTTTTCCGCGGGGAATGTGTCGACGTACAACCTTTGTTGCGGCACGTTAACCACGTAGAGTGGGTATCCTGGATTTTTCGAGGCGATCAAGCTTTTCTCTCTCCGCAACACATCGTCATGAAGTCTCCTTAGATCACCCTATATGGCCTCTACCACTGCCTTAGGTAGGATCGGATCATTGGGGATATTGTATTTCACCGCACCTATGGTAGGTATACAATCTTCAACCCGAGGCTACGGACGCAGCTGGCTCATAGAAGCAGCTTTGCCTTTCTTTGGTCTCTTCCTATGCTTCTTTGCTACCGGTAGTGAGCCTATCATATGTTCATCCTAAGGTAATTCAGGCACCAACTGATCACACCCAAACCCTGAGTAATCATACCGCTGAGCCATCAATCCTCCATTGTCATAGGCGCCGATATTGAGATACTGTAGAGGGTCATCATCCTCGTCCATGGCATCATGCATTGCTTCTTCGACGGCGGCGACGTCATCAGCCACTAATGGAGGGTATTCCTCACGCCGTCCGCTATCACCGGACACGATAGACGACACTAATTGGGTAGGTGGGGTATTGGTGTTCATGCCTTGCTGAGGCTGCTTGGTCGTGGGTGTGCTCCCGGCCGCCTCCAGACAAAGCATACTCTTCGGCCACAATAGGACCCAACTCTTGCAATCTCCAAGGCACCGCGGGGTCTTGCCGTAATCTCCCCCTAGTGCTACCGGAGGAGCCAAATTGTTGTGGACCAGTTTGACACTAGCCATCGAAACCTTGAAGACGTAAGGGAGGATTGGCTGGCTGTGGAACAATTGTTCCTTCAGCTTCACTATTATAGCCTTTCCCACGTCCACCTTCCGGCCGCTGATGGTGTACAGTATGGTGCACGGGGTTACATCGACCTGCAAAGACATGTCTACGATGTGAGACATTGATACGTATCCGTCGTATCTATAATTTTTTATTGTTCCATGCCAATATTATACAACTTCCATATACTTTTGGCAACTTTTTATACTATTTTTGGGACTAATATATTAATCCAGTGCCTAGTGTCAGTTCCTGTTTGTTGCATGTTTTTTGTTTTGTAGAAAATCCATATCAAACGGAGTCCAAACGGAATAAAAATTGACGGAGAATTTTTTTTGGAATATATGTGATTTTTGGGAAGAAGAATCAACGCGATACGATGCCCGAGGGGGGCATGAGGCAAGGGGCGCGTCCCAGGGGGTCAAGCGCGCCCTGGACCCTCGTGGCCACCCCGTAAGGCAGTTGGAGCCCTTCTTTCGCCGCAAGAAAGCTAATTTCCAGATAGAGGTCGTGTCCAAAATTCAGCCCAATCGGAGTTACGGATCTCCGGTTATAAAAGAAACGGTGAAAGGCCAGATCTGAGAACATAGAAACAGAGAGAGACAGAGAGACAGATCCAATCTCGGAGGGGCTCTCGCCCCTCCCATGCCATGGAGGCCAAGGACCAGAGGGGAAACCCTTCTCCCATCTAGGGAGGAGTGTGACGCCCGCATATTTAAGCTACAGTAATTCCCTGTTAATCATGCCACGTCATCGCGGTTACTGTTGTTAATCTCACATTACTACAAACCGATTCAAATTCAAATTTGAATTAAAGGCAAACAACAAAAGTTTTCAAACAATGAAACTAAAATGTCTGGGTTGTGCCAATTAATGCAAAGGTAATTGTGGTGAAGAAGCCCCACTTTTATAAAATGTTTAAAGGCTCTAAAATAATTAAAACAGTAGGTAAAACAATTAAGTAAATACCTTTTATAGTTAATATAATTTTAAACTAATTTAATTGGGCACTAAAAACATTCTATGGCACTGGTCTAACTTGATATGCTAATCTAGGTGCTAAAGATGTGTTTTACAAAACTAAAATAATTATATCCTAAATATAAACAGAAAAACAAAACTAAAAAAAGGAAAGGAACCCCTCCCCCCCCCCTCGCTGCGCTGGGCCTCGGCCCAGCTGGCCACCAGGCCAACCAGGCCGACCCATGTAGCTACCGTCTCCTTCCTCCTGTTCACAGGGGGGGTTATCGTGGCAGAGATCCCCCGGCTGTGGCCGAGGCATGTCGTCGTGGCAACCATCCGCCCTCCCCCATGACGCCTACTTGACGCACCCGAGCCCCCTCGTCGAACCCTAGCTCGATCCCATTCCCCCTCTCGCCCCTCTTCCTCCCAATTTGTTTGCAACCGAGCTCGGTCGCCGCCTCGCTGTCGTCGTTCGCATGCACCGGAGCCACCTCGAGCCACGCCAAGGTGTCTAGTGGTCCCTCCAAGGTCGTCTCCGTCGTCTACACCGCCGAGTCAGAGCTGGGAGGCCGCCGCCATGTCGCCTGCGTCGATCTTCCCCGCCACGGCCAACGCGACCCCGTCGTGCGATCCGTCACCTTCGACCTCCCCCGGCCTCCTCGATCGCACCTACGACTCCACTATGAGCACCCGTCCTTTCCCCTTCTTTGGTTTACTCGAATTTGAGCCATAGCTGGAGATCCACGTCGCCGCGCCCGCTTCCTCTGTTGTTGCCCTTGCCGCGCCGCTGCTACTCATGGAGCTGCTGGCCGCGCGTGCCTCCGTTTCCCGTCGGTGCTCACCATCGTTGGCCGCCGCCGCTCGCGTGCTCACCCCCACCCTGCTCCAGCTCGCCGCTGCCGCGCTCGCGTCCCCTATCGCCCCGCCTCCCGCCTCTGCTCTCCGCAGTCGCCGAGCCCCGCCTCAACTGCTCCCTCGCTGCGCCCCCGGGTCGTGCCCTCCCGCGCCGCTGCCCCCGCGCTCGGGCTTTCCCCCGCTGCTCGCCCCGGGCCTCTGCCGCGGCGCCTCCCCTGGCCGCCCGCATGGCTCCCCTCTGCCCCGCCGCGCCTGCTCCGGTCGGCCATGCCCGCCGAGCCGCGTCGTCGCCGCGCCGGCTCCGCCCTCCGCGCCTCACCGACGCCCACTGCCGCCGGATCCGACCAGCCGCTGTCGCGCTAAGTGGCTGCGACTGCTGCTCGCTGCCTCACGCGAGGCCATGGCAAGCATAGCCTGATAGCCTGGTTGTGTCTCTGCCATGTAGGGCCAACCCTATTTAGATTAATGCTAATTTTAGTTAGTATTAATTTAATCCTAAATTAGTTTAATAGAAAGTGACAGATGGGCCCCTCAGTTATCTAAACTGTTTAATTAAAACTCTAATAGAAACTAACTCAATGACAACCAGGACCCACCTTTACTATTCACCTTTTGACCAGTCAAATGTTGTCTGGGTCAACTCTGCTGACTGGACCCCCTGACCCCATTGTCATACACTCTGGCTAGAGTAGGACTAGGTGACAACAGTAATTACTCTTTTTTTAAGTCGAATTAATATAATCCAGTAATTTCAGGAATTCAAATAAATTTTAGAAAAGCATATAAAATAAACCGTAGCTCAGATGAAAATACTTTGTACATGAAAGTTGCTCAGAACGACGAGACGAATCCGGATACGCATCCCGTTCGTCCGCCACACATCCCTAGAATAGCAAACATGCAACTTTCCCCCTCCGGTTCATCTATCCGAAAACACGGAACACCGGGATACTTTCCCGGATGTTTCCCCCCTTCGCCGGTATCACCTCCTACCGCGTTACGGCATACCTAGCACCGCGTATTGCCTTGTTATGTTTTGTGATGCTTTGTTTGCTCCGTATTTACTGTTTCTTCCCCCCTCTTCTTCCCCGGTAGACCCCGAGACCGGCGCTGATGTCACCGAGTACGACTACGTCACCAACGACCCTTCTTGTGCAACAGAGCTTCCAGGCAAGCCCCCCCCCCCTTGATCACCAGATATCACCTATTCCTTCTCTCTACTGCTTGCATTAGAGTAGTGTAGCATGTTACTGCTTTCGGTTAATCCTATTCTGATGCATAGCCTGTCATTGTTGCTACATTTGTCACCCTTACCTGCTATCCTACTGCTTAGTATAGGATGCTAGTGTTCCATCAGTGGCCCTACACTCTTGTCCGTCTGCCATGCTATACTACTGGGCCGTGATCACTTCGGGAGGTGATCACGGGCATATGATATATACTTTATACTGTTACATTACTTATGATACTGTTCGGAGATGGGGGCTGAAAGGACAGGTGGCTCCATCCCGGTAGAGGTGCGCCTGGGTTCTCGATGGCCCCCGACTGTTACTTTGTGGCGGAGCGACAGGGCGGGTTGAGACCACCTAGGAGAGAGGTGGGCCTGGCCCTGGTCGGCGTCCGCGGTTACTTCAAAATAACACGCTTAACGAGATCTTGGTATTTGATCTGAGTTGGGTCGTTGACCTTATACACACTAACCAACTACGCGGGAAGATATGGGCACTCGGCGTCGTGGTATCAGCCGAAGCCTTCGTGACGTCGGCGACTGAGCGGTGCGCGCCGGATTGGAACATAAGCCTGCTCTTGTATTAAGGGGGCTATTTATGCTTCCGGCCGCCCACGCAACGTGCAGGTGTGCAATGGCGATGGGCCCAGACCCCTGCGCCATAGGATTTAGACTGGCGTGCTGACCTCTCTGTTGTGCCTAGGTAGGGCTGCGACGTGTTGATCTTCCGAGGCCGGGCATGACCCAGGAAAGTGTGTCCGGCCAAAGGGGGTCAAGCGTGTTGGCTTATGCATGTGGTGCACCCCTGCAGGGAAGTTGATCTATTCGAATAGCTGTGTCCATGGTAACAGGCGACCCGGAGTTGTACCTTGACTTTATGACAACTAGAACCGGATTCTTAATAAAATACACCCTTTCAAGTGCCAGATACAACTCGGTGATCGCTCTCTAACAGGGCAACGAGGAGAGGATCGCCGGGTAGGATTATGCTATGCGATGATACTTGGAGAACTTCAATCTACTCTCTTCTACATACTGCAAGATGGAGGCTGCCAGAAGCGTAGTCTTCGACAGGATTAGCTATCCCCCTCTTATTCTGGCATTCTGCAGTTCAGTTCACCGATATGGCCCTTTACACATATACCCATGCATATGTAGTGTAGCTCCTTGCTTGCGAGTACTTTGGATGAGTACTCACGGTTGCTTTTCTCCCCCTTTTTCCCCTTCCTTTCTCTCTGGTTGTCGCAACCAGATGCCGGAGCCCAGGAGCCAAACGCCACTGTCGATGACGACTCCTACTACACCGGAGGTGCCTACTACTATGTTCAGGCCGCTGACGACGACCAGGAGTAGTTTAGGAGGATCCCAGGCAGGAGGCATGCGCCTCTTTCGATCTGTATCCCAGTTTCTGCTAGCCTTCTTAAGGCAGACTTGTTTAACTTGTGTCTGTACTCAGATATTGTTGCTTCCGCTGACTCGTCTATGATCGAGCACTTGTATTCGAGCCCTCGAGGCCCCTGGCTTGTATTATGATGCTTGTATGACTTATTTTATTTTTAGAGTTCTGTTGTGATATCTTCCCGTGAGTCCCTGATCTTGATCGTACATGTTTGCGTGTATGATTAGTGTACGATTGAATCGGGGGCGTCACAAGTTGGTATCAGAGCTGACTGCCTGTAGGAATCCCCCTTCCAAACTCCTTGGTCGAAGTCGAGTCTAGAAATTACTAAACTTTTACTAGCATGGCTGTGTGCCTTATGGGCCCACGTCGCCATTGGGTGGTATTAGGATCTTTTACTTCTCGACCTTTACTCCGGGACTCTGATCTCTCTTCTATTCGGGTTAAAATGAATTTACTAACTCCGACTCTAGGTTCTTGTCACTACTTCCTTCCGGAGAGCCCTTAGCACAAATGATCGCCTGCTGCACTGAAGGATTCCGAAGATACTCCAATGTTCTCTCGAGACTTTGTGTCCACTGCTTTTGCAGTTCCCTACCACCGAAATATCCCTATGGATAAATATATATACCTGCCGTCCTTACTTTTATTCCCAGTTGATCTTGTTATTACAAGATACACTCGAAATTCTCTCTATTGTTCCGAGTATACTTTGTGCCTACTGCCTTGCAATTCCTTGCCACATAAATACCCCTACGGATAATCCCTCACACTTACCGGGCATCCGCTCATTCCTAGTTGTTCATTTGTTTCACAAAAGTCCTCGAAATACCATTCAATTTTCTGGAAATCCCGAGCAGCCTATTGCTCTTGAAATTCATGATTGCTTGCATTATGGTTAATCCCATAAGTCTCGTAATCTGATTGACATCCCTTGTCATTATCATTTGGGATCCGTTGATTCAATATGTTGTGAATGCTCGCAATCCTCAATCAGGTCCTAGAATTCATCCCTCCGGCTTAGACGTCATTTTGGATAGGAGCTAGTTCTCGACCAATCAAATTGCCATCGATTGTGCCCCTAAGTCTATTCAACTTATCCATCCTTGATCAAAGCATCTGCTTCTGATCCTTCGATTTGGAATAATAATTCCTTTGCATTTAAGCTTCAAATTATTCAGATGATTCCATAACCTGTTGCATTTGCATTCTTTCCTCTTCTGGTTGAGTACCGATAGTCACATCAGATCCTTTATGGACCATCAAGTCCTTTGTTGGATTTTATCTGACAACGTCCTTCATATTCAATCACGTTGGAAGTTCTTTCCCTGATACATAATGCCAATGGTAAATCCTATTCTCTGAATTGGCCAACGATGCTCTGCTTTCGAGCTTGTGTTATTTACTCCTGAAGTTCGTAGTACATGTTCCTAACATTCCCCGATGGGTTGAACCTATACCTTCCCTAAAACCGTATGAACCCGACAGTTTTCACAAGTTATACCCTTCTGGTGTTTTACCAGATAATTTTCTACCCTACAACTTCTTTGAAGACGAGAATCGAATGAAAGGTTATGCATTAAAGAAGTGGGAGTCGACCTTGAACTTTGTGTTCATGCCCATGGACCTGATGTGGAACTTATTGGAAGCTTCTTGCAAAATATTTAACCATTTGGGTAATTCTTTCGGTGTCATTAAATTGGATCCCTTGCAGCTATGGTTCCGACCATATTGTTCTTCTTTGATCCCATTTCTCGGCCAAGTTTAAGCGTTTGTCTTCTGCGGATCAATACCGCAGTCCAACCTTTACTTTGAGCTACCATCGTGTATTACCCCCATGGTATCTCGAGGATATATCTTATGAATTTTTGATGAAGTAGTACCTTCCCTGTCATAGTGACTCCACGGGTTATGGGTTGTCGTCAACCGAGAACATCCATAAGCGAATCGATTCCACGCTTCGATACGATAACTCTAAGTAATTTTCGTTGCTTATGAGTTTAATAATCCTTGAAGTCATTCCTAGCCTGATTGGCTATATCCTTATCGTGCTACCTGGTTCTTTTTCTCAGAGCACAATTTTCGATGATGAGCAAATCATGCGTCGATCTTCCTCGTCATATCAATTCTCCTCGAACAGCAAACTTGATTTCAAGTTTGTGTCGTACCCGTGGTTCCAATAACCTTTCACTTCATCATTCCTTTGACGTGATGTCATAGCCGATCGATTACATCTTCAGGTAATCTCTCGACAAATGTGTCGTGATCATCATCAACATTCTGAGCTCTTCCAGGATACCAATCGAATTCTTGATGAGAAATAACATCCTTGCCCCTCGATGATTGTGTTATCATCGACAACATTCTTGCCTTCCCCCATCACAAACTTGTTCATGTTATGGATGCAACTTGCTATCCAGCTTTTATGATGTTCTACCTTGAAGTGTTAATGTCCTTGATGACAAGTATGTTATGAGGATTGCTCCACCTCTTAAGAATTCTTGGTATAGTGATACTTCTCACCATCACCATTCTTTCTTGGTCCTCGTGTTGATTCCAACCGGGGTACCAACAAGTCAACGGTGTTGTTTGGATTCTACCCTTCTAACAACCCTATTGCTTTGAAGTTAATGGTCGATATTTCATTCTTAGACCATTTGTTATCGAATCACTAGCCTAACATTGATCATGCTACCTAAGTCCATATTTCGGGTGCACCTTTCAACCAATGTTTAATTGTGTATGTTTTCCTTGAGCATATTTCATTATATCATTTGATCTGACAAATGTTATCTCCTTATCCACATAACTGTGGAGATCCATCTTTTTGGATACCTCATTGAATTATCGCTGAATCCATCAGCCACCTCCTCATCCTCTCCTTGGATTAATGATGAACCCTTGTTCGGAACTCGCTTCCATAGTTCATTTCCCGAGAATCATATAATGTCATCTTGTCAATTGTGTTGCACCTCTTCTTCTCAGGCATCCTGAGTCTGAGATATCCTAACACCAATCGGATCTGAATCTATGTCAGATTTGATGGTTGGAACATTTTTCCAAGAGTTATAACATTGGTCTTTATATGACCTGGTAAGGTGATTTCATGCCTAGCACACCTGGCTGGAGGGCCTATTATTATAGTCCTTCCTTTTAGCAATGTTAACCATTCTTCCATGAGGAAATTGAAAGACGTATTCTATAAGTTGTTCCTAATGAATCCATTGAGAATCCAAAGTACGACATTTGCTTGAAGAGCATGTGAATGCTATCTCGAAGCATATCTATGGTACTCCGTTTTAAAACAAGAACATTTGAAGCCTAGTGCTAAATGTTTCTTGCTCAATTATCCAAACACCGTTGTATGGGTAATGTCATGAAATTTCTCTCCCCTTACCTAAAAGGTTTTCTTCATTGTATCCTGCCACGGATATCATGCCCCGTTTGTCCTTGGGAAGGATATATCCCTGAAATATGTGTTTAAACACATTTTCCTTTCCATTTTTCTGTTTAGTTTGATAATCATATTTTCCTTTCCATTGTTTGGTTTAACCTTTCTTGTGATCTATATGATCTAAGCAGTAATATTTTCCTACTTATGAAAACACGTCGGTGTACCACCTTATCAGTCAGACCCTGTTACTATTGTTGATGACATTCCGGTAACCACCGATGGACGAGAACTTCGCCTATTGGTCCGCCTCGTTTCAACGAGCGGCAAAAAGGTTCTCTTCGTCCCTCGCCCTTGGTACCAACGTTGTTGCCGACATAATCGACAGGCTACCCTCTGACATGCCTTGCTTCCATGATCACGCAAGACGTCTCCACCCTTCCTACTTTTAACCCACATGGTGGGACCATAACCCACAGCTCCACAGGATCGAAACCTGACTCTCGTGTACACCCCCCGTTTCCAAGGTTATTCCTCACGCTTGGCTTCATGTGTAATTCGCGAGCCACCTTCCTAGTGATCTATTCTGGTAGCAGACATAATACTTATTCTCGTTACTCTGTACCCCTTTCACACCTTGTGTCAATCATCGAACGATTGTCTACCCGTTTGAAACTTCTTATTGTACCATATTACTTTGCTCAAGGCATGTTTTATTCGTTCAACTCGAGAGATACTCATATGTTCATTCGTGGGATAACCCCCGATGATTACCCCTCGTAGCGTTCTATCGTTGTCAAGCTGCCCCTTTCCTATTCCTAAGTACGATGGAGCTCCCGAAGAAAGTATGCCAACATCATCATGATGACCCGAAGCAGAGAAATGAAGACACCCGCATAATGGATCGACCTCTTCGATCCCTTCCCCGTCACTTTCCCTCTTAAATCTCGGGACGAGATTTCTTGTAGCGGAGGAGAATTGTGACGCCCGCATATTTAAGCCACAGTAATTCCCTGTTAATCATGCCATGTCATCGCGGTTACTGTTGTTAATCTCACGTTAGTGCAAACCGATTCAAATTCAAATTTGAATTAAAGGCAAACAACAAAAGTTTTCAAACAATGAAACTAAAATGTCCGGGTTGTGCCAATTAATGCAAAGGTAATTGTGGTGAAGAAGCCCCACTTTTATAAAATGTTTAAAGGCTCTAAAATAATTAAAACATTAGGTAAAACAATTAAGTAAATACCTTTTATAGTTAATATAATTTTAAACTAATTTAATTGGGAACTAAAAACTTTCTATGGCACTGGTCTAACTTGATATGCTAATCTAGGTGCTAAAGATGTGTTTTACAAAACTAAAATAATTATATCCTAAAACATAAACAGAAAAACAAAACTAAAAAAAAGGAAAGGAACCCCTCCCCCCCCCAATGGGCCTCGGCCCAGCTGGCCACCAGGCCAACCAGGCCGACCCATGTAGCTACCGTCTCCTTCCTCCTGTTCACAGGGGGGCATCGTGGCAGAGATCCCCTGGCTGTGGCCGAGGCATGTCGCCGTGGCAACCATCTGCCCTCCCCCACGACGCCTACTTGATGCACCCGAGCTCCCTCATCGAACCCTAGCTCTATCCCATTCCCCCTCTCACCCCTCTTCCTCCCAATTTGTTTGCAACCGAGCTTGGTCGCCGCCTCGTCGTCGTTGTTCGCATGCACCGGAGCCACCTCGAGCCGCGCCAAGGTGTCCAGTGGTCCCTCCAAGGTCGTCTACACCGTCGGGTCAGAGCTGGGAGGACGCCGCCATGTCGCCTGCGTCGATCTTCTCCGCCACGGCCACCGCGACCCCATCGTGCGATCCGTCACCTTCGACCTCCCCCGGCCTCCTTGATCGCACCTACGGCTCCACTGTGAGCACCCGCCCTTTCCCCTTCTTTGGTTTACTCGAAATTGATCTGTAGCTGGAGATCCACGTCGCCGCGCCCGCTTCCTTTGTTGCTGCCCTTGCTGGCCGCTGCTCATGGAGCTACTGGCCGCGCGCGCCTCCGCTGCCCGTCGGTGCTCACCACCGTTGGCCACCGCCCGCTCGCGCGCTCACCCCCACCCCGCTCTGGCTTGCCGCTGCCATGCTCGCGTCCCCTATCGCCCCGCCTCCCACCTCTGCTCTCCGCAGTCGCCGAGCCCCGCCTCAACTGCTCCCTCGCTGCGCCCCCAGGCCGTGCCCTCCCACGCTGTTGCCCCCATGCTCGGGCTTTCCCCCCGCTTCTCGCCTCGGGCCTCTGCCGTGGCGCCTCCCCTGGCCACCCGCACGGCTTCCCTCTGCCCCGCCGCGCCTGCTCTGGTCGGCCATGCCCGCCGAGCCACGTCGTCGCCGCACCGGCTCCGCCCACCGCGCCTCACCGACGCCCACTGCCGCCGGATCCGACCAGCCGCTGTTGTGCTAAGTGGCTGTGACTGCTGCTCACTGCCTCATGCGAGGCCATGGCGAGCAAAGCCTGATAGCCTAGCTGTGTCTCTGGCATGTAGAGCCAGCCCTATTTAGATTAATGCTAATTTTAGTTAGTATTAATTTAATCCTGAATTAGTTTAATAGAAAGTGACATATGGGCCCCTCAGTTATCTAAACTGTTTAATTAAAACTCTAATAGAAACTAACTCAATGACAACCAGGATCCACCTTTACTATTCACCTTTTGACCAGTCAAATGTTGACTGGGTCAACTCTGCTGACTGGACCCCCTGGCCCCATTGTCATACTCTCTGGCTAGAGTAGGACTAGGTGACAAGAGTAATTACTCTTTTTTTAATTCCAATTAATATAATCCACTAATTTCAGGAATTCAAATAAACTTTAGAAAATCATATAAAATAAACCGTAGCTCAGATGAAAATACTTTGTACATGAAAGTTGCTCAGAACAACGAGATGAATCCGGATACGCATCCCATTCGTCCGCCACACATCCCTAGCATAGCAAACATGCAACTTTCCCCCTCCAGTTCATCTATCGGAAAACACGGAACACCGGGATACTTTCTCGGATGTTTCCCCCCTTCACCGGTATCACCTCCTACCGCGTTACGGCATACCTAGCACCGCGTATTTCCTCGTTATGTTTTGTGATGCTTTGTTTGCTCCGTATTTACTGTTTCTTCCCCCCTCTTCTTCCCCGACAGACCCCGAGACCGGTGCTGATGCCACCGAGTACGACTACGTCACCAACGACCCTTCTTGTGCAACAGAGCTTCCAGGCAAGCCCCCCCCTTGATCACCAGATATCGCCTATTCCTTCTCTCTACTGCTTGCATTAGAGTAGTGTAGCATGTTACTGCTTTCGGTTAATCCTATTCTGATGCATAGCCTGTCATTGTTGCTACATTTGTTACCCTTACCTGCTATCCTACTGCTTAGTATAGGATGCTAGTGTTCCATCAGTGGCCCTACACTCTTGTCCGTCTGCCATGTTATACTACTGGGCCATGATCACTTCGGGAGGTGATCACGGGCATATGCTATATACTTTATACTGTTACATTACTTATGATACTGTTCGGAGATGTGGGTTGAAAGGGCAGGTGGCTCCATCCCGGTAGGGGTGGGCCTGGGTTCCCGACGGCCCCCGACTGTTACTTTGTGGCGGAGCGATAGGGCAGGTTGAGACCACCTAGGAGAGAGGTGGGCCTGGCCCTGGTCGGCGTCCGCGGTTACTTCAAAATAACACGCTTAACGAGATCTTGGTATTTGATCTGAGTTGGGTCGTTGACCTTATACGCACTAACCAACTATGCGGGAAAGATATGGGCACTCAGCGTCATGGTATCAGCCGAAGCCTTCGTGACGTCAGCGACTGAGCGGCGCGCACCGGATTGGAATGTAAGTCTGCTCTTGTATTAAGGGGGCTAGTTCTGCTTCCGGCCGCCCACGTAACATGCAGGTGTGCAATGGGCGATGGGCCCAGACCCCTGTGCCATAGGATTTAGACCGGCGTGCTGACCTCTCTGTTGTGCCTAGGTAGGGGTGCGACGTGTTGATCTTCCGAGGCCGGGCATGACCCAGGAAAGTGTGTCCGGCCAAAGGGGATCAAGCGTGTTGGGTTATGGGGTGCACCCCTGCAGGGAAGTTGATCTACTCGAATAGCCGTGTCCACGGTAACAGGCGACCCGGAGTTGTACCTTGACCTTATGACAACTAGAACTGGATACTTAATAAAATACACCCTTTCAAGTGCCAGATACAAACCGGTGATCCCTCTCTAACAGGGCAACGAGGAGAGGATCGCCGGGTAGGATTATGCTATGCGATGATACTTGGAGAACTTCAATCTACTCTCTTCTACATGCTGCAAGATGGAGGCTGCCAGAAGCGTAGTCTTCGACAGGATTAGCTATCCCCCTCTTATTCTGGCATTCTGCAGTTCAGTTCACCGATATGGCCCTTTACACATATACCCATGCACATGTAGTGTAGCTCCTTGCTTGCGAGTACTTTGGATGAGTACTCACGGTTGCTTTTCTCCCCCTTTTTCCCCTTTCCTTTCTCTCTGGTTGTCGCAACCAGATGCCGGAGACCAGGAGCCAGACGCCACCGTCCACGACGACTCCTACTACACCGGAGGTGCCTACTACTATGTTCAGGCCGCTGATGACGACCAGGAGTAGTTTAGGAGGATCCCAGGCAGGAGGCATGCGCCTCTTTTGATCTGTATCCCAGTTTGTGCTAGCCTTCTTAAGGCAGACTTGTTTAACTTGTGTCCGTACTCAGATATTGTTGCTTCCGCTGACTCGTCTGTGATCGAGCACCTGTATTCGAGCCCTCGAGGCCCCTGGCTTGTATTATGATGCTTGTATGACTTATTTTATTTTTAGAGTTGTGTTGTGATATCTTCCCGTGAGTCCCTGATCTTGATCGTACACGTTCGCATGTATGATTAGTGTACGATTGAATCGGGGGCGTCACAAGGAGGTCAAGGAAGAATAAGAAGAAGAAGAAGGGGCCCCTCTCCCCCTCTCTTTGGGTGGCGCCGGAACGCTGCCGTGGCCACCATCATCATCACCGCAATCTTCACCAACACCTCCGCCATCTTCACCAAGATCTCCATCACCTTCCCCCCTCTATCTACAGCGGTCCACTCTCCCACAACCCGCTGTACCCTCTACTTGAACATGGTGCTTTATGCTTCATATTATTATCCAATGATGTGTTGCCATCCTATGATGTATGAGTTGATTTTCATTGTCCTATCGGTGGTTGATGAATTCCTATGATTGATTTAATTTTCTTGTCGTTATGTTGTTGTCCTTTGGTGCCCATCATATGAGCGCGCGCGTGGATCACACCATAGGGTTAGTTGTATGTTGATAGGACTATGTATTGGAGGGCAAGAGAGACAGAAGCTTCTACCTAGCATAGAAATTGATGCATACGAGATTGAAGGGGGGCCAATATATCTTAATGCTATGGTTGCGTTTTACCTTAATGAACGTTAGTAGTTGCGGATGCTTGCTAATAGTTCCAATCAGATGTGCATAGAATTCCAAGTCAGGGATGACATGCTAGCAGTGGCCTCTCCCACATAAAACTTGCTATCGGTCTAGTAAAGTAGTTAATTGCTTAGGGACAATTTCGCAACTCCTACCACCACTTTTCCACACTCGCTATACTAACTTTATTGTGTCTTTATCTAAACAGTCCCTACTTTTTATTTACCCACTCTTTATTATCTTGCAAACCTATCCAACATCACCTACAAAGTACTTCTAGTTTTATAATTGTTCTAGGTAAAGCGAATGTCAAGCGTGCGTAGAGTTGTATCGGTGGTCGATAGAACTTGAGGGAATATTTGTTCTACCTTTAGCTACTCGTTGGGTTCGACACTCTTACTTATCGAAAGAGGCTACAATTGATCCCCTATACTTGTGGGTTATCAGACATCCGAAAGGCAATGGAAACGGGAGATTATACATATATTGAAGAGGGCTGGTGTGACAGGTACTGTGCATGCGTCTAGCTCAGCCAAAGACGAAGCCCCACCGAGCACGCCAGAGATGGAGGATGGGCTGCTATGAGAAGGTGCGGGAGCAGGTGTGGTTGTGTGAGCAGGTGCTGCTACAATGCTAAACGAGCTGCTCCCAAAGAAGTTGGAAAGGGGAAAGTCCGCTACCTCTTTATCTGGATTTTGCTTGGTCCAACTGACGGTAGCTGGAATCAAGACACTATACGAAGCTGCCATTTCCTCTCTTGCGGCACCTACCGCTACTTTTTCTATTGCTTCTTTGGTCTCAGCTGCTTTCTTATCAACCGCAATCTCAACCTTCTTGTCGATGTTTTCTTCGTTTAATCTCCGTCTTTGCTTTCTCTCCTCGGCTCTCTCACGATAGTACTTCTTCCACGTGGCGCCGTCTCCGACGTCGTGCATGCATCCATACAAAGGTCGAGTGTCCACCGAGAGTCCTTTCAATATGTTTAAGGCCCGGTTGAATGGGGTGTCCCACTTGGGCCTCGCCAACGCCTCAGACGGTGAGTCGCTTTTGGCCGCAATCCTGTGCTGCTCTTTCAGCCAAAGGAACGTGGATTGTTTACAAATGTGACTAAACATGCAGTCGAATTGATCAGAAGATAAAATTAGGGGGTAAATTAATAATTACCAGCAGTCTCATGAACTCCTTCATGATCGCGTCCGTATCGAAAACCTTGTTGACTAGGTCCCAACGGTACCGGGCCCTGATGATGTCACGCTCTTGCGGGACGGTGAACTCCTCCAAGGGGTATGGGATCCCCAGACTTTCGCGTTCCGCATTCTCCTTGGCCCATATGAGCCTCTTCCCTGTGTAACGACAACTTCTGAGGTGGTGGCACCCCATGTTCCTCTCTTGAAGCCCCTTCATGTACTCTGACTTTTCTTTGGGATCTTTGGCAACGCAAGCATTTTTTAATATTTTGAACTGCTCTTACGTAATTGTCAAATTATCCTTTACAATCTTGGAGTAGGGTTCCTTTTTGACGATGATTTGATGTTTCACCCTTACTTTCTAAGCGGACAACACATCGCTAAACTTGCCCATGGCGTGTCTATTTATCTTCTTCATTGCCGGGTCTTGCCACGGTCACGTATATTTGATTTCATCCCGGACCAGGAACAAGAATCCGTGGTGCGACATATCTGGTATCTTCTTTAATTTCTCATCATTGATGGTGGCGGTTCCCCATAGGATGCAGCTTATTTGATTGCCGTAGCAAATGCGCGCTTCTGCAGGCTCTTTTGGCTCGAAATTGCTAGGGTCCACCTCCGTGATCACCAGTCTAGTAGTGTTGAGCTGGTTTGGGTGTCGTATCCTCTTCGATTTTAATTCTATACCGGCTAATTCACCAGTCTCGGTGCTGGTCTCGGTGCCGGTCTTAGTGCCGGTGTCGGCCTCCATCTCGGATGTGACAGGGGGGCACGGCAACAACTGTTCCTTGTCAAGATAGTTCAAATAGTTGTCTACCGCCTCGTAGACATTGCAAACACCAGAACCATGTCCTTCATCATTGCTAGCCATGTCTCCTATGATTAAATATAGTAAATTAATTGTAGCGATTCGACCTCAAACGGTCAAATCTCTATGTATAAGTGTCATCCCTGGATCGGTAAAGCTGACACACACAGTACTTGAAGGATTTATAACAGAGTGCAATCACACACTTATTACATCGAATGTCTCAAAAGAGAACTGATTACAATAATATGGCTTTAAGGCCATCTGAATAAGATAACTGTGGAAGCATCGAAGGTAAATGAGTCCATCAACTCCAACGGCATAGCTGAGTGCATGATAACAACCTAGCGCACCTTACTCTTTGTCTGAAAAGTCTGCAACATAATACGTTGCAGCCTGAAATGGGTCAGCACATGGAATATGCTGGCAAAATAACACAGTAGAGCAATGAACAAGATAACAACTACATCTACATGCATATATGGCTGGTGGAGGCTCTATGGTTATTGTTTTTGCGTAAAGCCAATTTTTCCCTACTGCAATGGAATATATTTTATTTTAACTACAAAGTTTGTTGAAAACATTGAGAATGGAAACCACATCTCAATCCCAAAATTAATAATCAATAACCCAACAAATTAATTAAGAGTGATGAGATCATCATAATAATTCAAGCACCAGATACTCAAGATGTCCATAACAAGGGACACGGCTAACCATGATTAGTTTGTACACTCTGCAGAGGTTTGCGCACTTTTCCCCACAAGACTCGATCTCCTCCGTTGGATTTCTCGCACTACATGGTGTTTGAGAAACAGATGACCGAGACACAGTCTTTCGGAAGCATTAACTCTTTCGACAGGTAAACCGTACCACCTAGATCCCCTACATCTTCTAGTTTATCACTGAAAGAGGTCACACAACATACTCAACTATGCCAGTGCCCATAATGGCTTGTGGCCGCACACAGAAGTTTCTAGCATGAATAATTTTATGATCCCTTTGAGCCTGGGTCGTGAACCATAGGATGATCACATGGATTCCCCAGGATCTCTTTGGACAACACTGGATTCCCCAGGTGCCCACGAACAATCCACCGAGATGTGTATTAAAGTAGCCACCTTAAATAAACCCTTAGTTCATAATAATCTCTCACATCTGTCATGAATCACTCAAACCAAACCACATCTAGGAGCATAGCATAGCAGTGTAAGCATAACGTAGAAGTAACTCCCAGGGTTTGAATTAAAGGACAATAGGTTCTACCTCATCATCTACTTCCCAATACCCACATGTTATCAATCCTACTCATGCAATGTTTGAGGGTTGAAACTAATGCATAAAAATTGGGTAATAAGGGGATATGATCAAAGTGTTACTTGCCTTGCTGACGATCTGAAAACCATAGTGATTCGTAGTAGCACGCTTCACACTCCGGAAATTCTATCACAAACAAACAATAGCATACATAAGCAATCAAGCATAGATGCAAGGGTAAAACTAGGGATGAAAATGGAGCGAAAACGGACGGAACTGAGTGCTATCATATTTGCTTTCACATTTTTTGCAGAAGTGGAAACGAATACATAAACCTCGGAAATGAATACGGAAATAGATACTATCGGAAACGAACATGGAGCGAATACAAAACGGATACGAAAATAGAAATAGGCATTGATCGGAACTTAAAAACCCCTTGAATCATAGAGAAATACACACAAAAACAAACAAATTTAATGAGTTGTTAACACGGCTGCAAAATAATATCATTATGTTAGCAACTTAGCGTAGTATTGTAGTAGTATCGGACAATTGTGTCATTGTGTTCTTAGATCCATTCTACTAATTGTGTCATTGTGTTCTCTTTGGTGGTTGGGCTACAAAGCAGCTATAGGTCTATAGTAAAAACAGAAATTCTGTATTCATGGAAATAGAAAGTTCCGTTTCCATGCATGTTTCACCGGAAAACACCGTTCCATTTTTGTTTCCGTTTCCGCATAAAAAATTTCATTTCCACTTCCATTTTGCAAATTTCCATTTCCGTTTTCATATTTCCTCTCCGTTTCCATTTTTTCTCCGGAAAAACGGAAAGTTTCCACTCCATTTATTCCCTAGGTAAAACTCAAATAAAAAGATCCAAACTAAAAGTTCAACTGAAGAGCTTCGATTTGCAAAAAGAATCAATCAAATCGGAGCTACAAAACTCAAACTACGATCAAAAAAAGTTTGAATTCAAATCTGCTTGAAACCAAATTTTAATTTGTCTTCAAGTTGATTAACTAGAAAGAGGGGTTCGAGACGAAGATTTTGGCGTTGGTTTCACTGGATTTGGACAAATGTTTAAAAAGTTGCGAGGGTTTGAAGATCAGGGGCTAATCTGCGACAAAAATAATTGCGGATAGGTACCTGGCCGTAAATAAAATAAAAAGTAAAACACTAACGAATGAACGTTCGCTAACAGAGACAAACGAACAAAAACATTCGCGAACAGAGACGTTCGGTGAACGTTCGCTAAATAGAACCGATCGGAAAAACCGAGAAAACCCTAACCCTAAATTAAAACCGATCTAGATCAAAAACCGTAAGAAAACCGGCAGCGGTTTTTACCGGTTCATGACGAAAACCGGCGGTCAGCGGCGGCAGGATCCGGAGAACGGCGCGGCGGCGCGGGGCGGCTTCGTCGGTGGGGCGGCGACGTCGGCGGCACGTGACAGCGGCGGCGAGGACCGACGGCGGCGCGGCTTGGTGATGGTGGTGGCGCGGCTCGGGGTGGGGAGAGGCGGCGGGGCTGCTGGCCTTTTAAAGGCCCGAGAGGGAGGGCGGCGATGGCGTCCGACTTGGGGGAGGGGCCGGGAGGCGCGGGACGGGGCGGGGCGCGCTCGGAGTCCGGCGGCGGCATGGTAGCACGACGCGGGGAGGCGGTGGCGCTGGCGGGCCGGCCTGCTCGGCTGGGCCTTCGGCCCAGTCAGGCGGAAACTTCTTCTTTTTTTTAAATAAATTCCGCCGAAGAAAAAGAACCTAATAAAATATAAAATAGTTTCTAAAAATGCCAAAAACAATTTTCACCGTCTAAATAAAATATTTAGAACAAAGTGAACATTTTTCTGGCCTAAGATGTAATTTTCAAAAAATGCATTATTTTTTAATTCAAATAAAATAGCAATAAGAATCCAAATGAAACATATATTTGATTTTAAAAAATTTCCTCCAATATTCCTCTCTTTTTGACAAAGTCATATTATCTTCTCTCTTTTATTTTGAATATTCTAAATATTCAGAGAGAAAAATATTAAAACCAAATTGATCCTATTTTCAAATTTGAGAAAATTCAAATATGAAAATTAATGAAATCTCCAACTCTCTCCTTGGGTCCTTGAGTTGCTTAAGATTTCTAGGATCACAACCAAAAATGCAGATAAAATATTATATGCATATGATGACCTATGTATAACATCCAAATAGAAAATTGGGATGTTACAAACCTACCCCCCTTAAGATGAATCTCGCCCTCGAGATTCGGGTTGGCTAGAAAATAGGTGTGGGTGGTCTTTTCGTAGGTCTTCTTCTCGCTCCCAGGTGGCTTGTTCCTCGGTATGGTGGCTCCACTGAACTTTGCAAAACTTGATAACCTTGTTGCATGTAACTCAGCTGGCAAACTCGAGAATCTTGATGGGTTTCTCCTCGTAGGTCAGCTCACTATCCAACTGAATTGCTTCCAGGGGCACTATATCTCTCAGAGGAATATCGGCCATCTCAGCATGGCACTTCTTCAACTAGGAAACGTGAAACACATCATGAACTCCTGATAGTCCTTCAGGTAACTCCAACTTGTAGGCTACTTCTCCCCTACGCTCCAAACTCGGTATGGTCCTACAAATCTCGGGGCTAACTTTCCCTTAACTCCAAATCGTTTAACTCCTCGTAGAGGTGACACACGAAGATATGCTCTATCTCCGATTTCATAGACTACCTCCTTGCGTTTAGTATCCGCATAACTCTTCTGCCTGGACTGAGCTACCTTCAGTCTATCTCGAATTAACTTGACCTTCTTTTCGGGCTCCTTAATTAAATCTGGTCCAAACAACTGACGGTCTCCAGCTTCATCTTACATTAACAGTGTCCTGCACCTTCTTCCATACAAAGCTTCGAAAGGTGCCACCTTCAAACTAGCTTGATAACTGTTGTTGTATGAGAACTCTGTGTAGGGAAAATTATCATCCCAACTAGATCCATAATCTAGCGCACAGGCTCTTAACATGTCCTCCAAAATCTGATTGACTCTCTCGGTCTGTCCATCTTTCTGCAGATGAAAGGTTGTACTGAACTCTAGCCTAGTACCCAAAGTCTGGTGCAGCTGATTCCAAAACTTCGAGGTAAACTGTGTCCCTCTAAATGATATGATGGTCCTCGGAACTCCATGTAGAGATACGATCTGGTCATATATATATATATATATATATATATATATATATATTGGCAACTTCGCTCTTGTATACGTGGTTTTGTCGGTGTCAAAACCGGCAGATCTCGGGTAGGGGGTCCCGAACTGTGCGTCTAAGGTCGATGGTAACAGGAGACAGGGGACACAATGTTTACCCAGGTTCGGGCCCTCTCTATGGAGGTAATACCCTACTTCCTGCTAGATTGATCTTGAAAAATATGAGTATTACAAGAGTTGTTCTACCACGAGATCGTAATGGCTAAACCCTAGAAGTCTAGCCTGTATGACTATGATTATGATTGTCCCTCTATCCGGACTAAGCCCTCCAGTTTATATAGACATCGGAGGGGGCTAGGGTTGTACAAAGTCGGTTACAAAGAAGGGAATCTTCATATTTGATCGCCAAGCTTGCCTTCCACACCAAGGAGAGTCCCATCCGAACACGGGTGAGAGCCTTCGGTCTTCGTATCTTCACAGCCCATCAGTCTGGCCCATGGCTAACAGGCCGGACGCCCGAGGACCCCTTAGTCCAGGACTCCCTCAATAGCCCCTAAACCAGGCTTCAATGACGAGGTGTCCGATGCGTAGATTGTCTTCGGCAGTGCAAGGCGGGGTTCCCTTTCCCGAATACTCCAAGATAGTCTTCGGACGAACGTTTCCGGATCTGCAACACAAGTACCACACACAACCGTAGAGAATATAATATTTCACAAGTCCCATCCGCTGACAACTTTTTGCAAGATGACATCACGTCAGCCCGGTCATTATTTCGAACCGTTTCCTGTCCCGCCGTTCCATGTTTCGAGGCGCGGTTTTTATTGGCACGTCTTGTCGAAGCAGAGATCATGTCCCCTTATTACGGGATTCTCATCAATACGAGCGTGGGTAACCCAACCGTTCCATTGGAAAGATTCCTTAGGAATAGGCAGGTTTTCAGGCTTAGGAGGAGGCGTTCGATACCCGTTGCCTTTATAAAGGAGCCAAGGGCCGTCTCTTTTTACGCCAAACCTCTCCTCAGCCTTTCCAACCTCGAGCTCTAGCACCCAAGGTTCAACTTCATTGCCCCAAGCTTCCCAATCATGTTCGGACCCAGCCCACGGGGCCAATGGGTAGCTTCCTCCATTACAGAGGAGGACATTGCGAAGCTTCGGGCGGCCAGGTACCTGACCGCGGAGATCCCACACAGGCTTCCTGCTCAAGGATAGGTGATACGTCTCCAACGTATCTATAATTTTTGATTGCTTCATGCTATATTATATTCCGTTTTGGACATTATTGGGCTTTATTATACACTTTTATATTACTTTTGGGACTAACCTATTAACCGGAGGCCCGGCCCAGAATTGCTGGTTTTTTTGCCTATTTCAGAGTTTCGCAGAAAAAGAATATCAAACGGAGTCCAAATGGAATGAAACCTTCGGGAACGTGATTTTCTCAATGAACGTGATCCAGATGACTTGGACCCTACGTCAAGACATCAACCAGGAGGGCACGAGGTAGGGGGGCGTGCCTACCCCCCCCCCCAGCGCGCCCTCCACCCTCGTGGGCCCCATGTTGCTCCACCGATGTACTCCTTCCTCCTATATATACCTACATACCCCCAAACTACCAGATACGGAGCCAAAAACCTAATTCCACGGCCGCAACTTTCTGTACCTGCGAGATCCCATCCTGGGGCCTGTTCCGGAGCTCCGCCGGAAGGGGCATCGATCACGGAGGGCCTCTACATCATCTCCAAGGCCTCTCCGATGAAGTGTGAGTAGTTTACCTCAGACCTTCGGGTCCATAGTTATTAGCTAGATGGCTTCTTCTCTCTTTTTGGATCTCAATACAATGTTCTCCCCCTCTCTTGTGGAGATCTATTCGATGTAATCTTCTTTTGCGGTGTGTTTGTCGAGATCCAATGAATTGTGGGTTTATGATCAAGATTATCTATGAACAATATTTGAGTCAAATCTGAATTCTTTTATGTATGATTGGTTATCTTTGCAAGTCTCTTTGAATTATCAGTTTGGTTTGGCCTACTAGATTGATCTTTCTTGAAATGGGAGAAGTGCTTATCTTTGGGTTCAATCTTGCGGTGTCCTTTCCCAGTGACAGTAGGGGAAGCAAGGCACGTATTGTATTGTTGCCATTGAGGATAAAAAGATGGGGTTTATATCATATTGGATGAGTTTATCCCTCTACATCATGTCATTTTCTTAATGCATTACTCTGTTCTTCATGAACTTGATACTCTAAATGCATGCTGGATAGCGGTCGATGTGTGGAGTAATAGTAGTAGATGCAGAATCGTTTCGGTCTACTTATTTCAGACGTGATGCCTATATACATGATCATACCTAGATATTCTCATAACTATGCTCAATGCTATCAATTGCTCGACAGTAATTCGTTCACCCATTGCAAATACTTATGCTATCTTGAGAGAAGCCACTAGTGAAACCTATGGCCCCTTGTAATTCGTTCATATTAATCTTCCTACACTTTGCTATTTACGTTGCCATTTACTTTGCTTTATTTACTTTGTATCTTTATCATAAAAATACCAAAAATATTATCTATCATCTCTATCAGATCTCACTCTCGTAAGAGACCGTGAAGGGATTGACAACCCCTTTATCGCGTTGGTTGCGAGGTTCTTGTTTGTTTGTGCAGGTGCAAGGGACTCGTGTGTGGCCTCCTACTGGATTGATACCTTGGTTCTCAAAAACTGAGGGAAATACTTATGCTGCTTTACTGCATCACCCTTTCCTCTTCAAGGGAAAACCAACGGAGTGCTCAAGAGGTAGCAAGAAGGATTTCTGACGCCGTTGCCGGGGAGTCTACGCTCAAGTCAAGCCATACCAAGTACCCATCACAAACTCATCTCCCTCGCACTACATTATTTGCCATTTGCCTCTTGTTTTCCTCTCTCCCACTTCACCCTTGCCATTTTATTCGTCCTCTCTTTTCCGTTCGCCTCTTTTCGCTCTTTGCTTGTTTGCTTGCTTGTTGGATTGCTTGTTTGTCACGATGGCTCAGGATAATACTAAATTGTGTGACTTTACCAATACCAACAATAATGATTTTCTTAGCACTCCGATTGCTCCTCTTAATGATACTGAATCTTGTGAAATCAATGCTGCTTTGTTGAATCTTGTTATGAAAGATCAATTCGCCGGCCTTCCTAGTGAAGATGTCGCTACCCATCTAAATAGCTTTGTTGATTTGTGTGATATGCAAAAGAAGAGGGATGTTGATAATGATATTGTTAAACTGAAGCTATTTCCTTTTTCGCTTAGAGATCATGCTAAAGTGTGGTTTTCGTCTTTGCCTAAAAATAGTATTGATTCATGGAATAAGTGCAAAGATGCTTTTATCTCTAAGTATTTTCCTCCCGCTAAAATCATCTCTCTTAGAAACGATATTATGAATTTTAAGCAACTTGATCATGAACATGTTGCACAAGCTTTGCAGAGGATGAAATTAATGATACGTAATTGCCCCACTCATGGTTTGAATTTGTGGATGATTATACAAAAAATATATGCCGGATTGAATTTTGCTTCTAGAAATCTTTTAGATTCGGCCGCGGGAGGCACTTTTATGGAAATCACTTTAGGAGAAGCTACTAAACTCCTAGATAATATTATGGTTAATTATTCTCAATGGCACACCGAAAGATCTACTAATAAAAAAGTGCATGCTATAGAAGAGATTAATGTTTTGAGTGGAAAGATGGATGAACTTATGAAATTATTTGCTACTAAAAGTGTTTCTTCGGATCCTAATGATATGCCTTTGTCTACTTTGATTGAGAATAATAATGAATCTATGGATGTGAATTTTGTTGGTAGGAATAATTTTGGTAACAACGCTTATAGAGGAAATTTTAACCCTAGGCCGTTTCCTAGTAATTTATCTAATAATTATGGTAATTCCTACAACAATTCTTATGGAAATTTTAATAAGATTCCCTCTGAATTTGAGAATAGTGTCAAAGAGTTTATGAATTCACAAAACAATTTCAATGCTTTGCTTGAAGAAAAATTGCTTAAAGTTGATGAATTGGCTAGGAACGTTGATAGAATTTCTCTTGATGTTGCTTATTTAAAGCTTAGATCTATTCCTCCTATGCATGATATCAATGAGTCTCTCAAAGCCATGAGAATTTCCATTGATGAGTGCAAAGAAAGAACCGCTAGGATGCGTGCGACGAAAGATGCCTTTATGAGAGCGTGTTCTTCTAGTTCCTATGAAAATAAAGATGAAGATATAAAAGTTATTGATGTGTCCCCTATTAAATCTTTGTTTTGCAATATGAATCTTGATAATGATGGGATTGAATATGATCCACCTTTACCTAGAAGGTGTTCCAAAAATTCGGAGTTTTTAGATCTTGATGCTAAAATTGATAAAAGTGGGATTGAAGAAATCAAAGCCCTAGATGTTGCTAAACCCACTACTTTGGATTTCAAGGAATTTAATTATGAAAATTGCTCTTTAATTGATTGTATTTCCTTGTTGCAGTCCGTGCTAAATTCTCCGCATGCTTATAGTCAAAATAAGGCTTTTACTAAACATATCGTTGATGCTTTGATGCAATCTTATGAAGAAAAGCTTGAGTTGGAAGTTTCTATCCCTAGAAAACTTTATGATGAGTGGGAACCTACTATTAAGATTAAAATTAAAGATCATGAGTGTTATGCTTTGTGTGATTTGGGTGCTAGTGTTTCCACGATTCCGAAAGCTTTGTGTGATTTGCTAGGTTTCCGTGAACTTGATGATTGCTCTTTAAATTTGCACCTTGCGGACTCCACTATTAAAAAACCTATGGGAAGAATTAATGATGTTCTTATTGTTGCAAATAGGAACTATGTGCCCGTAGATTTTATCGTTCTTGATATAGATTGCAATCCTTCATGTCCTATTATTCTTGGTAGACCTTTTCTTAGAACGATTGGTGCAATTATTGATATGAAGGAAGGGAATATTAGATTCCAATTTCCGTTGAGGAAAGGCATGGAACACTTCCCTAGAAAGAAAATAAAATTACCATATGAATCTATCATGAGAGCCACTTATGGTTTGCCCACCAAAGATGGCAATACCTAGATCTATCCTTGCTATTATGCCTAGCTAGGGGCATTAAACGATAGCGCTTGTTGGGAGGCAACCCAATTTTATTTTAGTTTTTCTCTTTTTGCTTCTGTTTAGGAATAAATAATTTGTCTAGCCTCTGGTTAGATTAGTTTTTGTGTTTTAATTAGTGTTTGTGCCAAGTAAAACCGTTAGGATAACCTACGGTAGTAGTTATTTTGATTCTGCTGCAGAAAACAGAAACTTTGTGCGCACGAAATTAGTTTTCATAAATCACAGGAACGTTCTTTTGAGTTGATTCTTTTTGCTGTAGATCAATAAACAAATTATATAGAACTTCCTAATTTGTATGAATTTTGCACGTTCCATAAGTTTGCGTTAGTTACAGATTACTACAGACTGTTCTGTTTTTGACAGATTCTGTTTTACATGTGTTGTTTGCTTATTTTGATGATTCTATGGCTAGTAAAATAGTTTATGAACCATAGGGAAGTTGGAATACAGTAAGTTTAACACCAATATAAATAAAGAATTAGTTCATTGTAGTACCTTGAAGTGGTGTTTTGTTTTCTTTCGCTAACGGAGCTTATGAGATTTTCTGTTGAGTTTTGTGTTGTGAAGTTTTCAAGTTTTGGGTGAAAGATTTGATGGATTATGGAACAAGGAGTGGCAAGAGCCAAAGCTTGGGGATGCCCATGGCACCCCAAGATAATCTAAGGACACCTAAAAGCCAAATTTTGGGGATGCTCCGGAAGGCATCCCCTCTTTCGTCTACTTCCATCGGTAACTTTACTTGGAGATATATTTTTATTCACCACATGATATGTGTTTTGCTTGGAGCGTCTTGTATTATTTGAGTCTTTGCTTTTTAGTTTACCACAATTATCCTTGCTGTACACACCTTTTGACAGAGCCACATATAATCCGGAATTTATTAGAATACTCTCTGTGCTTCACTTATATCTTTTGAGCTATATAGTTTTTGCTCTAGTGCTTCACTTAAATCTCTTAGAGCACGGTGGTGGATTTGCTTTATAGAAACTATTGTCCTCTCATGCTTCACTTATATCATTTAGATAGTCCTACAAAACAGCATGGTAGTTTTCCTTGATAACGAAATTAATCCTATTAGGCAAAATATTCAACTCTAGTAAAATTTCTCTTACGAGTGCGTTGAATACTAAGAAAAGTTTGATGCTTGATGATTGTTTTTGAGATATGGAGGTAGTAATATTAGAATCATGCTAGTTGAGTAATTATGAATTTGGAAAAATACTTGTGTTGAAGTTTGTGATTCCCGTAGCATGCACGTATAGTGAACCGTTATGTGATGAAGTCGGAGCATGATATATTCATTGATTGTCTTCCTTATGTGTGGAGGTCGGGATCGCGCGATGGTTAACTCCTACCAACCCTTCCCCTAGGAGCATGCGTGTAATACTTTGTTTTGATGACTTCTAAATTTTTGCAATAAGTATGTGAGTTCTTTATGACTAATGTTGAGTCCATGGATTATACGCACTCTCACCTTTCCGCCATTGCTAGCCTCTCTAGTACTGCGCAACTTTCGCCGGTGCAATACACCCACCATATACCTTCCTCAAAACATCCACCATACATACCTATTATGGCATTTCCATAGCCATTCCGAGATATATTGCCATGCAACTTTCCACCGTTCTGTTTATTATGACACGCTCCATCATTGTCATATTGCTTAGCATGATCATGTAGTTGACATCGTATTTGTGGCAAAGCCACCGTTCATAATTATTTCATACATGTCAGTCATGATTCATTGCATATCCCGGTACACCGCGGGAGGCATACACATAGAGTCATATTTTTTTCTAAGTATCGAGTTGTAATTCTTGAGTTGTAAAGTAAATAGAAGTGTGATGATCATCATTATTAGAGCATTGTCCCATGTGTGGAAAGGATGATGGAGACTATGATTCCCCCACAAGTCGGGATGAGACTCCGGACTAAAAAAAATAGGCCATAAAAAAAGAGAAAAGGCCCAAATAAAAAAATAAGAGAAAAAGAGAGAAGGGACAATGTTACTATCCTTTTACCACACTTGTGCTTCAAAGTAGCACCAAGATCCTCATGATAGAGAGTCTCTCGTTTTGTCACTTTCATATACTAGTGGGAATTTTTCATTATAGAACTTGGCTTGTATATTCCAATGATGGGCTTCCTCAAATTGCCCTAGGTCTTCATGAGCAAGCAAGTTCGATGCACACCCACTTAGTTTCTTTTGATCTTTCATATACTTATAGCTCTAGTGCATCCGTTGCATGGCAATCCCTACTCACTCACATTGATATCTATTGATGGGCATATCCATAGACCGTTGATATGCCTAGTTGATGTGAGACTATCTTCTCCTTTTTTGTCTTCTCCACAACCACCATATTCTATTCCACATATAGTGCTATGTCCACGGCTCACGCTCATGTATTGCGTGAAAATTGAAAAAGTTTGAAAATTCTAAAGTATGAAACAATTGCTTGGCTGAAACCAGGGTTGTGCATGATTTAAATATTTTGTGTGATGAAGATAGAGCATAGCCACACTATATGATTTTGTAGGGATAACTTTCTTTAGCCATGTTATTTTGAGAAGACATGATTGCTTAGTTAGTATGCTTGAAGTATTATTACTTTTGTGTCTATTAAACTTTTATCTTGAATCTCTCAAATCTGAATATTCATACCACAATTAAGAGGTTTACATTAAAAACCCATGCTAAGTAGCATTCCACATCAAAAATTTTGTTTTTATCATTTACCTACTCGAGGACGAGCAGGAATTAAGCTTGGGGATGCTTGATACGTCTCCAACGTATCTATATTTTTTTATTGCTTCATGCTATATTATATTCTGTTTTGGACATTATTGGGCTTTATTATACACTTTTATATTACTTTTGGGACTAACCTATTAACCGGAGGCCCAGCCCAGAATTGCTGTTTTTTTCCTAATTCAGAGTTTCGCAGAAAAAGAATATCAAACGGAGTCCAAACGGAATGAAACCTTCGGGAACGTGATTTTCTCAACGAACGTGATCCAGATGACTTGTACCCTACATCAAGACATCAACCAGGAGGGCACGAGGTAGGGGGCGCGCCTACCCCCCCCCCCCCCCAGGCGCGCCCTCCACCCTTGTGGGCCCCATGTTGCTCCACCGACGTACTCCTTCCTCCTACTACGTACCCCCAAACTACCAGATACGGAGCCAAAAACCTAATTCCACCGCCGCAACTTTCTGTACCTGCGAGATCCCTTTTCTCTTGGGGCCTGTTCCAGAGCTCCGCCGGAAGGGGCATCGATCATAGAGGGCCTCTACATCATCTCCAAGGCCTCTCCGATGAAGTGTGAGTAGTTTACCTCAGACCTTCAGGTCCATAGTTATTAGCTAGATGGCTACTTCTCTCTTTTTGGATCTCAATACAATGTTCTCCCCCTCTCTTGTGGAGATCTATTCGATGTAATCTTCTTTTGCGGTGTGTTTGTCGAGATCCGATGAATTGTGGGTTTATGATCAAGATTATCTAAGAACAATATTTGAGTCAAATATGAATTCTTTTATGTATGATTGGTTATCTTTGCAAGTCTCTTTGAATTATCAGTTTGGTTTGGCCTACTAGATTGATCTTTCTTGCAATGGGAGAAGTGCTTAGCTTTGGGTTCAATCTTGCGGTGTCCTTTCCCAGTGACAGTAGGGGCAGCAAGGCACGTATTGTATTGTTGCCATCGAGGATAAAAAGATGGGGTTTATATCATATTGCATGAGTTTATCCCTCTACATCATGTCATCTTTCTTAATGCATTACTCTGTTCTTCATGAACTTAATACTCTAGATGCATGCTAGATAGCGGTCGATGTGTGGAGTAATAGTAGTAGATGCAGAATCGTTTCGATCTACTTGTTTTGGACGTGATGCCTATACACATGATCATACCCAGATATTCTCATAACTATGCTCAATTCTATCAATTGCTCGACAGTAATTCGTTCACCCATCGCAAATACTTATGCTATCTTGAGAGAAGCCACTAGTGAAACCTATGGCCCCGGGTCTATTTTCCATCATATTTATCTTCTTACACTTTGCTATTTATGTTGCCATTGACTTTGCTTTATTTACTTTGCATCTTTATCATAAAAATACCAAAAATATTATCTATCATCTCTATCAGATCTCACTCTCGTAAGAGACCGTGAAGGGATTGACAACCCCTTTATCGCGTTAGTTGCGAGGTTCTTGTTTGTTTGTGCAGGTGCGAGGGACTCGTGCGTGGCCTCCTACTGGATTGATACCTTGGTTCTCAAAAACTGAGGGAAATACCTACGCTGCTTTACTGCATCACCCTTTCCTCTTCAAGGGAAAACCAACGCAGTGCTCAAGAGGTAGCAACAGGTTATTCCGACTCCCAGATCCGGCGAGAGGGTCGTATTCATCTCTCACTTCCTCCGAGGGCTAGGGTTCGCTCTTCACCGCTTCGTCCGGGGGCTCATTTTTTATTACGGACTAGATTTTCATGATCTAGCCCCAGATTCTTTTCTCCACGTCTCGGCGTTTATCATCACATGTGAGGCCTTCCTCCGAATTCCCCCACACTTCGGCTTATGGCTCAAGACCTTTAGTGTGAAGCCTAAGGTGGTCGATGGGAAAGAAACGGAGTGCGGCGGTGCTGTAGTGAGCAAGCTTACCAATACTCTCTGGCCAAAAGGCTCTTTCACCGAAACTTACAACCAATGGCAGCGGGAGTGGTTTTATGTCACAGAACCCCGTGGTACTAAGTGGGTTGATATACCTGCGTTCCATTTTGGCCCTCCATCACAGCTTGCATCATGGATTAATAAGGGGCTGGACTGCGGATCAGTTGATGAAGTGCAGACTCTACAGAGAAGCATCCCGACCCTCCTTGAGAAGGACATCGATCTTGTCAATGTGATTCAAGTAATGCTAGTCTCCCGAACCCTGCCATGACAGCGTAGGCCTCTCCGCATGTGGGAGTTTAATCCCGAAGGACCACGAAACCTCCAACACTTCTTTGGCACTACGCACAAAGGAATGTGGAAGTTGTTTTCGGGAAATGAAAACAGTGGCCGGACACCACCGAGGACCTTGGCCTCGACTGCAACCATCCGGATACCTCGGTAAGCGCTCAACTCCCGAACACTTTGTAGTTAAGTACACCGTAATACATTACCGAGCAAACTATCTTCCTCCAGGGCTGGACAAAGAAAGCGGAGCGAATTAGGTGTTCGGCCACCCTTCCCGAAGACTCAGTGGATCCTGTACTAACAAGGATGCTGGCCCCGGCACCGTACCAGGTGCCTGCGGAGGGAGACAAGGTGGAGAGTGGGAAGGCCAAGGGTGGACTCCCTTCCGAGGGTATATCATACACCGTGTCCGGGGAGATCAGGATCCCCCTGCCCGAAGACAAAAGTGAAGGAGAGGCCAACGTCCCTTTTCCCCATGGTAGGGAGAGGGCGGCCTCCAAAGAATGGGAGGAAAGGACTCCTAAGCGGGGCAAGATGCCCCTGTCGGGTGGCTCGGGCCTGGAGGATGACATCATCGCACAGTCCCATGATGAGGACGAGCCTCTAGCCAAATCGTAAGTGAACAAGGGTGTTTAAACATGTTTCGTTCCTTCCCTGTTACCAAGGTAACGTCTAGACTATATGTTGGTGCAGCTCGGTGCACAAACCTTCTTCACCAATCCTCTTCCTCGGGGGACCTTCTCACTAAGATGATGGAAAGCGAGACACCTCCACCGGTCTCCTCGCCCAATAGGGCGGACGACCTCGAGGTGTCGTCCCGAAGAGTCTCTCCTAATCAACAAGTGGTGCGAGGGGTGATGAAGACACTACCCGAAGGTGATACTTCGGCAGCCCAGGGTCCGGTAGCCAGCAACGAAGGCCCCGAACTGTCCGGCCTACGGCCGGAGACAACTCCAGGGATGAATAAACGGACCCTTTCAAAGGGAGACCGTACCCCCATAGCAGCTTCCGGAGGTCCAGAAGCGCCAGATATATTGACAAACATGCTGCGACAGGCATCCATCTCGAAGGAACATCATACCTTGATGGGTACGGTGGTTGAAAAGGTTCTGTCCGCGAAAAGCAGATTGACTGAAGCCTGCACGAGCCTGCTAAGAGGCTTCGAGGTTTGTACTGTAAAATTTTTGATTGTGCTTTATTCACAAACTGCACCTGTGTATAGATAGTAGCCCCTGAGACTCGGATTGGCTTCCTAAGGGAGGCGATCACAGGATCAAAAAAGACATGACCAGGGAATAATATGATTAATGAAAACGCAGGCTGTCACTTCCCTGGCGTCCACCCGATTATAGAGGTTGCCAATCTGGAGCGGAAGCTTGATGTGGCGGGAGATGACCTTACGCTTATCAACAAGCGTCTTGACGAGTCGCAAGGTATGTTTTTGGGGCAGCCCTTATAAGCGCGTGCTTTGTAATGTAAGCATGATGAAAAATATTGTATATTGAGATATGCATGACTGTAGATGGTGCCGCCGCGGTCGAGATCCTTCGGGTTGAGCTGGCCCGGTCCAAGGAGCAGGCCTAGATTGGTAACGCTCTGCCGAGAAGGCATCTGCCGAGTTAAAGGCCGAACAGGCTGCTCGGCGCCAATGTGAGGAGAAAATATCCATGATGGCGCGTGAGTTAAAGGATGCCGCTAGCCACTATGAATTCCTCGAGAAAGATAATAAAGTCAAAACGGCTAATCTTGACAAGGCCTGAGGCGAAAGAAGCGCGGTCCGAGTCTAGAGCGGCCCGGGAGGAGATCCGACAAGCTGGGGACATCACAGCTGGTAAGCCCTTTTTGTTGCAAACTAAGTTCGGCTATCCGAATTATGCTCCGCTTAATCAAGTGTGGAGTTCTCCAGACGCATTATTGGATTTGCCGAAGAGTGCTTCCGATGCGGCGCAGTTTTACCAAGCGCGAGAAGGGTATGCAACGGAGAAGCTTTTCTGGTCACAATTTGGTGCGTCAAAGCGCCCACTATTGCTGAACGAATAGATGATCCAATGGGCCGAGCTCCATAGACTATCTGGTTCTGCCATGAAGGACGCCGTGATTGGGCTGTGGACGAACGAGCCAATTCCGGATAGTTATTTTGGTTTGGTGCGGCGACTTGTGATGCGATTCCGTGTGTCGATGTCGTTAAGCGGTCAGCATGCATTAAAGGTGCACGGATGGCCTTTGCCTGTGTCAAGACATACTGGGCGAAGATGAAGGCCACTGATGTTGCAGCGAAGGGTCCACCCAAGGGCAAGGACCATCACGCACCAAAGCATTATTTCGAGGATGTCCTGGAGGGTGCCCGCTTGATAGAGGGTCAATGCTCGAAAAACATGATATTCGAGTGAAATGTACGGAAATTTGTAAAAGACAATTTTATAATAAGGCTATTTTTTGTAGTTTCGCCTAAAACTTTTGTTCCTCCTGTGCGCCTAAAACTTTCAGATTTATGAGAGCGTGTTCTTCTAGTTCCTATGAAAATAAAGATGAAGATCTAAAAGTTATTGATGTGTCCCCTATTAAATCTTTGTTTTGCAATATGAATCTTGATAATGATGGGATTGAATATGATCCACCTTTACCTAGAAGGTGTTCCAAAAATTCGGAGTTTTTAGATCTTGATGCTAAAATTGATAAAAGTGGGATTGAAGAAATCAAAGCCCTAGATGTTGCTAAACCCACTACTTTGGATTTCAAGGAATTTAATTATGAAAATTGCTCTTTAATTGATTGTATTTCCTTGTTGCAGTCCGTGCTAAATTCTCCGCATGCTTATAGTCAAAATAAGGCTTTTACTAAACATATCGTTGATGCTTTGATGCAATCTTATGAAGAAAAGCTTGAGTTGGAAGTTTCTATCCCTAGAAAACTTTATGATGAGTGGGAACCTACTATTAAGATTAAAATTAAATATCATGAGTGTTATGCTTTGTGTGATTTGGGTGCTAGTGTTTCCACGATTCCGAAAGTTTTGTGTGATTTGCTAGGTTTCCGTGAACTTGATGATTGCTCTTTAAATTTGCACCTTGCGGACTCCACTATTAAAAAACCTATGGGAAGAATTAATGATATTCTTATTGTTGCAAATAGGAATTATGTGCCCGTAGATTTTATCGTTCTAGATATAGATTGCAATCCTTCATGTCCTATTATTCTTGGTAGACCTTTTCTTAGAACGATTGGTGCAATTATTGATATGAAGGAAGGGAATATTAGATTCCAATTTCTGTTGAGGAAAGGCATGGAACACTTCCCAAGAAAGAAAATAAAATTACCGTATGAATCTATCATGAGAGCCACTTATGGTTTGCCCACCAAATATGGCAATACCTAGATCTATCCTTGCTATTATGCCTAGCTAGGGGCATTAAACGATAGCGCTTGTTGGGAGGCAACCCAATTTTATTTTAGTTTTTCTCTTTTTGCTTCTGTTTAGGAATAAATAATTTGTCTAGCCTCTGGTTAGATTAGTTTTTGTGTTTTAATTAGTGTTTGTGCCAAGTAAAACCGTTAGGATAACCTACGGTAGTAGTTATTTTGATTCTACTGCAGAAAACAGAAACTTTGTGCGCACGAAATTAGTTTTCATAAATCACAGGAACGTTCTTTTGAGTTGATTCTTTTTGCTGTAGATCAATAAACAAATTATATAGAACTTCCTAATTTGTATGAATTTTGCACGTTCCATAAGTTTGCGTTAGTTACAGATTACTACAGACTGTTCTGTTTTTGACAGATTCTGTTTTACATGTGTTGTTTGCTTATTTTGATGATTCTATGGCTAGTAAAATAGTTTATGAACCATAGGGAAGTTGGAATACAGTAAGTTTAACACCAATATAAATAAAGAATTAGTTCATTGCAGTACCTTGAAGTGGTGTTTTGTTTTCTTTCGCTAACGGAGCTTATGAGATTTTCTGTTGAGTTTTGTGTTGTGAAGTTTTCAAGTTTTGGGTGAAAGATTTGATGGATTATGGAACAAGGAGTGGCAAGAGCCAAAGCTTGGGGATGCCCATGGCACCCCAAGATAATCTAAGGACACCTAAAAGCCAAATCTTGGGGATGCTCCGGAAGGCATCCCCTCTTTCGTCTACTTCCATCGGTAACTTTACTTGGAGCTATATTTTTATTCACCACATGATATGTGTTTTGCTTGGAGCGTCTTGTATTATTTGAGTCTTTGCTTTTTAGTTTACCACAATTATCCTTGCTGTACACACCTTTTGACAGAGCCACATATAATCCGGAATTTATTAGAATACTCTCTGTGCTTCACTTATATCTTTTGAGCTATATAGTTTTTGCTCTAGTGCTTCACTTAAATCTCTTAGAGCACGGTGGTGGATTTGCTTTATAGAAACTATTGTTCTCTCATGCTTCACTTATATCATTTAGATAGTCCTACAAAACAGCATGGTAGTTTTCCTTGATAACGAAATTAATCCTATTAGGCAAAATATTCAACTCTAGTAAAATTTCTCTTACGAGTGCGTTGAATACTAAGAAAAGTTTGATGCTTGATGATTGTTTTTGAGATATGGAGGTAGTAATATTAGAATCATGCTAGTTGAGTAATTATGAATTTGGAAAAATACTTGTGTTGAAGTTTGTGATTCCCGTAGCATGCACGTATAGTGAACCGTTATGTGATGAAGTCGGAGCATGATATATTCATTGATTGTCTTCCTTATGTGTGGAGGTCGGGATCGCGCGATGGTTAACTCCTACCAACCCTTCCCCTAGGAGCATGCGTGTAATACTTTGTTTTGATGACTTCTAAATTTTTGCAATAAGTATGTGAGTTCTTTATGACTAATGTTGAGTCCATGGATTATACGCACTCTCACCTTTCCGCCATTGCTAGCCTCTCTAGTACTGCGCAACTTTCGCCGGTGCAATACACCCACCATATACCTTCCTCAAAACATCCACCATACATACCTATTATGGCATTTCCATAGCCATTCCGAGATATATTGCCATGCAACTTTCCACCGTTCTGTTTATTATGACACGCTCCATCATTGTCATATTGCTTAGCATGATCATGTAGTTGACATCGTATTTGTGGCAAAGCCACCGTTCATAATTATTTCATACATGTCAGTCATGATTCATTGCATATCCCGGTACACCGCCGGAGGCATACACATAGAGTCATATTTTTTTCTAAGTATCGAGTTGTAATTCTTGAGTTGTAAAGTAAATAGAAGTGTGATGATCATCATTATTAGAGCATTGCCCCATGTGTGGAAAGGATGATGGAGACTATGATTCCCCCACAAGTCGGGATGAGACTCCGGACTAAAAAAAATAGGCCATAAAAAAAGAGAAAAGGCCCAAATAAAAAAATAAGAGAAAAAGAGAGAAGGGACAATGTTACTATCCTTTTACCACACTTGTGCTTCAAAGTAGCACCAAGATCCTCATGATAGAGAGTCTCTCGTTTTGTCACTTTCATATACTAGTGGGAATTTTTCATTATAGAACTTGGCTTGTATATTCCAATGATGGGCTTCCTCAAATTGCCCTAGGTCTTCATGAGCAAGCAAGTTCGATGCACACCCACTTAGTTTCTTTTGATCTTTCATATACTTATAGCTCTAGTGCATCCGTTGCATGGCAATCCCTACTCTCTCACATTGATATCTATTGATGGGCATCTCCATAGCCCGTTGATATGCCTAGTTGATGTGAGACTGTCTTCTCCTTTTTTTTGTCTTCTCCACAACCACCATATTCGATTCCACATATAGTGCTATGTCCACGGCTCACGCTCATGTATTGCGTGAAAATTGAAAAAGTTTGAAAATTCTAAAGTATGAAACAATTGCTTGGCTGAAACCGAGGTTGTGCATGATTTAAATATTTTGTGTGATGAAGATAGAGCATAGCCAGACTATATGATTTTGTAGGGTTAACTTTCTTTAGCCATGTTATTTTGAGAAGACATGATTGCTTAGTTAGTATGCTTGAAGTATTATTACTTTTGTGTCAATATTAAACTTTTATCTTGAATCTCTCGGATCTGAATATTCATACCACAATTAAGAGGTTTACATTAAAAACCCATGCTAAGTAGCATTCCACATCAAAAATTCTGTTTTTATCATTTACCTACTCGAGGACGAGGAGGAATTAAGCTTGGGGATGCTTGATACGTCTCCAACGTATCTATATTTTTTTATTGCTTCATGCTATATTATATTCTGTTTTGGACATTATTGGGCTTTATTATACACTTTTATATTACTTTTGGGACTAACCTATTAACCGGAGGCCCAGCCCAGAATTGTTGTTTTTTGCCTATTTCAGAGTTTCGCAGAAAAAGAATATCAAACGGAGTCCAAACGGAATGAAACCTTTGGGAACGTGATTTTCTCAACGAACGTGATCCAGAGGACTTGTACCCTACGTCAAGACATCAACCAGGAGGGCACGAGGTAGGGGGCGCGCCTACCCCCCCCCCCCCAGGCGCGCCCTCCACCCTCGTGGGCCCCCTGTTGCTCCACCGACGTACTCCTTCCTCCTACTACGTACCCCCAAACTACCAGATATGGAGCCAAAAACCTAATTCCACCGCCGCAACTTTCTGTACCTGCGAGATCCCTTTTCTCTTGGGGCCTGTTCCGGAGCTCCGCCGGAAGGGGCATCGATCACGGAGGGCCTCTACATCATCTCCAAGGCCTCTCCGATGAAGTGTGAGTAGTTTACCTCAGACCTTCAGGTCCATAGTTATTAGCTAGATGGCTACTTCTCTCTTTTTGGATCTCAATACAATGTTCTCCCCCTCTCTTGTGGAGATCTATTCGATGTAATCTTCTTTTGCGGTGTGTTTGTTGAGATCCGATGAATTGTGGGTTTATGATCAAGATTATCTAAGAACAATATTTGAGTCAAATATGAATTCTTTTATGTATGATTGGTTATCTTTGCAAGTCTCTTTGAATTATCAGTTTGGTTTGGCCTACTAGATTGATCTTTCTTGCAATGGGAGAAGTGCTTAGCTTTGGGTTCAATCTTGCGGTGTCCTTTCCCAGTGACAGTAGGGGCAGCAAGGCACGTATTGTATTGTTGCCATCGAGGATAAAAAGATGGGGTTTATATCATATTGCATGAGTTTATCCCTCTACATCATGTCATCTTTCTTAATGCATTACTCTGTTCTTCATGAACTTAATACTCTAGATGCATGCTGGATAGAGGTCGATGTGTGGAGTAATAGTATTAGATGCAGAATCGTTTCGGTCTACTTGTTTCAGACGTGATGCCTATACACATGATCATACCCAGATATTCTCATAACTATGCTCAATTCTATCAATTGCTCGACAGTAATTCGTTCACCCATCGCAAATACTTATGCTATCTTGAGAGAAGCCACTAGTGAAACCTATGGCCCCCGGGTCTATTTTCCATCATATTTATCTTCTTACACTTTGCTATTTATGTTGCCATTTACTTTGCTTTATTTACTTTGCATCTTTATCATAAAAATACCAAAAATATTATCTATCATCTCTATCAGATCTCACTCTCGTAAGAGACCGTGAAGGGATTGACAACCCCTTTATCGCGTTAGTTGCGAGGTTCTTGTTTGTTTGTGCAGGTGCGAGGGACTCGTGCGTGGCCTCCTACTGGATTGATACCTTGGTTCTCAAAAACTGAGGGAAATACCTACGCTGCTTTACTGCATCACCCTTTCCTCTTCAAGGGAAAACCAACGCAGTGCTCAAGAGGTAGCAACAGGTTATTCCGACTCCCAGATCCAGCGAGAGGGTCGTATTCATCTCTCACTTCCTCCGAGGGCTAGGGTTCGCTCTTCACCGCTTCGTCCGGGGGCTCATTTTTTATTACGGACTAGATTTTCATGATCTAGCCCTAGATTCTTTTCTCCACGTCTCGGTGTTTATCATCACATGTCAGGCCTTCCTCCGAATTCCCCCACACTTTGGCTTATGGCTCAAGACCTTTAGTGTGAATCCTAAGGTGGTCGATGGGAAACAAACGGAGTGCAGTGGTGCTGTAGTGAGCAAGCTTACCAATACTCTCTGGCCAAAAGGCTCTTTCACCGAAACTTACAACCAATGGCAGCGGGAGTGGTTTTACGTCACAGAACCCCGTGGTACTAAGTGGGCTGATATACCTGCGTTCCGTTTTGGCCCTCCATCACAGCTTGCATCATGGATTAATAAGGGGCTGGACTGCGGATCAGTTGATGAAGTGCAGACTCTACAGAGAAGCATCCCGACCCTCCTTGAGAAGGACATCGATCTTGTCAATGTGATTCAAGTAATGCTAGTCTCCCGAACCCTGCCATGACAGCGTAGGCCTCTCCGCATGTAGGAGTTTAATCCTGAAGGACCACGAAACCTCCAACACTTCTTCGGCACTACGCACAAAGGAATGTGGAAGTTGTTTTCGGGAAATGAAAACAGTGGCCGAACACCACCGAGGACCTCGGCCTCGACTACAACCATCCGGATACCTCGGTAAGCGCTCAACTCCCGAACACTTTGTAGTTAAGTACACCGTAATACATTACCGAGCAAACTATCTTCCTCCAGGGCTGGACAAAGAAAGCGGAGCGAATTAGGTGTTCGGCCACCCTTCCCGAAGACTCAGCGGATCCTGTACTAACAAGGATGCTGGCCCCGGCACCGTACCAGGTGCCTGCGGAGGGAGACAAGGTGGAGAGTGGGAAGGCCAAGGGTGGACTCCCTTCCGAGGGTATATCAGACACCGTGTCCGGGGAGATCAGGATCCCCCTGCCTGAAGACAAAAGTGAAGGAGAGGCCAACGTCCCTTTTCCCCATGGTAGGGAGAGGGCGGCCTCCGAAGAATGGGAGGAAAGGACTCCTAAGCGGGGCAAGATGCCCCTGTCGGGTGGCTCGGGCCTGGAGGATGACATCATCGCACAGTCCCATGATGAGGACGAGCCTCTAGCCAAATCGTAAGTGAACAAGGGTGTTTAAACATGTTTCGTTCCTTCCCTGTTACCAAGGTAACGTCTAGAATATATGTTGCTCCAACTCGGTGCACAAACCTTCTTCACCAATCCTCTTCCTCGGGGGACCTTCTCACTAAGATGATGGAAAGCGAGACACCTCCACCGTTCTCCTTGCCCAATAGGGCGGACGACCTCGAGGTGTCGTCCCGGAGGGTCTCTCCTGATCAACAAGTGGTGCGAGGGGTGATGAAGACACTACCCGAAGGTGATACTTCGGCAGCCCAGGGTCCGGTAGCCAGCAACGAAGGCCCCGAACAGTCCGGCCTACGGCCGGAGACAACTCCAGGGATGAATAAACGGACCCCTTCAAAGGGAGACGTACTCCCACAGCAGCTTCCGGAGGTCCAGAAGCGCCAGATATATTGACAAACATGCTGCGACAGGCATCCATCTCGAAGGAACATCATACCTTGATGGGTACGGTGGTTGAAAAGGTTCTGTCTGCGAAAAGCGGATTGACTGAAGCCTGCACGAGCCTGCTAAGAGGCTTCGAGGTTTGTACTGTAAATTTTTTGATTGTGCTTTATTCACAAACTGCACCTGTGTATAGATAGTAGCCCCTGAGACTCGGATTGGCTTCCTGAGGGAGGCGATCACAGGATCAAAAAAGACATGACCAGGGAATAATATGATTAATGAAAACGCAGGCTGTCACTTCCCTGGCGTCCACCCGGATTACAGTGGTTGCCAATCTGGAGCGGAAGCTTGATGTGGCGGGAGATGACCTTACGCTTATCAACAAGCGTCTTGACGAGTCGCAAGGTATGTTTTTGGGGCAGCCCTTACAAGCGCGTGCTTTGTAATGTAAGCATGATGCGAAATATTGTATATTGACATATGCATGACTGAAGATGGTGCCGCCGCGGTCGAGATCCTTCGGGCTGAGCTGGCCCGGTCCAAGGAGCAGGCCTAGATTGGTAACGCTCTGCCGAGAAGGCATCTGCCGAGTTAAAGGCCGAACAGGCTGCTCGGCGCCAATGTGAGGAGAAAATATCCACGATGGCGCGTGAGTTAAAGGATGCCGCTAGCCGCTGTGAATTCCTCGAGAAGGATAATAAAGTCAAAATGGTTGATCTTGACAAGGCCTTACGAGAGGGGAAAGAAGCGCGGTCCGAGTCTAGAGCGGCCCGGGAGGAGATCCGACAAGCTGGGGAGATCGCAGCTGGTAAGCCCTTTTTATTGCAAACTAAGTTCGGCGATCCGAATTATGCTCCGCTTAATCAAGTGTGGAGTTCTCCAGACGCATTATTGGATTTGCCGAAGAGTGCTTCCGATGCGGCGCAGTTTTACCAAGCGCGAGAAGGGTATGCAACGGAGAAGCTTTTCTGGTCACAATTTGGTGCGTCAAAGCGCCCACTGTTGCTGAACGAACAGATGATCCAATGGGCCGAGCTCCACAGACTATCTGGTTCTGCCATGAAGGACGCCGTGATTGGGCTGTGGACGAATGAGCCAATTCCGGATAGTTATTTTGGTTTGGTGCGGCGACTTGTGATGCGATTCCATGTGTCGACGTCGTTAAGCGGTCAGCATGCATTAAAGGTGCACGGATGGCCTTTGCCCGTGTCAAGACATACTGGGCGAAGATGAAGGCCACTGATGTTGCAGCGAAGGGTCCACCCAAGGGCAAGGACCATCACGCACCAAAGCATTATTTCGAGGATGTCCTGGAGGGTGCCCGCTTGATAGAGGGTCAATGCTCGAAAAACATGATATTCGAGTGAAATGTACGGAAATTTGTAAAAGACAATTTTATAATAAAGCTATTTTTTGTAGTTTCGCCTAAAACTTTTGTTCCTCCTGTGCGCCCGTTTTTGCATTAATCTGAAAGTTTTCCAGTCGTCGGCTTCAGCCCCCTCGTATAAAGTACGGGGGTGTTCAGAAAAGCATTTGATCACTCTTAACCCAACGTCTTGGTCCATTAAGGAGGTGTCAATGCGGTGAACTAGGCAATCGGACTATAGGGCGTTAACACTTTCACTTAGCCATAGGAGTTTTATGGGGGGATTACGATATATCCCCTGGTATGTACACGGCTTATTCCAATATGGTGTGTTACATATATGACCTGAAGAAAAAGGTCCTTCTTATAATACGGAGGGAATCGCGAAAGATTCCAATAAGTCATCGAGTGGTTAACCAACTCTCGCCGCATCAGGATAGTCTGTTTTCGGCTTTCTCTACTGAGGTGCTTGACCAGGTGAACCGGAAGCACAATCGCAGTAGTTCTTCCTTTACGACCTTAGCCGATAGAGCGGAACGTAAGGTAGCAAGCACAAGAGCCGGGCAACCCAACTATTGATCCAAGACATGATTCAGAGCTGATGCATATAAGGCCAAACTCGCGACGCCGAAGTACGCTACAAAGCTGTTCGGACTTGTCGGCAACTCATTTGTTCCCATACCGAGCCCCTGGCAAGTTATGCCGAGGTGTATGTGTGAAAACAACCACAAGGGCCAAATTCAGTTCTTTTAGAAAAAAGTGAATGCTAGATGCGGATTATGTTTACTGGGACATGAGTGATATGCCAATTGTTATTTTGTAGAAAACAAAGCCGCAGCACTGGCTATTTGACATGCCCGGGGTCGAAGGCGGAGGGAAAAGGCACTTTACAGGCTCGAAATAAGGAGTGTGGTCTACAAAAAGTTATTTTGGACCTCTTGTCGCATGTCTGCGCCGCTTGTCCTCGGTGAGGGGGCTCCTTGACGGAAATAGCCCTTAGGTGAGAGTACGAACCCGAACTCCGATGGAGTCCATGAGATGACCAGCCTTTGCGTCACCTGTGGTAAAGGATATATAATGAAAAAGAAAGAGTAGTTTAAAAAAGAAACAGAGGTTATGGGAGTACTTGCAGGCTCGTCCGTATTGTGCTTCCGCCGATGCCCAGGGTATCTTGGGTGCATAGTTATGTATGCGCGGTACAGATTTCACTAGTATATGAGGTGGATGGCGGAAGCTGAACTGCTAGTCCCACTCCGGAATTGGTCGATCCTATTGAGCGGAGATCGGTGGCTTAATGGCTGACAAGGTATGCGGTTTAATAAGACCGCTTTGTACTTCAGCTGAGGTTGTCGTAGTATGCCCTTAGTCCGGAGGGAGTGCTTCTCTTGCTCCCCTGTAGGGTTGTGTGTCACGTTGATACGTCTTCATCGTATCTACTTTTCCAAACACTTTTGCCCTTGTTTTGTACTCTAACTTGCATGATTTGAATGGAACTAACCCGGACTGACGATGTTTTCAGCAGAATTGCCATGGCGTTATTTTTGTGCAGAAATAAAAGTTCTTGGAATGACCTGAAAATCAACGGAGAATATTTTTGGAATTAATAAAAAATACTAGCGAAAGAATCAAAGCCAGGGGGCCCACACCCTGTCCACGAGGGTGGGGGCGCGCCTACCCCCTGGGCGCGCCCCCTGCCTCATGGCCCCCCCTGGTGCTCCACCGACCTCAACTCCAACTCAATATATTCGTGTTCGGGGAGAAAAAAATCAGAGAGAAGGATTCATCGCATTTTACGATACGGAGCCGCCGCCAAGCCCTAAACTCTCTCGGGAGGGCTGATCTGGAGTCCGTTCAGGGCTCCGGAGAGGGGAATCCGTCGCCATCGTCATCATCAACCTTCCTCCGTCACGAATTTCATGATGCTCACCGTTGTGCGTGAGTAATTCCATCGTAGGCTTGCTGGACGGTGATGGGTTGGATGAGATTTATCATGTAATCGAGTTAGTTTTGTTAGGGTTTGATCCCTAGTATCCACTATGTTCTGAGATTGATGTTGCTATGACTTTGCTATGCTTAATGCTTGTCACTAGGGCCCGAGTGCCATGATTTCAGATCTGAACCTATTATGTTTTCATGAATATATGCAAGTTCTTGATCCTATCTTGCAAGTCTATAGTCACCTATTATGTGTTATGATCCGTTAACCCCGAAGTGACAATAATCAGGATCCTTACTGGTGATGACCATAGTTTGAGGAGTTCATGTATTCATTAAGTGTTAATGCTTTGGTCCGGTACTCTATTAAAAGGAGGCCTTAATATCCCTTAGTTTCCAATAGACACCGCTGCCACGGGAGGGTAGGACAAAAGATGTCATGCAAGTTCTTTTCCATAAGCACGTATGACTATATTCGGAATACATGCCTACATTACATTGATGAATTGGAGCTAGTTCTGTGTCACCCTATGTTATAATTGTTGCATGAATAATTGCATCCGGCATAATTATCCATCATCGATCCAACGCCTATGAGCTTTTCACATATTGTTCTCTGCTTAGTTACTTTTCCGTTGCCACTATTACAATCACTACAAAACAGCTACTGTTACTTTTGCCATCGTTACCAGTACTTCCATACTACTTTGCTACTAAATACTTTGCTGCAGATATTAAGTTATCCAGGTGTGGTTGAATTGACAACTCAATTGCTAATACTTGAGAATATTCTTTGGCTCCCCTTGTGTCGAATCAATAAATTTGGGTTGAATACTCTACCCTCGAAAACTGTTGCGATCCCCTATACTTGTGGGTTATCACACGTATACCATGTTCACTGTTTTTACTTAGGGGGAAATTGCTTCTGACCCCCGGTATTTGGTTGTTGAGTCTCTTCATCGTCGCTATCACCGGGCGGCCTCCTCTCCGTGTGCTCGGCGTTGAGCTTGCCGGCCTGCTTGAAGACCCAACAGCTTTTGTTGGTATGATTAGCTGGTTTATCGGGGTGGCCATGAATCTGGCAGGGCCGATCCAATATCTTGTCTAAATTGGATGGTCCATCTCTATTTGCCTTGAATGCTTTTTTCCGTTGACCGGGTTTGGGACCGCTGAATCCGGCGTTGACCGCTGTGTTGCTCTCTCATTATCATTGCGATGTTTGTGCCTGCTGCGTCGTGGCTTGCCATTGCCGTCTCGGACTTCGGAAGTGCCCGGATCGCTGGCGATGTTGCTTCTACGAGCGAGCCAGCTGTCTTCTCCCGCGCAAAAGCGGGTCATCAGAGCGGTAAGGGCTGACATGGATTTTGGTTTTTCTTGACCGAGGTGGCGGGCGAGCCACTCGTCCTGGACGCTGTGTTTGAAGGCCGCTAGGGCTTCCGCTTCCGGACAGTCGACGATTTGGTTTCTTTTAACTAAGAACCTAGTCCAGAGCTTCCTGGCTGACTCTCCGGGCTGCTGGACAATGTGACTTAAGTCATCGGCATCTGGTGGCCGGACATATGTTCCTTGGAAGTTGTCGCGGAAGGCGTCTTCCAAGTCCTCCCAGCTGCCAATAGAGTTTTCCGGCAGACTGTTTAACCAGTATTAGCTGGTCCTTTGAGTTTTAGTGGCAGGTATTTGATGGGATGAAGGTCGTCTCCGCGGGCCATGTGGATATGGAGGAGGAAATCCTCGATCCATACCGCGGGATCAGTTGTTCCGTCGTATGATTCGATATTCATGGGCTTAAACCCATCTGGGAATTCGTGCTCCATTACTTCGTCTGTGAAGCAAAGAGGATGTGCGGCGCCTCTATGTTGGGCCACACTGCGACGTAGCTCCGATGGAGTCCATCTGCGGTTTTCGGCCCAGGCGTGACTAGGCTTGTCGCGTCCTAGTAGATAGTCGTCATCGCGCGTTGGGGCACGTCCTCGTGATCCGTAGATTGATCTAGTATGTCTTGCTCTGTTGTCCAGGCCCTGCCGAAGGTCATATGTATCACTCTAAGCTGTTTTATCTCTGCTTTTACGGTGAGGTGGGGCGGGCTGGTGTTCGGCTTGAGCTGTTGCTCTATCCTAACCACGTTGTGGTCGATTAGCCGCATTGTGTGATGATGGTATGGGCTCCGGCGCCTCATCACCGAACTGAGGTAGCAATTTGCGCTTCGGGTAATTTTTGGCTAGGCCATTAAGGTCGTATTCGTCGGTGGCCAGGACTTTGGTCCATCTGTCATTGAGCAGATCTTGGTCAGCTTGAAGTTGCTGCTGCTTCTTTTTCAGGCTCCTTGCAGTGGCTATTAGCCGGCGTATAAAGCGCTCCTGCTCGAGAGGTTCCTCAGGCACGATGAAATCCTCGTTGCCGAGGCTCTCCTCATCCTCGGAGAGCGGAAGATAATTACTGTCCTCCGAGTCTTCGTGTATGGCCTGTTCATCAGGGCTAACGTGCACGTATTCCCGTTCATCCTGTTCAGAGATTGCCCCAACAGGGTCTTCATTGTATTCGGCATCGTCCGGAGTATTGTTTTCTCCAGTGCTGGCATTGTTGTCTTTTGCCCGACGTGACTTAGATCTGCGCCGCTGACGCCGGCGTCTGGGCTGTGTCTCAGGAGGTTTATCCTCAAATGGATCCTCTTTGTCATCGTTTTTAGTTTCGTTGGGTGTATCCACCATGTATACGTTGTACGAAGAAGTGGCCGTCCAGCGTCCGATAAACAGCGGGTTTTGGCCCTGCTCCTTATCTGCATTGTCGTCCATACCGTTGATGTCTTCAGAGCCGTAATCAAGCATGTCGGTTAAGTCCTCGACAGTGGCTATGTAGTGGGTGGTGGGTGGGAAGCGAAATTCCCCGTCATCGGCCTCCAGTTCGAACCAGACATAGTTCGGCTGTGAGTCCCCCGCTAAGGACAGATTTTTTAATGAGTTTAACACGTCGCCTAAAGGCGAGTGCCGAAAGACGTCTGCAGCACTGAATTCGACGATCGATGACCGATCCAGCTTGACATGCGCAGACGCACATTGTTCGGAACTTATGGCCGGAAACGAGTCCGAGGGTCCGGAGACACAGATATCACCCGAGGTTAGGTCTGTGTGCGGCTCCAACGCCGCGGAGTCTGCGACTTCCGTGGCGGGGTTAAGCTTCCCGTTCTCGGATGTCGCGATCTGCTCTGGATCTAGGGCCGGAGTAGTTACAGGCGCAATTTCCTGAGTATGGATTGATAACAGACTTAAGTCATGTTCATCATAGGGATAGGGAGCGGTTGTCGTGGTCTCAAAGCCGTCGAAGATCAAGTCTCCACGGATATACGCGATGTAGTTCAAGCTCCCAAATCTAACCTGATGGGCAGGGGCGAAACTGTCGATCTGCTCCAGATGACCAAGCGAGTTGGCCCGCAGTGTGAAGCCGCCGAACACGAAGATCTGCCCGGGGAGGAAGGTTTCCCCTTGGACAGCATCGTTGTTGACGATTGACGGAGCCATCAAACCTTTCAAGAACGGCACAGTGGAACTCTCAATGAAAGCACCAATGTCGGTGTCAAAACCGGTGGATCTCGGGTAGGGGGTCCCAAACTATGCGTCTAAGATCGATGGTAACAGGAGACAGGGGACACAATGTTTACCCAGGTTCGGGCCCTCTCTATGGAGGTAATACCCTACTTCCTACTTGATTGATCTTGATGAAAATGAGTATTACAAGAGTTGATCTACCACGAGATCGTAATGGCTAAACTCTAGAAGTCTAGCCTGTATGACTACGATTATGATTGTCCCTCTATCTGGACTAAGCCCTCCGGTTTATATAGACACCGGAGGGGGATAGGGTTGTACAAAGTCGGTTACAGAAAAGGGAATCTTCATAGATCGCCAAGCTTGCCTTCCACGCCAAGGAAAGTCCCATCCGGACACGGGTGAGAGCCTTCGGTCTTCGTATCTTCACAGCCCATCAGTCCGGCCCATGGCTAACAAGCCAGACCCCCGAGGACCCCTTAGTCCAGGACTCCCTCAGTTTTCACTGGGATAAAGTGAGCCACCTTGGTCAAGCGATCAACTACTACCCAGATAGAATCATATCCTGATCGGGTCCTTGGTAATCCGGTGATGAAATCCATGCCAAGCTTGTCCCACTTCCATTCAGGTATCGGCATAGGCTGTAATAATCCGGCTGGTTTCTGATGTTCTGCCCTCACTCTCTGACATACATCACATACGGCTACATACTCGGCAATATCCTTCTTCATATCTATCCACCAGAAACGCTCCTTTAAATTCAAATACATCTTGGTGTTTCCGGGGTGAATCGAGTATGGTGAGTCATGAGCCTCATGAAGTATTAACTTCCTGATCTCCGCATTATTGGGCACATAAACACGATCCTCAAATCATAAAGTTTTGTGCTCATCCTCACGAAAACCTTTGGCTTTTCCTTTGCTCATCTTCTCCTTTATCTCAGCAATCTCCTTATCATCCTGTTGAGCTTCTCAAATCTTTCCCAATAATGCAGACTGAACCTCCATTGCTGCAACAAAACCTCTTTCTCCAAACGAAGTTTCTTGAGATCGTCAACTAACTCCTGCGGCAATCCTCCGCTTACGAGGATATTGACATAACTCTTCCGGCTCAAAGCGTCTGCTACGACATTGGCCTTTCCTGGATGATAGTGCAACTTTATATCATAATCCTTTATAAGCTTCAACCATCTCCTCTTCCTGAGATTTAACTCCTTCTGAGTGAAAATGTACTTCAAACTCTTGTGATCCGTGTACACATCACAACGGTTTCCAATAAGAAAATGTCTCCAGGTCTTGAGCGCATGCCCTATGGCTGCTAACTCCAAATCATGCGTGGCATAATTCAACTAGTGCGGTCGAAGCTGACGTGAGGCATAAAAAACAACTCTTCCGTCTTGCATAAGTATTCCTCCAAGTCCTTAGCGGAAAGCGTCGCAATACACTTGGAAATTCTTGCGTATGTCCGAAAGGATTAGCACTGGGGCTATAACCAAACGTTTTTTCAACTCCTAAAAACTAGCCTCACATTCTTCGGTCAACCCTCCTGGCTTAATTTGGGAGTAACTTTTGGTTAGCCACTTTGACAAAGTCAACCTTGCTAGCTGGTTGGCCGGAGGTCAAAATCACGTCAGATTAATTTCAGATCGGAACAAGTTGACCCTATGTACCGCCGTACGGCCGGGATCAAATTAAATCCCGTCGGCTATATTACGTGACATGATTCGTATCCAATTTCCCGGTGCTATATAAAAATCAAGATGGCGCCCCCATCATTTTGGAATCAGGCCATGAACTGGTGGTCCACTCGCAGAGCAGATCAAGGTGGGCGATCGGATTGGCATGTGTTTTGTTGTGTAAAGTAAGGGCAGATGAGCCTGGAATTATTGATTAACTGGTACCTGTGCCTGTCAGCAACAGGGGATTTTATTTGGGGATCGATCGCGTATATGCTCTCCAAGAACAATGATCTGCTGCTGATCTTCTTGTCAATCATGCATGGGAAGAGCTGCATGCTAGGTGATCTACATGGAGTAGCAGGTGCAGAAATTCAGTGGATGATGGAGTAGGGTGTCTACAAGCAAGTTTTTCTTAATAAAAAAGCATTGTTTTGATGAAGGTACTTATAAACACTCTTATATTAGCTTACAGAGGGAGTACAAGCTAACATTAGATACATACGAGCGTACACCAACCTGCTTCCGTATGTGTGCTCAATAAATTGCTACACGGTAGACACCACCGGAAACGTCTCCCGGTTTCCGTGGATTGATAGAACGGGATTCGACCATGACCAACCATACAGTCGATCCTGATCCAGATAATGGAAAACAAAAAGGATCATGGAATTTGACCAACCATACGTGTCGACCCTGATTCAAAGAATCAAAAACTTGGCTAACCTACCAGCATCGCCAGAAGCTCTGCCATCGAAAATAAAAGTCGAATTTAAAGAGGAAGATCGTTATCTACTTTCACTAATAACAACACCATATGCACCTTGACTAGCTCTTGCTATATCACTGATCACCTGCTTGGAGTCTGAGGCAATGATGGCGTTCTGAATCATCAAATCCTGAGCAAGGGTAAACCCTCCTAGGAAGCTATCGCCTTGAGCGTCGCTACATATACGAGATGCCCGTGATCATCAAGGCTGAGCTGCCCATGTAGGTCTCCAGTAATTCTACTAAAATCAACATTGTCGAAGTCGGCCGAAACTATTGCTAATGCTTTCAACTCTGTTCCCGCCAGTCACTCCACGCATTTGCATGTTCGAAGGCGAGGTAGCGGAAAATTTCTCTTCTTGGTCGGCTCCCATGCCGTTTGGGCCGCTCGGCGCAATGTCCTCTCATGTCCGGATCAATCAATCGGCCGTGTCCGGGGGTAATTGGTGATGTGCCGTAATGTATGAAAGCTCCTATGTCCCTCGCTTTGCGTCAAATAGACGCGCACATAGACAGGGGCTCTGCCTGAATGGGCTGGCCCAACTGGAGCTATGAGGGTTGAGCCGCACTGTATTGAGATGGCTACTGTGTAGCGGTTCAGCTGCTATAGCGATCGTAGTACTGCAATACTGTACACCCTGGTTCCATGTAGCGAATCTGAAATCATCACTCTTATTCTCAGTATTTTATTTATTTTGAAATTTTCATAAATTCCCAAACATTTTTTGAACATGTGATCAAAATATAAAAATGGAATATTTTCTCAAAATTCTGAACAATTTTATGTAATTCCTGAATTTTTTTCTAAAATGTGAACATTTGTTCAATTTGTGAATTTCTAAAAAAAACTGATTTACATTGGAAATAACCAATAAATTTTGAAAAGGATACAATTTTTTGACCTTGTGAAGAATTCTGAAAAACATGAACAACTTTTGGAAATCCAAACATTTTTTGAAACATGAGAAATCTTTGATTTTCAATATTTTGTTTATGATTTTTTTCTTTTTTTGAAATAACTACCTGAAAACTTGAATAGTTTTTGGAAAGTCCCGAAATATATTGAAACAAAAATATTTTTAACTAAGAAGATCATTAAAGAAACAGTAAGAAAAAAACTGAATCATGTTCTTCAAATTCGAAACCTTCTAGAGAGTTTCTAAAATTAGGGAAACAAGAAAACAGAAACGTGACAAAATAGGCCAGTTTAGTTTGTTCGCTTGCTTGGTCAGCTCTGTGCGAAACAACGAATACACGATGAGCTCCCGCGAATGCTATATCTCGCTTAAAGCGAGAATAGCATCTCTCTTGCCTGAAGGCGCCCGGATATAGGGCCAGGCCATTAGCTCAGGTCACCCGCTTGCATGGTTCCACTTTCTAATTTGGTCTTTTTTTTGGTTTAATTTGTTTCTTCACTGCTTTTCTGTTTTCTTTATTTTAATTGTTTTTCTTTGTTTCTTTCATGGTATTTACCATTTTTTCTTTTCTTTCTTTTTCTTCTTCATTTTTCTTTGTTTATTTCTCGGTTTACACTAGTGTTTTACTTTTTCTCTTCTTTGGATGTGGATTATTCTTTGTTTTTTCATCAGGTGTCTTCATTTCCTTCATAGTTTTTATTGTTTTATGTTTTTTATTTTTTATTGGCTCTAACACGTTTTTCATTTTTTCTGTGTCGATATTTTTAATACACATTCAATATTTTCTTATGTAGGAATATTTTTTATACATGTTAACCTTTTCAAAATCCACGAGTTACATTTTTCGAAAACTTTTTTTCTTTATGTATATGTTTCTTCATACACGTTGTACATTTTTTGTATACATCATGAACATTTTCTATATAGACGCCTAACATTTTCCAATACTACATGATTAATATTATGAAAATAGTATACATTTTGTATACATCGGGAATATTATATGTGTGTTCGAGAAAATAGTATACAGAGATTTGTTTTCTACATCACGAACAATTTTTGTATTCAGATGTATACATCATGAACATTTTTTATATAGACAAAATATATACGTATTAGAAAAAATGAACAGAAAATGTACACAAAATACATACTATTTTTTCATGTATGTGTTTTGATGTCTATTTTTTCATACACATTATACAATTTCCGTATACTTTAGAAACATTTTTCTATACTTGTTTAACACTTTTCTAGTGCATGATTAACATTTTCAACCTTTCGCTATAATGTGATTTTTACTATATATATATATATATATATATAACAATATTTGGAAATATAAGAAAAAAATGGATCAAAAAATAAATGCATATTAAAAAATAGAAGAAAGAAAAGTTGAACGCCTCTGGTCCGCGCTGGGTCGGCCCAATTTGGCGGCTGCCTGAGAAATAGGCGCACTCGTGAGCGTCACATATGGTCGGTAATGTCTTTCATAAATCCCCACGATTTGTAGGCCTCGTTTTTCTTTGTCAGCATCTGCCTGCCTTGCCCATTCCGGCAACCTCTCTTTCTAACCATTGCCTTAAAAAAACACTCTTCTTAACTCTCTTATCAAGAACCCTCTCTTGTAAACGACCCTTTGGCGTTGTTTGGATAGGCAGTATATGCAAAACCGGATCTCCACAAACCAGGGAAACGGTGTAACAAACTAAAATCTTGTTTGGCAACTCTAACCAATCCGTGAATATAGAAAACTTGGCTTTCCAAAAACCCAGATTTCAGGTATATAGAAAAACGACTAATAGTCATTTTTTCATAAATGAGATTTACATAAACTGGATCCCAACTGAGAGCAGACCAAGTGTTTGCCGGCAGCTGCACGTCGGGTCGTGCAAGACGGAGGGGACGCGACGAGGCGGTTGGTCCGACGACCTCGGGGAGCAGAGCAATCGCTCGCCGGCGGCTGTGCGTGGAGTCGTGCAGGCCGAAGGGGACGCGAGAAGCAGCTGACGGCAGAGTCAGTGCATGGGGACGACCGGACGACGACCTCGGGAACCAGCAGATGCCCTCGCCTGCGGCCGAGTGTGGAATCGACGGAGGTTGAGGGGAAGCGAGAAGCAACCCGAGGAAGAGTCAGTGCAGGGGGGCGACCACCCAGGGGCCAACGGATGCCCTCGCCGTCTGCCGCGCGCGGAGTCAGTGGAGGTCGGAGGGGATGTGAGAATTAGCCTGGGGCGACGACCTAGGAGACCATGGGAAGTGCGAGCAGGAGGCCGCATGCAGTCATGGAGGCCGGAACGAAGTACGGCAGCAGCATGGGATTCGTACGGCATGTTGTCGAGCTTGTATGTCTCGTCAATGGGAAAGCAAGGATGAAGGTCATGGACGAGGTAGGATAAAGCTAATGTATGTTATCCAAACAAAAAACTCTAAGAACCTTAGTTTATTAATTCTCTACCCAAACAAAGATTCCTGTAAACACGTTATTCATAAAATGAATAGTAAAACCGGTTTCCCTAAAAATGAGCTAAAAACTTGTTTTCTACAACCCCACCACTAATCCTCGCTATCCAAACAACCCATTTGGGAATCTATTACTCCTTCTGTTTTACTCCCTCCATCCCAAAATGTAGGACGCATTTGAGGTTTTCCGACAGCAGCCGACTACGTGAAAAGGACAATTGTACCCCCGCGATCTTCTTCCTCGTCCCGCAGCACCCAATCAATTCAAAAAATTCAAATTCCCGTCGTCCAACGCCTCGCCATGCCGTGCCCCATTGCCTAGCTTCGCGAGTTGCCCAGCTGCTCCTCGGCCGTCGCCCAGCTGCTCCTCGGCCGTCGCCCCAGCGCCTCCTCCTAGCCCAGGCCCCCTCCTAGCCCAGGCCCCCTTCTCGCCCACGTTCTCGCCCTGGCTCCTCCTCCTCGCCCAGGCTCTTGCCGTACCAGCACCGGGGCGTCGCCCAGCTCCAGCGCGCCCTCGCCCAAGGAGGAGCGCCCGCCCCTCGCCCAGGAGGCCAGCACCGCGCCCAGGCTCGCCCTCCTCGCCCCGCCTAGGATCTTCTCGCTGGCTCCTCTCTGCTCCTCAGCTCCAGTGCTTCTGGCCAGGTACAGCAAACAAATTGAACATAATTACTCCAAATTGATCACAATTCAAGTCGACCATGTACAGGAATCAAATTGATCACAATTCAAATCGAGCATGTACAGGAATCAAATTGACCACAATTCAAATCGAGCATGTACAGGAATCAAATTGATCACAATTCAAATTGAGCATGTACAAAGAACTCTTCAAATTGGAGGCAGAGTACTCTTAAAAGTACTCCTAATTGTGGAGCATTTACTCCAAATTGAGCATGTAGAGGAGTAGTCTTGTTGATTTCAGAGAAAACAGACTGTAGAGCATTGCTTTGTACTGCAATAGTATAAGTGAGCTGCTACAACATCAATTCCTTCAACATATCTGTCATTGTTATACACATACAGTAACATGCTTACCAGATCTCGCAAGAAATGCTCACTGAAACTACTGAGAAAATTATTTTAAAATGAAATCAAACATTGTTTAACCAGTCTTATACTAACCGTAGCAGTTAATTCTTGCTGTTCTGTCCTGTGTTGGCTTCGGTGTTTAAATGTAACCCTGCTACATACTCCAAATTCATCTACAGTGATATTCTGCCTTGATTTTGGAGTAACTAATTCATCATTTAATCATGGTAACTAAGATCTGAAAAGAATTAATGCTTTTTATCAAAAGGAAAGGCAATTGATACCTGACAGGATGGGTTTCCTACCATTCCAGAGGCCGTAGGCATTCCAGAGTACTGTACATGAAACAGAAAACAGATAAAACATATTGAAGTGGGCAATGTTCACAGCCAGTGCAGCATTCAAGAAATCAATGGACTGGTGTTGACATGGCTCATGTTGTTACTCCTGGGCAAACCTAGGCAATTTCAATGAGAATGTGTATTTACAGAAAAAAATCACTTAACACAAACCACCAAGGCAAGATTGTGTTAAGTCTTTTAAGATCCTTCCATTTAAATATATGCAATTTGTATCAATTCTGAATTTAAATTTATATATGGAGTACATTCAGAATGAATCTTCCATTTAAATTTTCCTAGGGAGTAAAATAATTCAGTTTGTTTGAGTAAACTTGTACTCCGGAAAATTCAATTTATTGGAGTAAAACTGTACACAATTCAGTTTGTTGTTAATTTACAGAAAACAATCACTTAACACAAACCTAGAAAAATCAACATTTACTCCTACTCCATTGGTAAATTGAATGCAAACCTATGCACTTAAATTGACTGCAAGTTGTAGCAATTCTGAATTTAAATTGACATCAAGCAAAAGTTTACTCCATTTAAATGTTCATATTGTTCATACTCCAATTTACTTGTACTCCAACAATTTACTTTTATTCCAAAATTCTTAATATGTTTGCTTCTTGTACTCCAGCTCCAGCTCCAAACTCTGAATTTGGAAGATGAACTTCGACCTAAACTTTTCTCCACCAGAAGATGTGGATGAAGATGTGGGAGGAGAAGAGGAACATGTTGTTGGAGAAGAAGAGGATCAAGCTGTGGGAGAAGAAGAGGATCAAGCTATGGGAGAAGCAGTGGCAGAAGCAGGTAAACTGAATATATATTCTTAACTGAATATATATTTACATACTGCTTAAATGAATTTAAATGGACTTAACTGAATTTAAATGAACTTAAATTCAAATTCAGTTAAGTGGATTTAAATGGACTTAACTGAATTTGAATGCACTTGACTGAATATATATATATATATATATATATATATATATATATATATATATATATACATGCACTTAAGTGCATTCAAATTCAGTCAAGTGGATTTTACTGAATTTATATTCATCCATGTTCTCCAAGTGCACAATTTCCCTAATTTTCTTGTTGCATTGCTACTGTAGGTGCTCAACAAATACAGAGGAAGAGAAAATCACTAACAAATGAGAAGAGATACGCTGCTTACATGGCAATGCAAGCGCTAAGTATGAAGAGAGGTGGAGCTTTGAAAGGGAAGGATAAGCAGGACATGGCTGCATTGTTTCAAGTAGACATCCAGCTCATTCAAAGAATTTGGAAGACAGCAAAGAAACAGATTGCTCTTGGTCAACAGGTGGATGTATCAACCAAGAGGAAAGAAAGATGTGGCAGAAAAGCGGTCGATGGCTTTCTATCACAAATCTCAACAGTTCCACTAAATAGAAGGTCAAGCATAAGATCACTTGCTGCTGCACTGGGTGTCAGCCGCTCCACACTCCACAGGAAATTCCAGCTTAAAAAGATAAGGAGGCACTCCAACAGGGTAAAGCCTCCTTTGAAAGAGAAGAATAAGAGAGAAAGGGTTCAATTTTGCATGTCGATGCTTGACCAGACAACCCTAGGGAATGAAAGAATTTGCTTCAACACTATGCATAATATTGTGCATATTGATGAGAAATGGTTCCTTATGACGAAAAGGAACAGAAACTATTACCTAATGCCAGATGAAGAAGACCCGGTAAGACCAGTTCCAAACAAGATTGGAAAAGTTATGTTTCTCACAGCAGTTGCAAGGCCCAGATACGACGCTGAAGGGAATGTCACATTCTCAGGAAAGATCATGGTGAACAGAGAAGTCATGAGACGATACATGATTGAGAAAGTTGTTCCTGCAATAAAAGATGTGTGGCCCTTTGAAGATGTTGGACAAACAGTCTTCATCCAACAGGACAATGCAAGGACACATATTTTACCTAATGATGTTGAGTTCGCAGAAGCAGTGGCTGAGACCGGTATGGACATCAAACTAATGCAACAACCCCCAAATTCTCCTGACTTGAACGCTCTTGACCTTGGGTACTTCAGATCCCTAGAGTCTCTAACGGACTGCAGAGCCCCTACCACCATCCCTGAACTAATTCAAGGGGTACAAGAAGAATTCGATGACTATGAAGTTGGAAAACTGAACAGAATCTTCCTAACACTCCAAACATGTATGGTGGAAGTCATGAATCATGCAGGAGGAAATGCTTACAAAATTCCACACGTCAACAAACAAAGATTTGAAAGAGATGGAACTCTACCTCCTAGGATCCAGTTCCCACGTGAAGTGTACTACAATGCCCTAGAGAATCTAGAACAAGATGAACACTGAGGCTTGTGATGAGAGGCTGGATGGTGAAATGCTTGTGATGAGAGGCTGGATGGTGCTTGTGATGAGAGGCTGGATGGTGCTTGTGATGAGAGGCTGGATGGTGCTTGTGATGAGAGGCTGGATGATGAGATCCATATGTTTGTACTCCTTGTGATGAGAGACTTGTTATGTGATCCATATGTTTGTATGCATCATTGTGGATTTCTCATATGCATCATTGTGGATTTCTTAAAATTGTTTCTGAATTTTTTGTGTGGAGTAAACAAGAACTTTGTGAATTTTTGGAAGTTGTGTGGAGAGGAGACCCTGCGCAAAGTGGTCGGACCCTTCCCCAGACCCTGCGCAAGCGGGAGCTACATGCACTGGGGCTGCCCCTTTGTGTGGAGAGGAGACAAGGGAAGAAGAGAAGAGGAGACAAGAGAGGAGAGGGGAGGAGAGAATGAAATTATAAATTCCTACTGCTACTGCAAGTACAACAAACAACATGTTTTAACTAGATGACCACCGCTGCTACTGCAAGTAGTACAACATGTTTTAACTACTCTAACTGAAGTTTTACAATTTACTACAGCATGTTTTAACTACTCTACCAGAAGTTAAAACTACTCCAGTTGGAGTACAACAGTTGCATCAACAGCAACACATGAACAACCACTTCGACTTGAGACTACCACTCCTGTTGTACTCCATGAAGAACAAATTCCATTCCATATGAACAAGAAAAACAATCACATGAACAAGTAGGAGTATGACTCACACTTCAAATGAAGAACTACTACTACAGGAGCAAGAAAAATCACACTTCACATAAACAATTTCATTCCATTCCAGAACAGAGTGTGCATGCTTACAGTACTCCATGTTAGACATGTAACGTGTTGGGTATAGCGTTCGGTACAGTCTGGAGTCATGTACGTAGAAGATTGAGTTAGTTAGTTAGGAGTCCTCTCTTATCTCTCTATCTCTCTATCTCATGTAACCTCCCGTGTAATCCTCTCTATGGTTAGCCAGAGGCTGCCGCACCTTGTACCGAACCCTCCCAATCAATAAATACATCGCGGGTCTCCTTGTATGGAGATTGAGACGCTTCATCATACTTTGAAATGGTATACAGAGCAGGCCTCTTCCATCTCATCTAGCATATCATCTTCAACCTCCCACCCACCCATCGCATCCCTGTTCATCTTCCACCTTCCCACCGCCGCCATCCATCATGTCCACCTCCACTGCCCAAATTTCCTCTGGCCTAAACTACAACACCTCCGAGCCGCTCACCCGGACGAACTATGTTCTCTGGAGAGCGCAAGCGCGATCCCAGATACTGGGCGCTGGCTTGTATGGCTATATCGATCAAACCATCCAGGAGCCTCCCAAAACAATCACAACCAAAGATAAAGAGGGCAAGGACCAGGTCGTCCCCAACCCTGCATATGCTCCCTGGCTAGTCCAGGACCAGCAGATCGTCGCTTATCTTCTCCGAAATCTCTCCAAGGAGGTTCTCGTTCAGGTTGCCTCCCTTGAAACCTCTCACGCGATCTGGACTGCTCTTGCATCTATGTTTGCAGCTGTCTCATTATCACGTGCCAACAATCTTCGCGCCGCTCTCACCAATGCCCAGAAGGGCTCGCTGTCGGCCTCGGCATACTTCGGCCACATGCGCTCCCTCTCCGATGAACTCGCGGCGGCGGGCAGAGCTCTCGGGGAGGGGGAGATCATCTCCTTCATCATCGCAGGCCTTGACATGGACTACCAACCGATCATATCGACACTGGACGTTCGCGTTGAACCCATCACAGTCGACGCCCTCTTCTCCATGGTGGCCAACTTCGACCAGAGGGTCGAGATGTTCCACGGGAACGGCGCCGGGGGCTTCAAATCCTTGGCCAATCTCGCCTCTCGAGGGCGTGGCGGCGGCAAGGGCTCCTACCGCAACCAGAAGGGCAGTGGTGGCTCGCGTGGTGGCTACGGTGCCAGCAGCGGTGGTGGCGACTACAATCCTGGCGGCGGCTACAACCTTGGCGGCGGCTCTGCCGCTGGACACGGTGCCGGAAACGGTGGCGGTCATCATGGCGGATACCCTGATGGTGGCGGCGGCTACTATCATGGGGGTGGTGGCGGCGGCCACCACCAACAGCACCCTGACGGCAACAACAACAGGCGGGCTCCTCCTAACAGAGGGAGAGACTTCCAGGGCTATGAAGGTTATGAGGGTAAATGTCAAATATGCAAAAAAAACTAATCATCTTGCTCGAGATTGTGCTTGGCGTTACGCTGAGAAGAATTCTCAGCCTAAGAAAGTTGCAGCTGCCGCCGATGCCTCGTATGGTGTCGATACAAATTGGTACATGGACACAGGGGCAACAAACCACATCACGGGAGAATTGGAGAAATTAACCATGCATGAAAAGTACCGTGGCAATGATCAAGTTTACACCGCTGCAAACGGTGCAGGTATGGAAATTAGTCATATTGATAAATCACTTATCAGAACCCCACACAAAAATCTTGAGCTAAACAGAATCCTGCATGTCCCTAATGCTTCCAAAACTTTGCTATCTGTTCATAGAATTGCTCTTGACAACAATGTTTTTCTAGAGTTTCACCCGTTCTTCTTTTTGATCAAGGATCAGGATCAGGTCTGTGTGCAAGGGCTCTATGCTTTGCTTCCTCAATATTGTCAGTTCAATAAACAAGTGTACGGTGCCATCAAGCTCTCTGCTGAAAGGTGGCATAGTCGTTTAGGTCATCCTTCTTTTGCCACTGTTCATCAAATTCTTGGTAGAAATAAACTCCCAGTTGTTGGTGAGCGAGATTCTGAAACTATTTGTGATTCATGTCAACGAGCAAAAAGTCATCAATTGCCTTATCCTGTATCAACTAGTGTGTCAACCAAACCTTTGCAACTGATTTTTTCTGATGTATGGGGTCCAGCACCCACATCTGTTGGTAGACATTCCTATTACATTAGTTTCATTGATGACTATAGCAAATATACGTGGATCTATCTTCTTAAGAAACGTGCTGATGTGTTTCAAGTCTTTCACAACTTTCAAGCACTTGTTGAACGAAAGTTTAATAGCAAAATTATTGTTGTGCAGTCAGACTGGGGTGGTGAGTATGAGAAACTCAACTCCTTTCAAAAAATTGGAATCTCTCGTCACGTTTCATGCCCTCATGCTCACCAGCAAAACGGCTCTGCCAAGCGCAAGCACAGACACATTGTTGAAGTAGGTCTAGCCATCCTAGCTTCAGCTTCCATGCCATTAAAATTCTGGGATGAAGCCTTTCTTACCGCCGTTCACCTCATTAATATGTGGCCTAGTCGAGTCATTTCCAATGAAACTCCAACTAAACGGCTTTTGATGTCACACCGGATTACACCACTCTTCGAGTCTTTGGTTGTGCCTGTTGGCCCAACCTTCGACCCTACAACACCCGTAAGCTTATGTATCGCTCCAAACAGTGCGCGTTCCTTGGCTATAGTATACAACACAAGGGTGTTAAATGTCTTGATGTGTCCACCGGTCGTGTTTACATATCTCGTGATGTCGTTTTTGACGAGACACAATTTCCTTTCGCTAAACTCCACCCAAACGCCGGTGCTCTTCTCAGAAAGGAAATCCTCCTCCTTCCTCCTCATCTTTCCAGGGTTGATCGTGTGGGTCATGATACTAGTGATGAATCAATTTTGACTAATTCTCCTGACATACCCTCTGAATTTTCTGATACAGGGCGACACAACAGTGCAACTTCTGGTACAGATGACGGTGTTTTTATTCCTATTATTGCACCCCGGGCTGTTGCAGCAGATCCCACCGGATCCTCCTCGGGATCGGTGTGTCAGCCCGCGCCCGCACGGACTGAATCAGCAACGGGATCCGCGCCTCCGAATCAGCGCCCCTCCGATCCCGCCACGCGGTCGACCGCGCCCGAGCTGGTCTCCTCAGGTGCGACCCGCCAATCGCCTTCGGGAGACACTCCGACTGAGCGCTACGCACCCACCCCGCTGGTCTATTCCAGGCGGGCCCCGTCATCCACTATCCCGCATGCAGCCGGGCCAGGTGGGCCTGGTGCGCGTCCCGAGTCTGCTCCGGTCGGGCGCCCTGGATCTTCTGTGTGTCCTGGGCTGTCATCATCATCATCTCCCGCCGCAGAAGATCCGGTATCTGCCTCGTCACCAGCCGGGTCCCCTGCCTCCGGATCGCCTGCCTCGGGATCGCTGGATCCTCCTGTTCAGGAGCAGGTTGCCTCTCCTGGATCATCTGTGGCTGTGCCAGCGCCCCCTTCACCACCCCGTACACGTCTTCGAGATGGTACAATTCAACCGGTTCATTACAAAACTAAGTTTGGTTTGGCCGTGTCACCTGTTTCTGCAGAAGAGCCACGCACTGTCTCCGCTACACTTGCTGATCCGAAGTGGGCCAAAGCCATGCATGAGGAATTTTGTGCTCTTCAGCAAAACCACACGTGGCATCTTGTTCCTTCATGTCCAGGTCTTAATGTCATTCACTGTAAGTGGGTTTTCCGTATCAAATGACGGTCAGATGGTACTATTGATCGTTACAAAGCTAGATTGGTTGCCAAAGGTTTCAAACAGAGGTATGGGCTTGATTATGAGGACACTTTCAGTCCTGTTGTTAAAGCTGCTACTATTCGTCCTGTCCTATCCATTGCTGTGTCATGAGGTTGGAGTCTTCGCCAGCTAGATGTCAAGAATGCGTTTCTTCATGGTGTTCTGGAAGAGGAAGTCTACATGAAGCAACCTCCTGGTTTTGCGGACCCAGACAAACCAACTCATATCTGCCGGCTTGACAAATCACTTTATGGTCTGAAACAGGCTCCCCGAGCATGGTATTCTCGCTTGAGTTCCAAGTTGCAAACCCTTGGCTTTGTTTACTCTAAATCTGACACCTCTCTGCTTATCTACAATAAATGCAATACAGTATATTTGTGCTCATTTATGTTGATGATATTATTGTCACAAGCTCATCTGCTGAGGCAGTTACAGCTCTGCTCAAAGACTTGAAATCTGAGTTTGCTCTAAAAGATCTTGGTGACTTGCACTATTTTCTTGGCATTGAGGTCAAACGCAATACTGAAGGTGGTCTTCATCTCTCTCAAGAAAAGTATGCAACTGATCTTCTGAGCAAGGCCGGGCTCCAAGGTTGTAAACCATCCACAACTCCATTATCCAGTTCTGAGAAATTGTCACTTGTGGAGGGTACACCTTTGAGTCATGAGGATAGCACAAAATACAGGAGCTTGGTAGGTGCACTTCAGTACTTGACACTTACTAGGCCTGACATCTCCTTTGCAGTAAATAAAGTGTGTCAGTTTCTTCATGCACCCACTTCTAGTCATTGGACTGCTACTAAACGTATACTGAGATATGTCAAGCATACTCTAAGTGTTGGTCTCACCTTCACTAAGTCATCTTCCACTCTAGTCAGTGCATTTTCTGACTCTGATTGGGCAGGCTGCTTGGATGATAGAAGATCGACAGGTGGTTTTGCAGTGTTTTATGGACCTAATCTAATTTCATGGTGTGCAAAGATGCAGGCAACAGCAGAAATTATATGGGTTAAGGCTATCATCAATGAACTTGGCATATGTCATACACAGACTCCATGCCTTTGGTGTGACAATTTGGGTGCTACATATCTCTCTACAAATCCTGTCTTTCATGCCCGTACCAAGCACATTGAGATTGATTACCACTTTGTGAGAGAAAGAGTTGCAAGGAAAGAATTGGAAGTACGGTTTGTGCCATCCAGAGACCAAGTTGCTGATGGATTTACAAAGGCCTTGTCTACAGGACCATTTGAAGAATTTAAACGTAATCTGAACTTGCGGAGTTCAGATTAAGGGAGAGTGTTAGACATGTAACATGTTGGGTATAGCGTTCGGTACAGTCTGGAGTCATGTACGTAGAAGATTGAGTTAGTTAGTTAGGAGTCCTCTCTTATCTCTCTATCTCTCTATCTCATGTAACCTCCCGTGTAATCCTCTTTATGGTTAGCCAGAGGCTGCCGCACCTTGTACCGAACCCTCCCAATCAATAAATACATCGCGGGTCTCCTTGTATGGAGATTGAGACGCTTCATCATACTTTGACACTCCAGAGAGTGTCGATCCACAGAGGGGTCTTCTTCAGACATGGTGCATACAGCAGCAGTAGCAGCAGCAGCATCGATCCATCGTCTTGGACTGCAACAACGCAAAGAGAAAAGAAAGCTTACTCGAATTACTCCAATACTCCTCCATCATGTACAACAAGCAAGCATACAACAAGCAAAAATCTTCTTTTGTTCCCTACAAATGTACAGCAAGCAATCAAGTTACCTACAAATGTACAGCAAGCAAGAATGCAAGCAAGTCACTAGAGCAGTACTCCTTTTGTTCCCTTTGTTCCTCACAAGCAAAAAAGCAGATCTGAAGCACAAGCACAAGCTTTAGTGAGCTCGGTAAAACTTCACTACTTGCACATCACTAGAAGCATATGTCAATGGAGTAAAATTCAGTAAACATCACAAGGAGCAGCCAAAAGTTCACAGGAAAAATTCAGTGAACAGCACTGCAAGCAAAATTCAGTAATGTTTACTCCATCACAAGAACTTTACTGGACTTGAGCTCCATCATAACTTCACAAGATCTAAAGCAGCAGCATCACTAGAGCAGAACTACTACACCAACACCATCACTAGAGCAGAAATACAGTAGCATCATCGGAGCAGAACCACTCCATCGCAGCATCACTTAAGTAGCAGCATCAGTACAGAGGACAAGCACAAGGACTCACCGTCGTGGTAGTGGCCGCCATAGTTGCTCCTCCCGCCGCTACAGTGCCGTCAACCGCTTCAGATCCAGCGCCACCGCCGCTGCTATGGTGCCCGCTTCAGATCCAGCGCAGCCGCCGTTGCTATGGTGCCCGCTTCAGATACAGCGCCGCCGCCGCCTCCGCACAAGTACCCATCGCCGCTTCAGATGTGCCGGAGTAAAAAAAAGCAATCTTTGGAAGAGAGGCGACGACACCAGACGAGCAAAGGGGACGACGCCATCTTTGGAGGGGAGAGGAGACGCCGGCTAGAGGGAGGCTCGACGACGCCGGCGAGAGGGAGTCGGCGGCGACGACGCCGGGGAGGAGTGGGTGAGCTAGGGATTTGGGGCTGTCGGAGAGAGGAACGCGAGAGGAGTGGGAGCTGTCCCGAGACGAGAGGAGAGGGAGCGGTCGCGAGGGCAAAAGTGGAAACGTCAAAAATTTCGTTACGCTCGGGAAATTGTACGTGAGGAGGAAAAACGTCCTACATTTTGGAACGGAGGGAGTATTTTAGAACGAAGCGACTATATGTTTAATTTAATGCATGTCTCTACACTACTACTTTGGTCCTGGTTTATTTGTTCCCTTATTATTTCGTGTCAAATTTTGACCATAGATTTAATTCAAAATGTTAATACATGTCATAAAAAATATTATCATTGAAAACTATGTTTAAATACAAATCCAATGATATAATTTTTAATGACATGCATTAACATTTTTAATGATACAAATCCAGGTGTTTCTAGACATATTCAATTGTATTAAAGGGAAATTCCCTATCAAATATTTGGGGATTCCCTTGCATTTTGATAAACTTAGGAGAGAAGATTTGCAACCCCTTGTTGATGCTCTGCTGGCTAGGATGGCTAGCTGGAGGGGTAAATTACTTTCATTATTAGGCAGAGTTACTTTAGTGAAAACCTGCCTAGCCAACATCCCTATTTACATGCTATCCTTTTTTAAATTCCCTAAATGGGCAATTACTTTGGTTAACTCTCAACTAGCTAATTGCCTCTGGAGTGATGAGGAAGGAAATCATAGAATTCACTTAGCTAACTGGCAATCTGTGTGTATGAGAAAAGAATTTGGGGGCATGGGGATCCCGAATTTGCAGGATTTAAACCTGTGCTTAATAGGGTCTTGGATTAAAAGATATATTTTTAGTGAAGGTTCTTTTTGGAAGAGAGTTATGGACTCCAAATACAATACCAAGAGACCTAATATCCTTTGCTGTAATGACCCTCACCCATCACAATTTTGGAAAGGGGTAATGTGGGCTATGAAAGTAGTTAAACTGGGATACAAATGGTCTGTTGGGAATGGTAGATCTGTTAGGTTTTGGGAGGATATTTGGTTCGGTAACTCCCCACTTGCCACCCAGTTCTGGGATTTGTATTGTATAGTTAATGAGAAAAACAAAACCATTGCAGATACCTGGGATGGAGATATCCTAAAAATTTCCTTTAGAAGGAATTTTGATGAGGTGTTAATGCAACAATGGTTTGATCTAGAATCCGTTGCCAAATCGATTACTTTTACTGACCAGGAAGATAATTTGATTTGGCAATATGAATCTAAAGGCACCTATTCCTCTAAGTCTTTGTATGCTATTATTAACTTTAGAGGGGTGCAACCTATTTACACACCTGTGGTGTGGAGATTGAAAGTACCACCCAGGGTGCAGGGTTTTCTTTGGTTGTTTTCACAGAATAAAATTATGACCTGTGATAACCTAAGAAAAAGAGGCATACCCAAGCCTCTGGAATGTGTTCACTGTAAGGAAATAGAATCAGTTCACCATCTTTTTTTTGACTGTGTGGTTGCTAGGTTAATGTGGAAAGAGGTAGAGATTATTTTTGATAAAACTTTCCGTTCTTTCGGTGAGTTAGCTGCTTGCTGGCTCTGTGAGAAGAGATTTGCCCATCTGAATGTAGTTTCTTCTGCTGTCCTTTGGGGTCTGTGGAATACTAGAAACTCCATTGAGTTTAATAGAACTAAATGGATTTCTGTCAAACAGGTCTGGCAGAAGATAAGTTCATACTTGGGGGACTGGACGAAACTGCACAAGGAGCTACAGGAAGGGGCGCTGAAACTCTTCAGAGACCACATGTTGAGAAAGCTGAGATCACCGCTGGAACTGGAACCAGACTGAGATGCTGTGAAACTGCGAAACAACTTTCCTGGTCCAAAAACATCCACGGGATGTCACATGGAGGGCGTGCTACCCTGGAGCAAGTAAAAGAGAACCCAAGGCTGGTGGAAGAAGTTCATGTGGTCTTCTTCCCCATGAGCTGATTTAGCCAGTTCTAGATGAGATCTAGTTTTATCCTATCTTTTATCTTTTGATACTCCAGTAGACTACTAGTAGGGGGTAGAATATCTTTGCTAGTGGCGGCTGTTGCCATATTTGATCAGTGTTTGAAACCTGGTGTCATTGCCAGAAGACCTGTATGCGTGTTTGGTTTCGTTTTCTATGAAAATGGAGCTGGGGGTGCTCCCCTTTGATCGGAAAAAAACATTTTTGTCAGTTAAATCTATAGTCAAATTTTGACACAAAATACGAAGATGACCAATTAACCAGGACAGGTAGTACTCCAGTCCATACGAACACAACAAATGCTACACCCGACCTCACATCATCCCATAATTAGGTGAATTTATTAAAATCGTAATCCCTGCTTCCTCCTTGCTAAATTGCACCCCAAATGTCAATTCTTCGCCGAAACAAAAGAGCAAGTTTATACATCTATCAGTGTCGCTATGTACTGTGCATGGATGGCATATGCTCTTGTGCCGTGATGTGGTTCTCTTGCTATTAATCCTATGTAAATACGTGGAGTGTATAGCTAGAGACAGATAGGGATGTTTATTTTATTCAAATCAAAGTGAGAAAAGGACGGACATGAACATTGCATTGTCTCTTCTATACCTAGCTAGCGCCGAAGCATGTGGACGTGCGTCTTGTCTGTGCCACCATTTCCAAACAAAAATAAAAACATACTCCTTCTATTCCCAAATGTAAGTTTTAGAGATTGCAACAAAGGACTACATACGAAACAAAATGAGTGAATCTACAATCTAAAATATGTCTATATACAATTTAAAATATGTTTATATACATCCGTACATTTTAGTCTATTTGAAATCTCCAAAAAGAATTATATTTAGGAATGAAGGTAGTACTTTTGTGACTATGAGAAAAGACGAATATTATTAGTAAGAATTGCAACTTTAACTAACTATAAGGAGCAACTCAAAAAAAGAGAATAACTATAAGGAGTAGCACAGTTTTGAAATCAAGTTCTGAATAATTCACTGCAAATGACTTGGTGAACTACTAAATCACTACAAATTTGCATGATTCTAGATCCTGCACTTCGAAAATTGTAAATCAAATAGCGGTCATAGGTATCACCGAACCAAAGATTGTCGATGCTCGCATGGAATGAAAGCGATAATGGGTATAGCTGTAGTTCTATTTCCTCTACTACACGTCCGGCCGCCTGTCAGGTTGCACCCTGCCAGACTATATATACATACGCCTACCTTCTCCTTCAACACACACTTAATTAGGTCCCTCAGTTTAGTTTTCATCTCTAACCTATCTTCTCGTTCAACACACTTACTCAGTTAGCTCTCATCTCAAGTATAGGACATTAATTAGGCTACCCATTTTTTTTTTGCAACTGCACAATAATTAACCATGGGCATGCACGCGAAGTCCAAGTCCAACCGCGAGGTGGTGGAGTCCGTGTACGCCTCACTGGCCTGCGGCGACGCCGCAGCCATGACGGTGTTGCTGGCGGCGGACCTGGACTGGTGGTTCCATGGGCCACGCCGGTGCCAGCATATGCGACGCATGCTAACAGGTGAGGCGGTGGGTGTCATGGCGTTTCGGTTCGCGCCAACGCGGCTGGTGGAGGTTGGCTCCACCACAGAAGGAGCCTCCTCCGGTCGTGAAAAGACGGTGGGTGTCCGGGTCCAAGCGTCAGCCTCGGAGTCGTAGGCGCAGAGATCGTACTGTGTAGTTCTTCCGGATCCCGAGCGAGAGCAAAGCGTGGCGATCATGTAGGCATCACACTGGTCGTCGCTCCTGGCGCTGCGGTAGCGCAGGATGCCGGTTTCGCCATGAGGCAGGTATCCCTCGGTGATGTCCGGGAACACGTCGGTGCCGGGGTGCGGAAGCCGTCTGAGGCTAGGAAGCTCATGGGCGAGGACCGGGGCGGGTAGACGAAGTTGAGGTAGTTGCTCGGCTCTTCGCCGTGGAGGGTGAAGCAGTGGTTCAGGCCGACGACGGCGAGGTTGCCCTCCGTGGCCAGTATCCTGGGCTCGTAGCAGAACTGGGTGGGTTCCCCGCTGCCATAGGACACGCAGAAGTACGAGATGCGCGGCGGCGGGGCGAGGCAGAAGGTGACCTGCAGTAGATCTCGCTTGCCGCGGGCGCCGTCCCGTCCTGCTCTCTTGACGACGGGGCACTGGGCGGAGGTGTGGTTGCGCGTGTCCATCATGTAGGCGGCGTTGTCGATCAGGGCTTCGCGCCGGTCCCAGGAATCCCGGGACTCCGCGTCGCCGTCGCCGCTTTCTGGCGGAGGACGCACGGACTCGTCGTGGTAGCTCTGGCCGAACATGGATGGAAAATCTTCTTGGTCTGAGTCAGACATCTCGATACGCCACTAGGTTTTTTGTGTGTGTCGGGGACTATCTATCTGACAATTTTTTTGTGTGTGGTTTTGCTATTGGTGCTGGACTCGGCAGAAGACCGGCACGGATTGTGGTCGGAGACGGACCGTATGTGGTACTAGAGCGCAGCCGAACCGCGCGCATGCAGAGGGGAGAGGAGGCTGACCCGATCCGTCTTGGACATGGTCGAGTCGATCATGTCGGGTAGCGTTCATCAGCTAGCTAGCTTAGGTATTGCGCGCGTGCCAAGCAACGTGCGTGTTCGCTAGTCGGTAGACGTGTTTTCGACTCGTTTCGACCGTCTCTTAATTAATTGCTACGCAGGTAGTAGCAGTATGGAGCCATCTTTCGCTCCGTCGGCTTGCTCCTTGCCAGAGTGCGTGGGACCCACTCTTCAGGTTTTTTAGGACCCGGCCAAGCATCCTCCGGATAGTGCTAAGAGCGACATCAAATAAACAGTTGTACTAAGTCTTAGTCGACTTAGACTTCGTCATGTCTTGGTCACCGCTATATTAGTTAGATCATACATTGAGATTCGTGCAAAATTTTCTTTTTTCTTTCTTACATGGTATGTCACTTGATTAAGACTTGGTTAAATCTCAGTCGACTAAGACCTAGCCACCTCCTCAAATAAATGGTCTTCTAAGGTTTAGAGATTCCACTACCTCCTGTCAATCTCTTAGGAGACCCAAGGTCACTAGTAAAGCGGTTTTGAATCTGTTCACTTATTGACTTGACTTGATTTGGGTCTGTTAGAGAGCAGATGGTTCTCAATTCCCTACATTTGCCTTTCCCTACTGTTCTAAGATGTTACGTTTCGTCCCCCCGCCCCCCCCCCCCAAAAAAAAAAAAAATCTGATCTGTCACTTATAGCTCGAAGGTCCCGCATGTGGTCGGAGCATACACATTCTTTTTATAGCGGGGTTTTCACATCCTCTGGTTTTTGTCGACATTGAACAAAGACATATGTTCCTCAACCCTATGTAGGGCGTGACTAGGACACATCTAGCTAGTCGAGCCAGACTATAGTCTACCTGAATATCTTTTCGTTTGCCATCAACTGATCACCAATGTCACGTAACAGTCACTCAAATACAGAGAAAGGTTAGGATGATGACTCCGGTGATTGATCCTCGTATGTATTTTTTCTCCGAGAACTGACCCGCCCCAACTTCTCGCTTGAATTGTTGTCGCGAGAGAATAAGTCTTAGCTCGCACTATCCGAGAATGTAGCCGGATTTTAAAGCTTGACTCTTTCCGTTATCTCCTGGGTTGGCTTATCTGCAAACCAAGTAGCGCAAGAAATAACTGTCTACCTCGACTCAAATAAAGGAGCATGCCCTTTCCTTTCTTTCTTTGTGATGGTGAATTGGGAGGCTGATCAATCTTTGGATTCAAGTTAGGTATATATACGTTGTTTTCAGCTCGGGCGTGTCGTGGCTCGCTCTTTTTTTTTACTTTGCAAGCAACGCAACCAAACTCCAATGGTGATTTTTTATCACAGACGCAGACACTCATGCATACGCACATACACTCATCCCGATGAACATACACTCCTACATAGATAGGTAGAGCAATCAAGGAGTGAGGATGCGTGGAACGCTATTCTGAACAAGAGTGACAGAAAGGATTAGTACAATAGCGCAAAGCTATTCAATGGGGATAAATGAGTTGTAGTCATTAAATGTCCAATGCTTTTGTCTGAAGTAATTCTTAATAATTGGGATAACCTCATGCAATGGTAAGGGCCATCGGTTGGACAACAGACTCTCGACACAGGTCGTGACCGGTCGTGACGCGCTTTGGACACATCCCCCACTTCATTGTGTTGTAAGTGTTGGAAATATGCCCTAGAGGAAATAATATAGTATTATTATATTTCCATACTCATAATTAAGAGTTTATATTCTATGCTATAACTGTTATGATCCTGCAATATGCACATGTGGAATGATAAACGGTAAAATAAGTTTCCTAGTCTCGCCTCTAAGACTAGCTCAAGTGTTGTTGGTGATCATATTTTTTGGATTTTAGGATATCGCTAACTATAACGATAGTCCTAAAACAATTTGGATAATATGAAGTTAGAAGAATGATCATATTGAATTGACGCAAAACTTGTTTGTTATACTTTTAGATAAAATCGTCACAAGTCAATTGTTATAACACGAAGAGTTAACGTGTGATTTAGTTCCTTAGACCATGAGAGTAACGTAGTCACTTCAAACCGTACAATGAACTTTGGGGTTGCTCAAACGTCATTTATAACACGGTGATCATACCGACAACTTACAAGTTCATCGGAAAGTTTGACAAGGAATTAGATAGCTCGAGAGTGGAATTTGCTCCTCCGACGATGGATAGATATTCTTAGGGCCCTCTCAGTGTTACGGCATCCGTCATTGTCCGGCCAGACACAGGTGATTATGCCACGAAGATGCCGGAACATGTCAACGATAAAGAAGAACAAAATTCATAAAGAGGAGACCAGTATAGTGGGAATATGTATGACTCAAGAGGATACCGATATATCTCACATCAGGTTTTGTAAAGTATTGTGAAGCAAATGGAATAACACATGATAACCAAAAGGTTCAGTCGAATGTCATTCGTGTACTCATAGGGCTCGGTATGGACGTCCACAGTTCTGCTATCAGTCATTGAACAAAGGGGTTTTCTTCATGTCTATGTTTTACCAAACCTACATGGTCACAAGTTTAAGGTAATCACGATCTACTAGGTGTTAGTGGGACAGCAGTAATGAGAAAATGATTATGAAATCATTTCATTAATATTCGAAGTAGTTTCGAGAGGAACAGGAAGCGTTTCGGGGTTTACCGGGTAATACCAATAAATTATATATAGGTGGAAATAGTTTCCCGTGATGGTAAATTAATATTAAAAGGCTCTAAATATGATTAGGAGGATTTTATATTTATTTAAATATCAACGGGCCTTAAAAGGCTAAGCGGTGGAATGTTACTTGGGCCACTTGGGCCTGAATAGGAGGTGGCGCCCCTTCCCCTTGTCGAAGGAAGGGGGAGGCCGAATTGGAGGTGTCTCCCTGCTCTTGGACGGCCAAGGGTGGGGGCATTCCCCCTTGTGTGGTGTCCCCTCCCCTCCTCCAACCTATATATACTAGAGGTTTTGACACTTATGATGACACAAGTTTTGGAGCCTCCACTAGTTCTCTGCTTCTAGTTCTAGTTGATCCAATTAGAGCTAGGCCTAGATCCTCTAATCCTCATAATTAGAAGCAGGGTTTGGTTTTAATATCATCCCTCTAATTCTTCGGCGAAGATTAGCTCTCGACGACGAAGCACTGCCGGATCATGAAGATTACACCGTTGCAATCTCTAGAGAGGCCATGCTTTCGGTCTTACGTTCGAGGGATCATTCATTGATGGTTCCAGCGACTTCAAGGATGGTCTACACTGACTCGTATTCTTATGCTGCAACTCGGAGTTTGTAACGATCTGTTCTAAACCATTATTGCATCTTCATAATGTTCCTGGTTGATCGCAGGATGATTTTGTTTTGTTTTCTACTACTTATCCCAATAGTAGCACCATGAGCGGTTGTATGAGTAGATGCCTATTCGATCTAGATCACATGTGGACGTGAGGGTTTGATGTTCTTTCTATGCTTCTCTGAAGTGTTGCTTCGGTTCAGTTTATCGACGACATGATGTAGCTTTGTACAAGGTTCTGACAATCGATTGGATCTGGTTGTCCATGATCTTCTAACAGTTCTTTGGACTTCATCATAGTCAAGAATAGTGAACTATCGCAAACACGAGAGTGCAATGAAGATGTTCGATCTTCTAGGGGGTCATGAGTATTGACGTAGTTTAGTGTGGGCCTAGAGATTTTTAATTAAGTCTCTTCCCTCCTACATCCCAGAAGTTAATCTAGGAACAAGAATTATCGCCTTGATGGTGGACGTAGGTAGCTATAGTTATCTGAAAACCCTCGAAGCCATGTAATTATAATTTTCCAATCCTATTAGAGGTCATCTAACTTGGTTTTGCAGGTTGCATGTGATGTGGTACATCCTTCGTCATGATAATGAGTTTATGTATAAGATGGTTATATGTTTTAATGTTAAGTGACATGCACGTCACAGTACGACATGATGGCTGAAGCCAAGGTATTGTCATTTTTATGACCTGCATGTCAACCTCGTTATTTATTTGACAGAAGTAACACAGAGGACCCCAGAGCTTCACCCAGCGTAGGAGACCAAAAGTGTTGTCACGACAGTAGTTTTCAGATTGGTGCCACAACGACATTTTTCAGAAATTTTCATGAAGACCGCAGAGGATCATGGAGACGTTCCCGACCCAGGGTTATAAAATATCATGCTATTATGAATGTCTGAGATCTTTATCCCTTGGTTGTTTGCACCCTTTGATTGCACAGTAGTCAATTATTAGGGTGATCTCTCACATGAAAATATAAAGTAGTTAGTGCTCTTCCTAGTGTAGCAACCGTCTACAACACGTAGCTTTTCGGAGTGGGTCATGCTAACATGAGTACAAACAAAGGGTGAAGTGTAAGGCGGGTGAAGGTAAGACCTCACAGCAAAAACACTCGGTTATCTTGAAGTTCTGGCAGAAACGTTCTGAGCTCTGAGCACAAAGCATCGAAAGATGAACAAGAGTCGCATGAAGATATGTTCGGCAAGTTTGCCTACTGGTTGATGTTCACGTCATCGGCAATGCTACCATCAATGGTTGTGAATAAGCTCACGATCTTGAATCACTCACTTTGAATTATGAGAGATATTTATTTGAGTGGAAGCACACTCAACTTAGCCTCTATGTTAGATAAAGAAAAGTTGGCTGCAAATAGTGGAAACTATGCGGATTGGGTCCGGAACCTGAGATTTGTTCTCATGAGGGCTAAGAAAGAGTATCTGCTGGATCAACCCCTAGGTGATCCTCCTGTGCCAGGAGTGTTGCAGGAAATTACAGATGCTTCCACTGCCCGTAGTGATGATCATGAATCAGTCCAGTGCCTTATGCTGACTTGCATGGATTGTGAGTTACAAAAACATTTTGAACGATCCAATACACAGTTTATAATTTGGTCACTGGATGCTCTATATAAGAAGCAGGCAAGTACCAAATGTTTTGAAATAACCAAGGCCTTGATTGAATACAATATGTCAGAAGGTTCCTCAATGAGTGAGCATATAGTAAAACTAGGTAGCTATGTTGATAGACTTCCTGCTCTAGAATTTGAAATTCCTCCAACACTCGGTACAGATATTGTGCTTGCTTCACTCCCTTCATCTTACGATGGTTCTATCATGAATTACAACTTAACTGGGATGGAGGAAAGTGCAAATGAGTTGTTTGCTATGCTCAAAACCGCGGAAGCTGTAATGCAGAAGAACAAACAAGTGTTGATGGTCAATCAGATCGCTAATTTCAGGAAGAAGGGCAAGTCCAAAAACAAGTCTACTGGCGCCGGTATGACCGTGTCTCAGAAGAGAAACAAGGGCGGGGCCACTAAGAAGACTGAATGTTTCTACAGCTAGCAGAAAGGACACTGGAAGTGCAACTACAAGAAAACTTGGCGGGTAAGAAGAAGAACGGTGCTTCTGGTAAAGGTATAAAAGTTATACAAAGTTAATGTTATTTGACTTGTTAATTTCTTGTAATTCATGGGTATGGTTGCTCTCATTTGCAATCCGATGCACGGACTGCATAAAGCTTGCAAGTTGAGAAGGAATGAAGTCATGAAGCAAGCCGGGAATGGTGATAGGATCGCTGCTGAAGACTGTCAAAGTCATGTCTTTTAGTTTATCTTCTACATTTACCTTAGAACTTAATAAATGTTATTTCATTCAAAAGTTGTGTAAGAACATTATCTCTGGATTATGTTTAATAAGAGACATTTATACTTAGGGAACCAGAAGCAATGAAACTACTGATGGCTAGCGTTTCCTCGGGCTAGTCCCCCATCGTTCGATTGAAATCTTTGAAATCATCAGATTGATCCACAAATACGTGCATGCATCAACATTTTTAGTAACCCGTGATTTTCTTCCACCAAATAAATATATAAATTAATGCTTCCCAGAAATTACGTTCAAATCTTCATTTTCCTTTTTCCTATTTTGGTAAGTTGTGATTGTTTCCAAACAAACAAATACAGAAACTAGTGCTTCCCAGAAACTAGAGATTTTCTTCTATCTAAGAAATAAAGGTTTCTGCAGATCTTTTTTCTACGGAAACACTAACGCCCACACGTGCGGGCGTTCCCCAACTCACCCACACGCCTGGATCGTCGTTCATTGTCTTTTGCATGAATCTTGACATGAAAAGGTGGATTTGGTGTGCCACGTAGGATGGGTTGGTGTATGGGCGTTGGAGAGTTTGCCCACACGCCCGCACCACACTATTTGCCAGCTGCGCTGTGTGGGCGAACTAGTTTCTACCCACACAGCCACCACCTAGGTCATGCACGCGTGGGCGAACTTCTTTTCGCCCCACACGACACTCCTATGTTGTGGATGGCAACTGCAGTTACGCGAACGTGGCAACTCGGTACACACACATGGCAATTGTGATTCTTTGCTAGACGGCAACTGCAGTTGCGCGTACGTGGCAACCAGATAAACACACATGACAACTGTGATTAACAATACATGACAACTATGGTTGGACCACACGTGGCAACTAGGTAAACACACATGAAAACTACTATTTGACCATATGTGGCAAGTAGTTAATCACACACGGCAACTACGGTTTGATTACACGCGACAACTATCATAAATTAGACATGACAACTATAGTTAACCAAAATAGATAGAGTTGCCATGCTTTTAAAACTACACTTGCCATCCCGGATAACTACATCTGCCAACCAGGATGGTAACTAAATCGTCATCCCGCGGGGTACCTAACATAGCTGTGCCAGGACGTGTGGGCATTTTACTTCGTGCCACACGCGCGGGATGGAGATGCGTAGTACTTGTTGGGCGTGTGGCATGAAGTAGCCGCGCCCACACGTGCGGGTAATTCTAATGTCCGCCCAGACACAACTCATGTGGGCTGCCTCCTGCTCACACCATACACCGTGTGTGGGCACATATCAAATATACCACACGTGTGTTGAATATGGCGTCCTTTTTCTATAGTGCAAAGATGGCGTGGAAAATTTATTTTTTGTCGATGGAAGCATCTTGCGACGGAAACATATTGTTTGATAATATGGTAGAAATATTTGTTTCAATGAAGCATTATTTCAATGTTGTGGTACCATTTTTAGATGCTTTGGAAACTTCCTTTTGTGTAACAGACACTATATATTCATGTTTGATGAACCATTTGCTTTGCAATGGAAATTATATGGATCAACGACACGAATATACACTGATGAAAATTCATTTGATATGAAAACTTTTCGATGCATGCGCTGAACTAGCATCATGGGAAGACTGGTCTCCACTGCATCCACTCAACATTGTTGCAAGAATATTTGCTTCCAAGACCAAATAATTACTTCCAAGGATATTTTTCCTACCAGAATTATTAACCATTGAAAAGTTGCATTGGTTTGAAAAAATAGAACTATTGCTTTCAAAGAAACTAAAATATGAATCCGAAAAATTAGAATTTGCTTCCATAAAACATGGCATCTGGGCATGGTTCAAACACGACCAGGCCAATGGAAACCATTCTTCCTTTTGATGCTTGTCGTGCTTCATTGCGATGGTAATCTTGCTTTTATTGATGGCGGATGTGTGTCCTTCTAATGCTGGCCATGCATGGTAGACATGCTTCCTTCTGATGCTGGCTGTGATTCATCGCGATGGTAGTCATGCTTCCTTCCAATGTTGGTCATGCTTCCTTGAGATGGTAGTCATGCTTCCTTGTGATGGCAGCCTTACTTTATTGCGATGTTGGCCATACCTAGCCATGGTAGCATGTCGTGCTGAACAAACTGATAATGGACAGTCTCACGTGCACTATGAGCTCCACATCATCAATGAGGCAACTAAATCTTGGGCTTAGTGCACTCGACAACATTGCACCATCATCCGCATTGTGCTTGATACATAGAAGCATGCCTTGAATTAGATGCATCCAATACAGTAGAAGCAATTCACTTAAGGAAACAACATCAGCAATGGTTGAATCTGACATATGTAGTGGTTGAATAGCATGCTTGTACAAAAAGAGAAGCAAACAACTACAAAGTTTGAAGCAAAAGTTTGTTGTTGTACAAACATATGTGAGAGACAAAATTATGAAGCACACTTGACACAAAGAAGCAATCTAACGCTATCACAACATACACGATGGAAGTGAAGGAAATATGCCTTAAATGCAATAATAAAGTTATTATTTATTTCCTTATATCATGATAAATTTTTATTATTCATGCTAGAATTGTATTAACCGGAAACATAATACATGTGTGAATACATAGACAAACAAAGTGTCACTAGTATGCCTTTACTTGACTAGCTTATTAATAAAAGATGGTTATGTTTCCTAACCATAGACATGTGTTGTCATTTGATTAACGGGATCACATCATTAGGAGAATGATGTGATTGACATGACCCATTCCGTTAGCTTAGCACCCGATCGTTTAGTATGTTGCTATTGCTTTCTTCATGACTTATACACGTTCCTATGACTATGAGATTATGCAACTCCCGTTTACCGGAGGAACACTTTGTGTGCTACCAAACGTCACAACGTAACTGAGTGATTATAAAGGAGCTCTATAGGTTTCTCCGAAGGTACATGTTGGGTTGGCGTATTTCGAGATTAGGATTTGTCACTCCGATTGTCGGAGAGGTATCTCTGGGCCCTCTTGGTAATACACATCACTTAAGCCTTGCAAGCATTGCAACTAATAAGTTAGTTGCGGGATGATGTATTACGGAACGAGTAAAGAGACTTGCCGATAACGAGATTGAACTAGGTATTGAGATACCGACGATCGAATCTCGGGCAAGTAACATACCGATGACAAAGGGAACAACGTATGTTGTTATGCGATCTGACCGATAAAGATCTTCGTAGAATATGTAGGAGCCAATATGAGCATCCAGGTTCCGCTATTGTTTATTGACCGGAGACATGTCTCGGTCATGTCTACATTGTTCTCGAACCCGTAGGGTCCGCACGCTTAAAGTTGCAATGACAGTTTCATTATGAGTTTATATGTTTTGATGTACCGAAGGTTGTTCGGAGTCCCGGATGTGATCACGGACTTGGCGAGGAGTCTCGAAATGGTCGATACATAAAGATCGATATATTGGATGACTATATTTGGACATTGGAAAGGTTCCGGATGAGATTGGGACAATACCGGATCACCGGGAGGTTATCGGAACCCCTCGGGAGGTATATGGGCCTTATTGGGCCTTAGTGGAAAGGAGGGGAAAGGAGCAGGAGGGGGCGCCCCCCCCCCCAAGCCCAATCCGAATTGGGAGGGGGGCCGGCCCCCTTTCCTTCCTCCCTCCTTCCTCTTCCTTCCCTCTCCTACTCCTAATAGGAAAAGGGGGAGTCCTACTCCCGGTGGGAGTTGGACTCCCCCCCTTGGGCGCGCCACCCTCCTTGGCCGGCCCCTCCTCCACTCCTTTATATACCGAGGAGGGGGGCACCCCATAGACACACAAGTTGATCCTCGTGATCGTTCCTTAGCCGTGTGCGGTGCCCCCTCCACCATATTCCACCTCGGTCATATCGTAGCGGTGCTTAGGCGAAGCCCTGCGACGGTAGAACATCAAGATCGTCACCACGCCGTCGTGCTGACAGAACTCCTCCCCGACGCTTTGCTGGATCGGAGCCTGGGGATCATCGTCGAGCTGAACGTGTGCTAGAACTCGGAGGTGCCGTAGTTTCGGTGCTTGATCGGTCGGGCCGTGAAGACGTACGACTACATCAACCGCGTTGTTATAACGCTTCCGCTGTCGGTCTACGAGGGTACGTAGACAACACTCTCCCCTCTCGTTGCTATGCATCACCATGATCTTGCGTGTGCGTAGGAATTTTTTTGAAATTACTACGTTCCCCAACAGTGGCATCCGAGCCAGGTTTTATGCGTTGATGTTATATGCACGAGTAGAAGACAAGTGAGTTGTGGGCGATATAAGTCATACTGCTTACCAGCATGTCATACTTTGGTTCGACGGTATTGTTGGATGAAGCGGATGAAGGAAAAATGCCCTAGAGGCAATAATAAAGTTATTATTATTTCCTTATTTCATGATAAATGTTTATTATTCATGCTAGAATTGTATTAACCGGAAACATAATACATGTGTGAATATATAGACAAATAGAGTGTCACTAGTATGCCTCTACTTGACTAGCTCGTTGATCAAAGATGGTTATGTTTCCTAGCCATGGACAGAGAGTTGTCATTTGATTAACGGGATCACATCATTAGGAGAATGATGTGATTGACTTGACCCATTCCGTTAGCTTAGCACACGATCGTTTAGTATGTTGCTATTGCTTTCTTCATGACTTATACATGTTCCTATGACTATGAGATTATGCAACTCCCGTTTATCGAAGGAACACTTTGTGTGCTACCAAACGTCACAACGTAACTGGGTGATTATAAAGGTGCTCTACAGGTGTCTCCGAAGGTACATGTTGGGTTGGCGTATTTCGAGATTAGGATTTGTCACTACGATTGTCGGAGAGGTATCTCTGGGCCCTCTCGGTAACGCACATCACTTAAAGCCTTGCAAGCAATGCAACTAATGAGTTAGTTGCGGGATGATGTATTACAGAACGAGTAAAGAGACTTGCCAGTAACGAGATTGAACTAGGTATTGAGATACCGACGATCGAATCTCGGGCAAGTAACATAGCGATGACAAAGGGAACAACGTATGTTGTTATGAGGTCTGACCGATAAAGATCTTCGTAGAATATGTGGGAGCCAATATGAGCATCCATGTTCCGCTATTGATTATTGACCGGAGATGTGTCTCGGTCATGTCTACATTGTTCTCGAACCCGTAGGGTCCGCGCGCTTAAGGTTTCGATGACAGTTATATTATGAGTTTATGAGTTTTGATGTACCGAAGGAGTTCGGAGTCCCGGATGAGATCGGGGACATGACGAGGAGTCTTGAAATGGTCGAGACGTAAAGATCGATATATTGGACGACTATATTCGGACATCGGAAAGGTTCCGAGTGATTCGGGTATTTTTTGGGGTACCGGAGAGTTACGGGAATTCGTATTGGGCCTTAATGAGCCATACGGGAAAGGAGAAAAAGGCCCCAAAGGGTGGCCGCACCCCTCCCCATGGGCTAGTCCGAATTGGACTAGGGAGGGAGGGGGGCGCCCCCTTCCTTTCTTCTCCTTCTCCCTTCCCTTCTCCTACTCCCACAAGGAAAGGAGGAGTCCTACTCCCGGTGGGAGTAGGATTCCCCCCTTGGCGCGCCCTACTCCTAGCCGGCCGCCTCCCCCCTTGATCCTTTATATACGGAGGCGGGGGGCACCCCATAGGCACACAAGTTGATCTTCGTGATCGTTCCTTAGCCGTGTGCGGTGCCCCCCTCCACCATATTCCACCTCGGTCATATCGTAGCGGTGCTTAGGCGAAGCCCTGCGACGGTAGAACATCAAGATCGTCACCACGCCGTCGTGTTGACGGAACTCATCCCCGACACTTTGCCGGATCGGAGTCCGGGGATTGTCATCGAGCTGAACGTGTGCTAGAACTCGGAGGCACCGTAGTGTCGGTGCTTGGATCGGTCGGATCGGGAAGACGTACGACTACTTCCTCTATGTTGCGTCAACGCTTCCGCTTTGGTCTACGAGGGTACGTAGACACACTCTCCCCTCTCGTTGCTATGCATCACCATGATCTTGCGTGTGCGTAGGAATTTTTTTGAAATTACTACGTTCCCCAACAGTGGCATCCGAGCCTAGGTTTTATGTGTTGATGTCATATGCACGAGTATAACACAAGTGAGTTGTGGGCGATATAAGTCATACTGCTTACCAGCATGTCATACTTTGATTCGGCGGTATTGTTTGATGAAGTTGCCCGGACCGACATTACGCGTACGCTTACGCGAGACTGGTTCTAGCGACGTGCTTTGCACACAGGTGGCTGGCGGGTGTCAGTTTCTCCAACTTTAGTTGAACCGAGTGTGGCTACGCCCGGTCCTTGCGAAGGTTAAAACAACACCAACTTGACAAACTATCGTTGTGGTTTTGATGCGTAGGTAAGAACGGTTCTTGCTAAGCCCGTAGCAGCCACGTAAAACTTGCAACAACAAAGTAGAGGACGTCTAACTTGTTTTTGCAGGGCATGTTGTGATGTGATATGGTCAAGACATGATGCTAAATTTTATTGTATGAGATGATCATGTTTTGTAACTGAGTTATCGGCAACTGGCAGGAGCCATATGGTTGTCGCTTTATTGTATGCAATGCAATCGCCCTGTAATGCTTTACTTTATCACTAAGCGGTAGTGATAGTCGTAGAAGCATAAGATTGGCGAGACGACAATGATGCTACGATGGAGATCAAGGTGTCACGCCGGTGACGATTGTGGTCATGGAGGTGCTTCGGTGATGGAGATCACAAGCACAAGATGATGATGGCCATATCATATCACTTATATTGATTGCATGTGATGTTTATCTTTTATGCATCTTATCTTGCTTTGATTGACGGTAGCATTATAAGATGATCCCTCACTAAATTATCATAGTAAAAGTGTTCTCCCTGAGTATGCACCGTTGCGAAAGTTCTTCGTGCTAAGACACCACGTGATGATTGGGTGTGATAGGCTCTACGTTCAAATACAACGGGTGCAAAATAGTTGCACACGTGGAATACTCAGGTTAAACTTGACGAGCCTAGCATATAACAGATATGGCCTCGGAACACGAATACCTAAAGGTCGAGCGTGAATCATATAGTAGATATGATCAACATATTGATGTTCACCGTTGAAACTACTCCATCTCACGTGATGATCGGACATGGTTTAGTTGATATGGATCACGTAATCACTTAGAAGATTAGAGGGATGTCTATCTAAGTGGGAGTTCTTTAGTAATATGATTAATTGAACTTAAATTTATAATGAACTTAGTACCTGATAGTATTTTGCTTGTCTATGTTTGATTGTAGATAGATGGCTCGTGCTGTTTTTCCGTTGAATTTTAATGCGTTCCTTGAGAAAGCAAAGTTGAAAGATGATGGTAGCAATTACACGGACTGGGTTCGTAACTTGATGATTATCCTCATTGCTGCACAGAAGAATTACGTCCTGGAAGCACCGCTGGGTGCCAGGCCTGCTGCTGGAGCAACACCAGATGTTATGAACGTCTGGCAGAGCAAAGCTGATGACTACTCTATAGTTCAGTGTGCCATGCTTTATGGCTTAGAACCGGATCTTCAACGACGTTTTAAACGTCATGGAGCATATGAGATGTTCCAGGAGTTGAAGGTGATATTTCAAGCAAATGCCCGAATTGAGAGATATGAAGTCTCCAATAAGTTCTACAGTTGCAAGATGGAGGAGAACAGTTCTGTCAGTGAACATATACTCAGAATGTCTGGGTATAACAATCACTTGATTCAACTGGGAGTTAATCTTTTGGATGATAGTGTCATTGACAGAATTCTCCAATCACTGCCACCAAGCTACAAGAGCTTCGTGATGAACTATAATATGCAAGGGATGGAGAAGACTATTCCCGAGCCCTTCGCGATGCTAAAAGCTGCGGAGGTACAAATCAAAAAGGAGCATCAAGTGTTGATGGTCAATAAGACCACTAGTTTCAAGAAAAAGGGCAAAGGGAAGAAGAAGGGGAACTTCAAGAAGAACAGCAAGCAAGTTGCTGCTCAGGAGAAGAAACCCAAGTCTGGACCTAAGCCTGAAACTGAGTGCTTCTACTGCAAGTAGACTGGTCACTGGAAGCGGAACTGCCCCAAGTATTTGGCGGATAAGAAGGATGGCAAGGTGAACAAAGGTATATGTGATATACATGTTATTGATGTGTACCTTACTAATGCTCACAGTAGCACCTGGGTATTTGATACTGGTTCCGTTGCTAATATTTGCAACTCGAAACAGGGACTACGGATTAAGCGAAGATTGGCTAAGGACGAGGTGACGATGCGCGTGGGAAATGGTTCCAAAGTCGATATGATCGCGGTCGGCACGCTACCTCTACATATACCTTCGGGATTAGTTTTAGACCTAAATAATTGTTATTTGGTGCCAGCGTTGAGCATGAACATTATATCTGGATCTTGTTTGATGCGAGACGGTTATTCATTTAAATCAGAGAATAATGATTGTTCTATTTATATGAGTAATATATTTTATGGTCATGCACCATTGAAGAATGGTCTATTTTTGTTGAATCTCGATAGTAGTGATACACATATTCATAATATTGAAGCCAAAAGATGCAGAGTTGATAATGATAGTGCAACTTATTTGTGGCACTGCCGTTTAGGTCATATCGGTGTAAAGCACATGAAGAAACTCCATACTGATGGACTTTTGGAATCACTTGATTATGAATCACTTGGTACTTGCGAACCGTGCCTCATGGGCAAGATGACTAAAACACCGTTCTCCGGTACTATGGAGAGAGCAACAGATTTGTTGGAGATCATACATACAGATGTATGTGGTCCAATGAATGTTGAGGCTCGTGGCGGATATCGTTATTTTCTCACCTTCACATATGATTTAAGCAGATACGGGTATATCTACTTAATGAAACATAAGTCTGAAACATTTGAAAAGTTCAAAGAATTTCAGAGTGAAGTTGAAAATCATCGTAACAAGAAAATAAAGTTTCTACGATCTGATCGTGGAGGAGAATATTTGAGTTACGAGTTTGGTCTACATTTAAAACAATGCGGAATAGTTTCGCAACTCACGCCACCTGGAATACCACAGCGTAATGGTGTGTCCGAATGTCGTAATCGTACTTTACTAGATATGGTGCGATCTATGATGTCTCTTACTGATTTACCGCTATCATTTTGGGGTTATGCTTTAGAGACGGCCGCATTCACGTTAAATAGGGCACCATCAAAATCCGTAGAGACGACGCCTTATGAATTATGGTTTGGCAAGAAACCAACGTTGTCGTTTCTGAAAGTTTGGGGCTGCGATGCTTATGTGAAAAAGCTTCAACCTGATAAGCTCGAACCCAAATCGGAGAAATGTGTCTTCATAGGATACCCAAAAGAAACTGTTGGGTACACCTTCTATCATAGATCTGAAGGCAAGACTTTTGTTGCTAAATTCGGAAACTTTCTAGAGAAGGAGTTTCTCGCGAAAGAAGTGAGTGGGAGGAAAGTAGAACTTAATGAGGTAATTGTACCTGCTCCCTTATTGGAAAGTAGCTCATCACAGAAATCTGTTCCTGTGACACCTACACCAATTAGGTGAGGAAGTTAATGATGTTGATCATGAAACTTTAGATCAAATTACTACTGAACATCGTAGATCAACCAAAGTAAGATCCGCGCCAGAGTGATACGGTAATCCTGTTCTGGAAGTCATGCTACTAGATCATGATGAACCTACGAACTATGAAGAAGCGATGGTGAGCCCAGATTCCGCAAAATGGCTTGAGGCCATGAAATCTGAGATGGGATCCATGTATGAGAACAAAGTGTGGACTTTGGTTGACTTGCCCGATGATCGGCAATCAATTGAGAATAAATGGATCTTGAAGAAGAAGACTGACGCTGACGGTAATGTTACTGTCTACAAAGCTCGACTTGTCGCGAAAGGTTTTCGACAAGTTCAAGGGATTGACTACGATGAGACCTTCTCACCCGTAGCGATGCTTAAGTCTGTCCGAATCATGTTAGCAATTGCCACATTTTATGATTATGAAATTTGGCAGATGGATGTCAAAACTGCATTCCTGAATGGATTTCTGGAAGAAGAATTGTATATGATGCAACCAGAAGGTTTTGTCGATCCAAAGGGAGCTAACAAAGTGTGCAAGATCCAGCGATCCATTTATGGACTGGTGCAAGCCTCTCGGAGTTGGAATAAACGCTTTGATAGTGTGATCAAAGCATTTGGTTTTGTACAGACTTTTGGAGAAGCCTATATTTACAAGAAAGTGAGTGGGAGCTCTGTAGCATTTCTGATATTATATGTGGATGACATATTGCTGATCGGAAATGATATAGAATTTCTGGATAGCATAAAGGGATACTTGAGTAAGAGTTTTTCAATGAAAGACCTCAGTGAAGCTGCTTACATATTGGGCATTAAGATCTATAGAGATAGATCAAGACGCTTAATTGGACTTTCACAAAGCACATACCTTGACAAAGTTTTGAAGAAGTTCAAAATGGATCAAGCAAAGAAAGGGTTCTTGCCTGTGTTACAAGGTGTGAAGTTGATTAAGACTCAATGGCCGACCACTGCAGAAGATAGAGAGAAGATGAAAGAAGTTCCCTATGCTTCAGCCATAGGCTCTATCATGTATGCAATGCTGTGCACCAGACCTGATGTGTGCCTTGCTATAAGTCTAGAAGGGAGGTACCAAAGTAATCCAGGAGTGGATCACTGGACAGCGGTCAAGAACATCTTGAAATACCTGAAAAGGACTAAGGATATGTTTCTCGTTTATGGAGGTGACAAAGAGCTCATAGTAAAAGGTTACGTTGATGCAAGCTTTGACACTGATCCGGACGATTCTAAATCGCAAACCGGATACGTATTTACATTGAACGGTGGAGCTGTCAGTTGGTACAGTTCTAAACAAAGTGTCGTGGCAGGATCTACATGTGAAGCGGAGTACATAGCTGCTTCGGAAGCAGCAAACGAAGGAGTCTGGATGAAGGAGTTCATATCCGATCTAGGTGTCATACCTAGTGCATCAGGTCCAATGAAAATCTTTTGTGACAATACTGGTGCAATTGCCTTGGCAAAGGAATCCAGATTTCACAAGAGAACCAAGCACATCAAGAGACGCTTCAATTCCATTCGGGATTTAGTACAAGTGGGAGACATAGAAATTTGCAAGATACATACGGATCTGAATGTAGCAGACCTGTTGACTAAGCCTCTTCCACGAGAAAAACATGATCAGCACCAAGGCTCCATGGGTGTTAGAATCATTACTGTGTAATCTAGATTATTGACTCTAGTGCAAGTGAGAGACTAAAGAAAATATGCCCTAGAGGCAATAATAAAGTTATTATTTATTTCCTTATATCATGATAAATGTTTATTATTCATGCTAGAATTGTATTAACCGGAAACATAATACATGTGTGAATACATAGACAAACAGAGTGTCACTAGTATGCCTCTACTTGACTAGCTTGTTAATCAAAGATGGTTATGTTTCCTAACCATAGACATGTGTTTTCATTTGATTAACGGGATCACATCATTAGGAGAATGATGTGATTGACATGACCCATTTCGTTAGCTTAGCACCCGATCGTTTAGTATGTTGCTATTGCTTTCTTCATGACTTATACACGTTCCTATGACTATGAGATTATGCAACTCCCGTTTACCGGAGGAACACTTTGTGTGCTACCAAACGTCACAACGTAACTGGGTGATTATAAAGGAGCTCTACAGGTGTCTCCAAAGGTACATGTTGGGTTCGCGTATTTCGAGATTAGGATTTGTCACTCCGACTGTCGGAGAGGTATCTCTGGGCCCTCTCGGTAATACACATCACTTAAGCCTTGCAAGCATTGCAACTAATAAGTTAGTTGCGGGATGATGTATTACGGAACGAGTAAAGAGACTTGCCGGTAACGAGATTGAACTAGGTATTGAGATACCGACAATCGAATCTCGGGCAAGTAACATACCGATGACAAAGGGAACAACGTATGTTGTTATGCGGTCTGACCGATAAAGATCTTCGTAGAATATGTAGGAGCCAATATGAGCATCCAGGTTCCGCTATTGGTTATTGACTGGAGACATGTCTCGGTCATGTCTACATTGTTCTCGAACCCGTAGGGTCCGCACGCTTAAAGTTACGATGACATTTTCATTATGAGTTTATATGTTTTGATGTACCTAAGGTTGTTCGGAGTCCCGGATGTGATCACAGACTTGACGAGGAGTCTCGAAATGGTCGAGACATAAAGATCAATATATTGGACGACTATATTTGGACACCGTAAAGGTTCCGGGTGAGATTGGGACAATACCGGATCACCGGGAGGTTATCGGAACCCCCCGGGAGGTATATGGGCCTTATTGGGCCTTAGTGGAAAGGAGGGGAAAGGAGCAAGGGAGGGGGCGCGCCCCCCAAGCCCAATCCGAATTGGGAGGGGGGCCGGCCCCCCCTTTCCTTCCTCCCTCTTTCCTCTTCCTTCCCTCTCCTACTCCTAATAGGAAAAGGGGGAGTCCTACTCTCGGTGGGAGTTGGACTCCCCCCTTGGGCGTGCCACCCTCCTTGGCCGGCCCCCTCCTCCACTCCTTTATATACGGAGGAGGGGGGCACCCCATAGACACACAAGTTGATCCTCATGATCGTTCCTTAGCCGTGTGCGGTGCCCCCTCCACCATATTCCACCTCGGTCATATCGTAGCGGTGCTTAGGCGAAGCCCTGCGACGGTAGAACATCAAGATCGTCACCACGCCGTCGTGCTGACGGAACTCCTCCCCGACGCTTTGCTGGATCGGAGCCCGGGGATCGTCATCGAGCTGAACGTGTGCTAGAACTCGGAGGTGCCGTAGTTTCGGTGCTTGATCGGTCGGGCCGTGAAGACGTACGACTACATCAACCGCGTTGTTATAACGCTTCCGCTGTCGGTCTACGAGGGTACGTAGACAACACTCTCCCCTCTCGTTGCTATGCATCACCATGATCTTGCGTATGCGTAGGATTTTTTTTGAAATTACTACGTTTCCCAACATGAAGCATCCAAAATTGATTTCGCAATCAAGCATGCATACCGAGCATATCATTTTTAACCAATTTCATCATACAATTCAATGAAGCGGCAGTTGCATCGGTCAAAGCACACACGGGTAGTGGTTGAAAAATCTTGCGTGTATCATAAAGTCTCATGGTTACAATGTTTGAAGCAAATATTCAGACCTAAATAGTTTAAAAAAAGTATACTTTGCTTTTGAGAAAAATAGAATATGCTAGCTCAACATTGTTCATCATACTTTGTAGAACAAAATATATTCAAGGGAAATATGAATTGCTATGTGTGAGATTCATGCAAATAAAAGCCGACCAATGTGGCAAATTCTCAAGCCCAAAAAAGCATATGTTATAAAATGTAGAAGCAAAAAAAGTAGGAAGCATGATAAGAGTGCTCTGGGTATATACGAAGTGTTAACTGGAAGCATGGATACATTGAAGTGGAATACGAACTAGAATTGCCGCCTATATGGGAAGCATATTTGGTTCATACAAAATACCAAATTCACATATATTCGTTCATGATTTTTTGACGTGATTCAGTACGTAATGGATAGAGAAAATCCATGACAAACAAACCAATATATGCACGTATACATATTAATTAAGAGCCATAACACAAAAGTATTAGAAATCAACTAGCATGGTACCAAGATGATATGCTCATGAGCTAGATCAGATGAGGATGATCCTGGAGTGGGGTGGGCGATTCTTGCACTGGCTTCGTTCCTGATGGAGATGGCACGATGGGAAGGAAGCCGTTGTGCTTCATACCGTGGAGAGGACGGAATGACTAAATCAGAGAGGACAGAACGACCGGTGTGGTTGACTGTGAGATCGGCAGAGGTGCAGGCATGGTGACAGGAGAAGGAGATTTGGGGGTGAGATGGCTGTGATGCTCGACGACGAGGTGAGAGGGAGGCAGGAGGTCAGCGGCGATGTAAAAGAGGATGGGGCGGGGCAGTTTGCGGCGAGGTTGGGGAAGGCTTGCCTGCTAGGCCAGCGGAGAAGGGGGATGCGAGCGATTTATGGGCGAAGGGTGCTGGTAGTTAGCTCCAGATTAATGTTTTTTATATATAGCGCAAAATATATGACCGTGAGATTCCTATAGAATCGACGGTAGTTGACAGGTCTGACTATGGCCTCGTATCGGACTATAGATAGGAAGTGTTTCCCTTATTCTTATAAGTCTGAAAACAATAGTTGTTTCAATTATTATAAGAATGTGTTTTGGATTTACCTCTATTGCTGGTGGTTTATTCATGGTGAATCTTGAATGTAATTGAATATATATAACATTAATGCTAAACGTCTTGAGAATACTGATAACATCACTTAAATGTGGCACTGCTGTCTTGGTCATATTGGATAGTAATGTATGCAAAAGCTCCATATAGATGGAGCATTGAAGTCTTTTTATTTGAAATGGTTGACAAAATACATAGTGATTTATGTGGTCTGATAAGCAACCCAGGGCGTGGTGAATACTTATACTTCGCTGATGATTTGAGTAGATATGATCTACTTGATGAAATATAGAGTTTGAAACATTTGAGAAGGTTCAAAGAATTTCGTAATGGAGTTAAGAATCATCATGACAAAAGAGAAAAGGTTCTTTGATCATGAAGAAGTATATCTAAGTCATGAGTTACCAAACATCTGAACAATTATGGAATTGCTTCATAATTTAAAAATGTGCTTTTATTATTGGGGATATACACTTGAAACAACAACATATACACTAAATGGAGCACCGTCTAATAGTCTGGCAAGATGACACCATATGAGTTATGGAATACTCAATCCAGAAAAACACTAAATTGTAGATTATCGCAAAAGACAATTGGGTATTCCTTCTACCAAAAGTTCAAGGACAAAATGTTTGTAGCAAACAATGAACACTTTCTCGAGGAGGAGTTTCTCGCTAAAGAAGTAAGTGGGAGCACGATACATCTTGACGACATTACTGAATGTCCGTAAAAAATAAGCAGCACTGACGAACCTGAAGTTGTTCCAGAAGTTTTCTAGAAGTTGTCCGCTTAACTGAACCAGCTGTAGAAAATCTAGGTAAGGTCGTAACTGAACCGTGTAGCTAATGAAATATTCATCTTAGAAGAAGATGAACCTGCGCACTACAAGGAAGCGATGGTGGCGCCTGGCTCAAAAGAATGGCTTAAATCCGAAAGAGTCCATTTATGAGAATCAAGTTTGGAACTTGGTTAATCCTCCATAGGGTGTGAAACCCATACAATGTAAATAGATCTTCAAGAGAAAAATAGACACTGATGGTAATCCTACTATCTATAAAGCAAGGCTAGATGCAAAAGGGTTTTCGCAGGTTGTGAGAATCGATTATGACAAATCTTTCTCACCAGTACCTATGCTAAAGTCTATGTGGATTATGATGGCAATTGCTGCATATTTCGACTACGAGATGTGGCAGATGGATGTCAAAATTTCTTTCCTAAATGGAAATATCAAAGAGGATGTATATAGGATACAAGCAGAAGGTTTTGTCGATCCTAAGGATGCCAAAAAGGTGTGCAAATTTCAAAGGTCTATATATGGTTTGAAGCAAGCAACAAGGAGCTGGAATCAATGTTTTTCATGAAGTGGTTAAAAAGTTTGGTTTCATTAAAAATGATAAAGAAGCTTGTGTATACAAGAAGTTTACTGGTAGCTCTATAGCTTTACTGATCCTATATACATATGGTATATTATTGATTGGAAATGATGTAAAGTTCCTTAGCACAATAAAAGATTCATGAAGAAATGTGTTTTTGATGAAAGACTTAGGCGAAGCAACTTATATATATCGGGCATAAAGATCTATAGAGGTAGATCAATATGTCTAATTTTGCCAAGCCAAAGCATGTACATTGAAAAAGTTTTAAAGAGGTTTAAAATGGTGAACACAAAGAAAGGCTTTCTCCCGTTGTCACATGACACTACACTTAGTAAGAATCAATGCCCTAAGATGGTTAACGAGCTTAGATAGATGAGTGGAGTTCCATATGCTTCGACAATTGGATCCATCGTGTATGCTATGATATTTACGAGACCAGATGTTTCTTATGAGCTAAGTGTTTGTAGAAGCTACCAAAGTGATCCTAGAGTAGCTCACTATGTAGCGGCTAAACGTTCTTGAGTTTCTCAGATAGACAAAGGACTTACACCTCGTCTATGGAGGATATGAAGAGTTTGTTGTAAATGGTTACACGAACACTAGCTTCATGATTGATATAGATGGCTATCAGGCTATGTTAGGATAATAGTTTGGAATAGTTTCAAGCAGGAACACTTTTGTGGATTCTACAGCGGTAGAAGAAAATATCGAGGCTTCAGAAACTTTGAAGGAGGAAGTATGAAACAAGAAGTTTCTTGATATAGTTGGTGTGGTATCAAGTGCAATGAACCTAATGGCACTATATTGTGAATAGTGGTGACATTGCTCAAGCAGAAGGAACCAAGATCACACATGAAGACCAGACATAACAACTACAAATATCACACAGATTGGAATGTGTTAGACCCCATGACGAAGTATCCACCACAAGCAAAGCATGCGCAACACCGAATAGCCATAGGTGTTAAAAGAAACCATGTAACTAGATTATTGACTCCAGTGCAAGTGCGAGTCTGTTGGAAAGATTCCCTAGAGGAAATAATATTGTATTATTATATTTCCATATTCATAATTAAGAGTTTATATTCTATGCTATAACTGGTATGATCCTGAATTATGCGATACACTCGAAAACGCGTATGCACATATGGAATGATAAACGGTAAAATAAGATTCCTAGCCTCACCTCTAAGACTAGCTCAAGTGTTGTTGGTGATCATGTTTTCTGGATCTTAGAATATCGTTAAGTGTAATGATAGTCCTAAAATAACTTTGAGAATATGAGGTTAGAAGAACGATCATATTGAATCGTCCAAAAACTTGTTTGTTATACTTTGAGATAATCATAAGTCAATTGTTATAACACGAAGAGTTAACGTATGATTTAGTTCCTTAGACCATGAGAGTATCTTAGTCACTTATTACCGTATGGTGAACTTTGGGGTTGCTCAAATGTTATTTGTAACACGGTTATCATAACAACAACT